>NC_071512.1:82764894-83072644 GCF_027887155.1 Malaclemys terrapin pileata
TTCCTATGGAAAAGTAATCTGTAAAACTAGTTCATTCAGATGAAGAAAGCGAATATAGTAGTAGTGCATTTTAATGGCACATAGAGAAACTCAGGTAGATTGATACTTATGTCCTTGCTGTGAAAGCTGAATAAAGGTTAAAAATGGCCCAAAGGACCTTTGAAGTGTGTATGCTGGGAATAAAATGACACATGAACTGAAGGACTCAGAAAAAAGTGAAAGCTCTGGACATGGTGAAAACCATCAAAACTAAAAAGGACAGTGAGTAGAATGTGGCCAGAATACCCAGGACACTGTAAAACAATGGTAAATGAGAACCGGGAAATAGCATAGAAGAAGAGAGAAGACTAAATGGATTAGATAAGAATGTTTCTTGGGAATATGTGGATGACAGCAGCACAGAAAAAAATAGGAACATCTGAAGTAAGCCTGTTCCCTGCTACGAATTGATAAAGGATTCTGGTGATGATCCAGTAGTATGGAAGCATGGTGCATGTGCCCTCCTCATGAATTCATTGTGATCAGATCTCTACAGTGAATATCTGCTAAAATGATAGGAATACATACAGTATTATATCAAAGGTAAAATATGAGATAGGATCCTCCAAATGACTATTAAACAAGTCCACACTCAAAAAAACTAATTTTACAAGGTGTAGCTCACTTCATATTAATTTCTTAATTTAAAGGGTTTTTTTTTTTGCAGTTCTCAAAGCTAGGCATAATTCAGAGCAATAGACATTTTTTTTAATGAAATGTATTTTCAATCAAAAATGGCTTTTTAGTAAATTATCCTTTTGTGACAAATTGTCAATATTGGTTAAATTTTGTCTTTCACAAAAACATTTAGTGCCTTTTATTTATTTAGAAAAACCATGAACCATTTTGGGAGTAACAAGTGGCCCCATTTCAAGCTCGTAGCCTTGAAAACATACAAAATTAGCAAATGTAAAATAAATTTTTGTTTTTCATCCAGCTCTAGTATAATCTCACAGTGCAAAAATGTTTGCATGTGAAGTGATATCACTGAAATGGAACCTATCAGCTGGGATATCATCTCACCTACTCCAAATGCGATGCCTTTCTGCAGGTGAATGGATTTCCCATATATTACTTGTGCTAACACTCACCAGGAGAATACAGGGAGGGTGGAATACATTGGCTGCAAACAGCAGTCTTCTCCACTGTGATTTTTGGCATATCTGCAAAATGGAAAATTAAGAAGAATTGTATAAACAAATCTTCCCAATGGCTGTTTATCTGGAAAAGCCCAGGACTTCTGTGAATGGCAAGAGGCTTCTAATTTTGGTTAGTCATAAGAGCAAATGTAATAACTACATTTCATTTTTTCTTTCTTGTTTTTGATCAGCTACCTCAACATTTTATTTCTTAATTCAAGAGTGAAAACAATATATTTGTTCGGGTTGCCAACTCTGAAAGATCAACATAATTCCAATCCAGCTGAGAAGTCTCTGGTTTGCATTTCACTAGAAAGGGGTTGGAAATTGAATGTAGCTGGCAATATTGTTGGTGATGCAGAAGACAGAAGAGCCTGCTCTTCTTCTATGGCTATACCACCTCTGCAGTACTGACACAAGGGGGGAAAAACTTGCTTTTGTTGGTAAATTTAACAGATAAGGACTTGAAGACACAGGAAAGTACAAGCACTAGCAAGATGCCATTTTTAGAGTCACTTGCTTGACCCTAAGCACATTTTAAAACAATTGTCTGCCGTTTAAAAACATCCTACTGATAACAGTTTGCAGAGAGTGACTGTATTGATCCTGATTTTAAACTGTTGCTTTGTAGAATGCATGTTCAGTAATGTATTTGGCCTCATTATAGATATTTTTTGCTGCAGTGTAAAATAACACACTTTTTCATTAGTGTAATAATCTAATCTCCTATTATCATTATTATTTATTTGTAGTAATAAAGAGATCCCGACCTGATCAGGACTCCATTGTGCTAAGATATATAGTAAGTGCTAGTCTCTGCCCCCAAACAACTTATAGTTTTGTTTAAAACAAATGCACCAAGAGAATGAAACAAACTAACAAGGTGAAAAGGGAAAGAGGATAGGCTACAATCCTGCTTGCATAGGTGCAGCAACTAGAATTGTGAAGTAGTTGTAAATTGGTGCTAGAGATGATGAATTTTTTCCAAAGAAAAGCTAAAGCTCTAAATAACAATTTTTCTTTTTATGAGGAGTGATTCCAGCCCCACAAAGCACTATGTTAAAGCAAGGTCTTTGATTTCTGTTTAAGGAGCTGTAACAATACCACCAAGCAGGCCTTGAGTCAAACAGAAATGGCTTTAGCAGATCTTAGCATTCTAATTCAGTCTGTATGGTTGCAAATGGCAATGCTTTCCATTGTGATACTTATTTTTAAGTACATCTGCAATGAATTGCACTGTTTAGAAAAAAAGCAGCGATTTCAGAGTCTGAGATTTAGATTTTCAATCATCTTAGCCATTTGTTCTACTTCTGTGTTAAGTTTACAAAAAAAAAATATTTTAACACATGAAAATGGGTAATGAACATTGCATGGAAAATTTTAAGCTGTCTCATATCCGCTAAGCTACCTCTGCACTTAGAAAACATTGATTATCACAAAACTCCTTACTGTGAATAGTTAAAGAACTGTAATGCATAATCAGCATACCTATATTAGAGCACAATTTTGTTTACTATGGTAAACCCTGGAGTCATTAGCATAATGCCCCAGAGGCAACTCTAACACAGCCTCTGCCACCTACAGATCACAACAAGTTGGAGGTCAAGGTGGAGAGGCATTTAACTTAAATCCCAATTTAAAGCTATTAAATGAAAATAACAAAAAGCAATGCCATGCAACAGAGATGTGTTTTGCATGAATAACATAAAATCACTTTTTATTAAATGAACTTGGTTATAGGGAAAACAGAAAATGACAGTATATTAGAGGCCATTATAACGTTTCAGCTGAGTTTTCAACCTCTTTCTTTATGCAATGGGTGAAACTGAATCGTTTAAGAAAAGAAAATAGGATAGCAATATTTTCTTCTTGTATAGAGGCAATATACAGGTGGCTACAGAGGCGGGTCTGTCAAGATTTATATCAAACCTTGAATTTTAAAGTGGGTTCCCTTGTTTCGGGGGGACGAAACAATTTCCTTGGGATAATAATGTTGTTTTTGTTGTATACTTGTCCCCTTAAAACTTCCTTTTTTCTTTTATACCCCTCTACCTTGCTAGGTTGTTTGTCTGTTGCATACATTTATTCTTCTCTGTATATTTGTGTAATTAGTGAATATATATACAACGTTAAAAGAGAACAAGAATAAGGGAGGATGATGCATTGAAGGGAAGCTGGAACAGTATATTTTTTCACTCTCCTATTACTCAAATAGAGATGAAATTTTCCCCAAATTAAAACAAAATCACCTGTTTGATGAAACTAAGCATTGAAAGTTTCAGCCAAAAAGAACATTTTATTCCCTTCACCAGATGATAAATGAAAACAGGGGTTTGTAATGCATAACAGTGGCACTGCCTACCACGAAAGCTATAATAATGCTTCCAATTTAGCAACACTACTGTATACTAATAAGGATTCGGACATGATAAGCATCCCAGTTGTAACTTAAGTTACACTGAAAGCAATAGTCAGGAAACAGTTTCCATGTCAAGACTAGCATGTTATAAAAAATGTAACGTGTCTATAGAATCACTGTAAAATGATCTCATGTACCTGGATTTTCAGTGACAAGCACATACAGTGAAGTGTCCTATTAGCAGCACAGTCAGTCATACATGCATATGATGTTATATCTAACTTTTGTGGTAGACTCTACGGGGACGTTAATAGTCACTCAAACAAACTAAGGAAATACCTATACTTCAGGACAAAAGCCAACTTCTAATTTTGGAGACGTAAGTAGAAACTTTTCCAGGGGCAGCTCCCTACGACAGCAGCTCCTTAATGCCACTTCTACTTTGTGATGGAGCTAGTTAATCTGTGTAAAAGTGAATCTTTCCCTGCCTGCTCCATTACTGCCCTCCATGCAAACAGTACACATCCATCAGAAGCACCTCTCTATGTGATTCCTCCACCACATACCTTTCATGTGTTGCTCCCATGTGGATCCTATGTTGATGGGTGAGCTTAAAAACCTAGCTAAATAGTTATACAGTCCAGAAATTCTTGCACTGGCCTTCTACAACATGGTGAATATCTCAGGTGACCTGTTTTTAAATGATATGAAAACTGTCATTCCTAATTAGGACTATTATTGGTACAAAAGTAGTTGGTGTATAATATTAGTCTTAGCCAGGAATGACAAGTTTTTTTCATTTTTACTATCTTGAGCAAATTTATACATATTTAAATGACTGAAATATAACATAAACCTAGCACTCGATCCTGAAAAGACATATACATGTGCTTAACTTTACATATTGAGAACAGTCCCACTGAGCGCTCACAGTGCATAAAGTTAAGCACGTCTAAGTTTTTGCAGGATTGGGGCCTCTCCCATTCCTGTGCCACCCTCACCCAAAACTTCACAACTGTGTATTGCAGTTACTCTTGTGAGTCAGCATGTGGAAATCAAACTACATGGAACCCAGTTGTCTGTTTTCCCAGAGAATGATTTGCCTTTCCTCTAAGAGAAACAGTTCTAGGCATCTGTCTATCCTGTACAAAACACAGACTTCACAGCTCTGCAAATTTTGAACCAGAGAAGCAATGAAACAAATGATTCAGCTAAGCTTTAGACTAGTACTTCCAAATATCATTTCCCCACAGTGTAGGAAGAGATTGGCCGTACACATTGCCTGCAAAAAGTTTTGAACAAAGTCTGGCTAAAAAATGGACCAACATTTTCAAAAGCTTTCAACAAGTTTTCAAAAGCTGTGATTTACTCAAAGCTATGGAGTTTCTTTCAAATATTTCAGAAGATTCATCAGGTCAGGTTGCCTTGATCATGTCAGGAACCATGACTGATGCTGTGATACAATCTGACATTTTTATAAATATAAAGAAATATATTACACTGATTCGTATCACCATCTATGATGATTTCTCATATTTTATTTCCTTCTATTTGTCAGTTTAATTTAAAAAAATTAATATTGAGATAAATATTATCATCAAAGGTTTTACATTCAACTACCCACTCATTTTGCTCTTGAATCCTTCCCAAGACTGAATTCTCTTCATTAAGGAGTCCAGACTTTTTTAGGCACTGACTTGAAGACCCAAGAGTTTCTCAATTAAGTTCTCTAAATTTGGAGAAAGTGGCATTTCTGTCTTTATTTATTGCAAAGAGACACAATTCTTCACTTTCGGTGCACAAATGTTTTGCTTTTCAAAGAACCACTCCCATCATAATGTGAATACAAGACAGCAAACTACTTTGAAAACAGTTGAAGCATAAAAGACAGGCAAAAATGAATGATCTGCATCCTGTTTGTCCTTTTGGTACGTGTGGTAATGGTCACTTATCTGACTACCTGTGGATATGGAAATGCATTTGAAATGATAAAGAACCTTCCGTTCCATGATAATGACAACAATCCGTGACATTTCTAACCTTAGCAGCAGGTTAGAAACTATTTGTGTTCTCTTCCATTAAGAATTTTACCCCTTCTGACACATCTATTTAGTTCTGTTTGAAAGAAAAAATCACATTAGTATGACCTAGGACCACAAATGAAGACTATCTTCTCCCAGCTAATCTGCATATATTTAAGTATTTATGAGCTACCTGCTGGTATCTGAGGTGGTTATCAATCTAATAATACTCCAATGTTATTTGAAGTTCCCTGTATAAGCACCAAACTCATATATGCATTAACACCAAATGGAACTATGGGTTAGTAAGATATTACATGTCCAATCTTTATCCTTTTCTCTACTCCCCACCCCCTTTTTGACTTTTAATTTAGAGTCTTCAAATGTATTTTGAAATTGATCTGATATGAGCAATGTTTATGAATCTCCAGCATGGGACTCATGTCTAGTGTATTTCACTCACTGTGAGCTAACATTTTGCAACAGAAATGTAATTCATTCCTTATAAAGAGTAACGCTGTCTACTTGTATTTCATAAACAAATAATACTTTTTATTTAAAGCATTTTAATGGACTCCTAAACACTTATGTATATCTCCTGGAATGGCAGAGCTAATTTTGATCATTTTGTTCCATCTTTACTTTTATTTTTGTACCATTGTTTTCCATTTCAAAGAGTGAGAGGTATGGCTTATAACAAAGGCAGAAGTAATATTTTATTTAATATCCTTTCAGTGCCTACAACGCAAAGACTGCAATCTAGATGAAATTACTGTTGATGCTGGTGAATAAGTTATTCATAGTTTTGCAGAAGGAGTAGCACTTCTAACATGAATGCCTCATGCCTTGTTTATTTTACATCTTTGGATGTAAATTACCAACTATTTGAATCTAGGAATATATCAGAAACAGAGCTAGAGAGCAGTCTGTGTTACTGAACCTTTGTCA
This sequence comes from Malaclemys terrapin pileata, assembly GCF_027887155.1. NCBI lineage: Eukaryota > Metazoa > Chordata > Testudines > Emydidae > Malaclemys > Malaclemys terrapin. The sequence continues at coordinate 82,771,401 of NC_071512.1, forward strand.
AACTTGCCAGTGCTCAGCATATTTTCAAAATTACCTGGGTCAAATAGCAAGAAAATTGTCTAGAATATACATGGAGAATTATATTGGGAGATCCAATTTTTTTTCTGACCACTAATGATTAGTGCATGGGTGTGTGTAAGTGGGAACTTGTCATTCACTAAAACACTGTTACAGTTGTTCTTAGCAATCAACCTTTACTTTTCAATAGGAACAATATATTGGATTTAGGGCTTTATTTCAGAAAGCTAGAAATTCTCTAGACATAGATGGTGGTAACCATAAGAGATTTTTCAGTGTACTGTAAATATTGTATTTACATTACTGTGCATCAGAGTTCTTCTGCTATATAATTAATAATAAAGAACCCAGGAGTTAAACAGGAGGAGAGGGGAGAAGGTGCAACCCCAAACCATCTTGTTGAGGCCCTGATTGCTTTTTCTTCTTTGTCCCATCATACAATGCTACAATTATAAAATGGGAATGCCTGAGGGAGCTATCTAATGTCCAGGTGAAGGGTCAAATTCTGAACTCAGTTACACTCTTGATATGCATAATGGGACACACACACAAAATGGGACACAAACAAACAATGCACCTATCTGCATGCATATGCAGTATTTACTCTACATCAGACATGATCTGGATAAGACTAAACCTTCAATAAGCAGCTATTGCACCTCTGAATTGTAAGTGCTACATTTTGCAAGGACTTTTATCTTCTGGATCAAATTCACATTTGGCATAAATAGGTGCAACTTTATTTTTATAGGACACAATCTGATGTGTATGACAGGTCTGTATTTGTGCCTCTTAAAGTTAATCCATATATTATAGCTGCATTGTACAATAAGTTTACCTATATATTATGTATACACAAAAGTATAAAAATGCCACTTTGACTGATCAGTTAAATATGCATTGTTTTTAAAGCCAATAGCCTGACACTGTTCTCTTCCATGTATCCAATTCCATATGTCAAGCACTTCATATAATACACGTTAGAGAGAAGACAAGTCAAAATATATATTATCTTATAGAGCAGGTTAGCTGCATCGGAGCTATTTTGTTCTGGAAACAAAATGTAAAGTAAGTGATTTTAGGGTACATGCCATTTATTTGTTTAGGCCTCGTTTCAGTCAGGCACTTACACACTGATTTCAATGGAACTTAAGCATGTGCTTAAGTACTTTGCTGAACCAAGCCACAATTCCTATCCATGCCAGTATGCTAGGCAAGTGTCACAAAGAAAGGTGAGGGCAAACAATGCAAGCCTAGTGCTGAGAATCTGTGATGGAAACAATATACATTTCTAGGTAGACAGACCAACTGTTAGTCCCAGCCTGTGCAAAAGTGATATTAGGTGCCAGATGGGCAAGAAAAGGAATATCAGCACAGTAATAGTATTAAAGTGAGGGAAAGGAAGAGGTTTAAGATACTACTTAGGTGACAGACCAAGTATATTTAAAATTATTTATCTGGGGTCCTGTGCACTGAAGTATTGTGCGAACCTTGTGTTGACTCTCTGCAAAGAGATGTGTTTCACCCCAGAGCAGTACTATAATGTAAATAATTATTCCCATATTATGAAGCCTGTTGTTATGGGCTTTGTTTGTAGTGCCTTGCAAAAAGAAGCCAAGTTTAGAGTGCTGGGGAAGTCCTAGCTCTGGGGTTACTTAATATATTTTATGACTAATGAGAAATTGTCGTTGCTTTGTTTTGTCTTAACTATAACCTCATCTATGCACTAAGTCAGGTTTTGGGGGGTTGTTTTTACAGCAGAGACTATACCTAGCTAGTGAAAACTTTTATTTAACCACTTTTCTGCCGCACTGCTTTGCAAAGCCTGGAGCTGGCCATAAAGATGTTAATAAAATGGATATTTGTAAGCAATATTAATTAAACAACATTTATGTTCCGAACATGCTGTTGCTCCTGGCAGGTCCCGCCGGCAGAATGCACTTGTGAAATGAGCACTGCTCATTGGAAAAACACCTAGTGGGATTTCACTAAAGAAATTACTTTCATCTGCAGTATATGCACACAGCTTTTTGGCTTCAAGGTAATCAAACAGAATTTTTAAATTTCAGCTTCTTCCTCAAAGTGAGGTACAAGTTGATTGACTTCTTTGGAGTCTAGCTGAGGATGTACGAACAAATTACCTGTCGATTAATGTTTAAGCCACATTCTTTATGAGGTGGAAGTTAATAGTGGAGAAAGTCATCCACAAATCTCCCTCACACACAGACATAGCCAGGCCTTTCACTCTGTTCCTAGGGCTCTACCATCAGTGCTGCTTTGGGCTAACTGTGATGTAGCAGTGTATTCTGGGGGTTGGCATGCAAAATTTGTGGATACATCACAAATCCCTCTTTGCTTTTTAGCTGTATTACTGCCACATCATAAACACATTTAAATTGGAGCAAGGATTGGTTTAGGGAACTTAAATATAAGGCACAGAGTGATTCAATAGATAACTGTTAAACAGTAAATATTGTTAAGCTTCTGCTGGTTTCTAGAGCTTTACCAAGCCAGGGGATTCAAACTCTAGACTATACTCTGTAGGCTCAACAAACGATATACCAGCTCATGATTTCAGACAGGCAAGGTTCAAACTGGATGCACTCATTCTAGCACTACGCTGGATACATGAGGAAAAGTTTGTATTGATGTACCATCTCCATTGTGCATTTAAGAAAGCAGGATTATGCTTTGATGAGGAACAGCAGATGCAGAAAATTTGGATGACGACAAACTAGCGAGAACACAACGAGGGTCAAGAAAGATAAAAATCCACAGGGGTCCCAAAACCATCCATTTTTGAGAAATAGTAGTTTAGTCTGCAGTTTTGGGGGTTTTTAAGTGCTCTGACCAAGGAAAGCAGCCATCTAAAGGCCTGGACATGGCCAGAGCACAAGAGGCAGAATGTTCTGAAAGTAAGTCAAGGAGCTGGGAAGGCCCTGTACAAAGTCTGGTGTTGGGTGAGCTTTCTGATCCCCTGTATTTTAATCTTTGTTAAAAATGAGAGCCTGCCTGCCAAGCTGTTTTCTCCCAAAGCTTTCACAGCTCTACCTTTTGCAAACCTTTGTACTTTGATTAATACTTGCTTATTTCTGGTAAAGTACTAAGGATCACGATTCAATAAAGATGGCATTTACTGCCATCTGTCTTGACAGTCTTTGAATAGAAAATGTGAGAGGTGAAAGGTTTACTGGTAGGGCTTATTGCCTCAAGCATACAGATGGAATAAGAAGCATTAGCTATGGTACATGTAATCCAAAGAAGAAATGATCTTCTTATATTTCCCCATCTTTTCCATCCTGGCTGTACCTTTTTTAGACACTCCTCCTACCAAAACAACTTTTCTTTGAAAAAGCAAAATAGAGCAACTTCAGCCATCAAACTGTCATAGGAACTGCCTGTCAAAACCAGCTCACAAATTAGCATTACCATAGTGCTCACAGACTCCACAACTCTCCCTCATTATTGGGCCACTATTATTCACCCTAAGGAAAATAAGGAGATACAACATATTGCTTTAATGGTCATTCTGTGATTTAGGTCATTTTAACTGAACACATAGTAGTATATAGCTTTATTTTCCTGTTAATTCAGTAAAGATATTCAAAGAAAATAGAATATTGAATGCTGATAATTTATTGTGTTAACATATATTTAAATATTTAACAGAAGCTGGATGCATTTTCTTGCTAAGAGTTTCAAAATGTAAATCTCTTTGGATCATATAAAGTCTCTGTAAAAATCCCCAGGCTCTACTGAATGGAAATTGTATCCTGAATGAAAATGGGGGAATCTTTGTTCTAGTCGTTTTAATACTAAAATGTATACAATTGAGACTCAGGGCATTTTTATATGGTGGGATAATGCTCCCTACAGGGGTGCGTAACATATCGCTTAGTAATTGCTCCATGTGGATCTTGCTTGAAACAGTACTATGTTAAAGTGACTAGAGAATCTTTAGTGCACACCAGCAGGATCCACACAGAGCAATTTATTTGCAACATGTTTGTGCACTTTAGAAATCATATTGCCGCAGAGCATATTACCCAACCATGTAGACAAGCCCCTCAGTGTTCCTCACTAGTGCTAGCTGTACCTTTGAATGTTAGTCTGGCTCCAGGCAGGTTCAACTATAAGGTATGTGCAATTATTTTAAAAATCTTGAACCCCTGTTCTCATAGGTGCAGTATGAAATGTTATGTTATTATCACTTAAGAAATCAGGAATTTTTCATAAAAAGGGGCAATTTTATTTTTGTCCCTGACTGCTGAGCCCGGGCAGGGAGCAGGCCGCTGCTGCCTCCCAGCCAGGCTCTCTCTGACAGAAGCAGCTCTGTCCCCCTCCCTGTCCAGCTGCCAGAGAGAATGGTGCCCTTCTCCCTCCCCACCCCCGGCAGCCAATCTGGGGGGCAATCGACTCCTCCTGCATGCCCCCATTACACATCGCCTCTGATTTGGGGTTTTTTTAAACACAGCTATCATAGAGATCATCATGTCCTTGCAATACTGTCAAAGAAATGCTGTCAAGTATTTCTTGTTCACTTTTATTTTTTTGCTTTTAACTCTGTTATTGGTCATACTTTCTTAGCAGATGCAAAATAACATCCCCCTCTCAGTGTTCTCTTTTCCCCCCCAAAAAAAGGTAAATATTGATTTTTTCCATGCTTTTCACAGACCACAAACCAGCATTGCTTTGACTTGTTTATTAATCTCATCACTGATGCCATCAGTAATGACAGCACAATTTTAGGAATAGGGTTTGTATTCCAGCTGCCTCTGCAGTACAGAGCAAAGGCATGGTGTGGTCAAGTATAACCAGTTGTGGATTTTTTCAAGTAGATTTTAATCCAGAGACAATTTCCCATATTCACCAAAGGAGTTCCATTGAAGTGAGGCTCTGCACTGGAGCCAGGATCTGCCTGCAGAGATACAACAGTAGGATGGGGGGGAGGGGCAAACAGTGTTTATTATATCCCATTTTGATCAAGTATCCCCCCTCTCCCTACATAAAACACTTTGAATGCAGTTTAACGTCTCTGTAGCTTAGAGCAACTGTCTGTAAAATAGTTATGGTTTTTACCTACCACACGGGGTGTTTGCAGTGAGTGTTGGCAAAGCATTTTGAGGTCCTTGGCTATAATGCATTATATGCTATGGCTCAGTCTCTGCACTGCAGTTCAGGAGCTTTATACTGCACCTCAGTCTGGAAGGGTATGTCTACACTGCAGACTAAACCCAACTCTGTGGGACTGGGCTGTGGGGTACATCTACACTGCAATAGAAAACCCACAGAGCCCAGGTCTGACTCAGGCTTGGGGGCTCATGCTGTGGGACTAAAAATCTCAGTGTAGAGTTCCTGCTGGAGCCTGGGCTCTTTGTGGCCCTTCTGCCTCATAGGGTTTTAGAGCCCAGGCTCTGTGCCAAGCCCAGATATCTACACTGCACTTTCTAGCTCCACAGCCCAAGCCCTGCGAGCTCCAGTCAGCTGACCCAGGCCAGCTGTGGCCATGCTCTAGGTCTTTTATTGCAGTGTATCCTAGAAAGCCCTCTGGATATAGTGAATGTTGTATAGTAACAATAAAAAAAATTACACTTATAAAGTACCTTCTATCTGAGGATCCCAAAGCACTTGGTAAGCCCAATTTAGCTTTTCTGGGAGCAAAAAACCCAAACAGCTACCTAGGTGTGTATCCTATATCATGCAGAGAACTGAAAAGGTTAAGTAATCTTTTTTCTTCTCAAAAATAAAAAGGTACATGGAGAAATTAACTGTATCATTTCATGACGCCAAGAGCTGGAAATTTTCTGCCCTGCCCAAGTGTATGTCATAAAGATGAACTTTGGTACATGTAAGCGGAGTCAGGATGAGCTCTACCCTGACATCTGGTGGTGAATTATGGCGAGTTGTGCAAAAGAACTTCAGGGGCTGATCTTGTTTGCATATGCACACCCACTCTGCCTAGCATGAGTCCACAGCCGCCCAAATGGTCACTTTGTTTGCTGTGGGATCCCCAGTTTCTTTGTAATTGGGGCAGGAAGAATAAAGTGTTGTTACCCTGATTATGTGAATCAAGGCCAGTGGAACTCTTATGACAGAGGAACTCGCCATCAACTAAGTAGCACTCGCTAGACAAGGGACATGGGTTCTGAAACCCAGTGAATTGAGAGATGTTGGGGGACAGGTATTTGTACTTGGAGGTATAAGCCTGAAACACCAATTGCACCTGCTTCTTTCTCTACAGTTGAATATCAGAGCAAATTTTGATTCTATTAGGAGTCTAGTTACAAGCTACTGAGCTGAATTCACTTTGGGCCAATGGTGCACCAGCACTGGGACTCCCCTACTATAAGCTGAAATCACTGAGAGCTGTGTTAACTAGTGGTGCGGGGGGCTGAGGATATATTGCTAAGCAGCTGGCAGAGTGGAGCAGTTTGTGTGACTGTTGGTGTGGCCCATGGGATGGCTGGTAGAGCGGAGCAGAACAGTTTGCGGGATGGCTAGTAGAGTGGAACGGAGTGGCTGACAGAGCGGAGCAGTTTGTGGGATGTCTGGAGCGGCTCACGGGATGTCTGGTGGAGTGGAGCGGCTCATGGTGAAAGCTGCAGCAGAACCCCACGGCGAGGCGGGGCAGTCAGCCTTGGACTACATAAGGTGCCTCTTAACACCCTGCATGCCCCTCCCCCATTTCCATCCAACTCTGCAGATAAACTTTTGAACTCTGGGGCTGCACTGACCAGGGACAGAGACTTTTGGGGTGTTGGACTTTTGGGACTTTGGGTGATTTTTGGGTTGCTGGACTCAAGAACCAAAGGGAAAGGACACAGCCCAATTTACTGGGGTGGGTCTTTGCTCATGGTTTGGTCTATGAACCCTAGTTGTAGTATTTTCCTAATTTAATGCTGATGTTGTTTACCACATATTATTAAAAATTTTCCGCTACACCGAGACTCTGTGCTTGCAAGAGGGGAAGTATTGCCTCTTTGAGGCGCTCAGGGGTGTGTGTAAGATTTTCCCAGGTCACTGGGTGGGGGCTTGAGCTGGTTTTGCGTTACATTGTTGGGAGGGGACCGGGACCCCTATGTACTGAACCCGGCCCTTGCTGCTATCAACTCGGCCTGGCAGAAGGGTTACATACATGTCCGTTCGTAAACAGCATGAATATGTTCGCCTTGGCTGCTTTATCCTCCGCCAAAAATGTAGATCTGATAGCATCTGTTTCCACTACCCACGCTATTCAAATCATTAACAACTCACAGAACTAGGGAAGGAGGCACTGAAAGCTTTCACATGTCTTTGCAAGGAAAATCATTTTTGTGTTTAGCCTTTTTCTTTGCTCTTTGTCTGAAACTCAGAGACAATTGTGATTGACACTGGGAAAAATAGGGTTAAAATGTGGGAAAACCATAGAATGTCTGAAGTATAAATAAGTTGTGAACATAATTTACCCAATGCTGTTTCAGCAAGTTTTGGAAAGTTGAATGTAACCCCCACCACACACACACACACACACACACACACACACACACACACACACACACACCCCTCTAGTACAATGAACTAAGGACAACATTTTCAAATTTGAGTGCCTAAAGTTAGTTATGAAAATCCATATTTTGCATGGCAAACAGTTAACCACAGGCCTTACGGTAAGCACTGAAATTAGCAGAACTACTCACAGGCTTTACAGGATTGGAATTAGGCACTTTTGAGCATGTTAAAATTGAGAATGGGGGTAGAGCTTCCCAGCATTCTCCAGATCATTTACTAGAGGTTATTGGAAACCTTCCAAAACAAACAAACAACAACAAAATGCCATCTCCTTCCCATCCACTTTGTGCATTCTGTGTAGAAAGGACTGTTTCGGGAGCAGGTTAAGCGACAGAAAATTTTGGTCTCTCACTTGCCATCTCTTACCACTTTGCTCCTGCACCTTGTAGAGCAATTTGAAAATGTAAAGAAACCAAAACCAAAGTAATTAGTGTCCAATTCTTTCTGACCTATTCATTTCCCCCAATTGCCAGATTCATTAATACAAAGAGCCCAATCCATCTCCTTCAAGAATCAAAGAGAGTTTTTCTGTTGACTTCAAAGGAGGATTGGGTCCTTAGTGTGGCAGGCTGCCTACTGTTTTAGGATGTTAAGTGTCAATGGAGCATGTCACTGGTGCTTGCAAAATTATTTCTTCAGAAGAGCAACTCATTTAATTTTTTTCAATAGCGAAGCAAAAGGGAAGATTCATGGTAAGACCTACAAAAAAAGGACCAAGGTAAGAGCAATAAAGAGGTAAATCAGCAGTAATGTAGCGTTAACAAAAAAGCATAAAACTGGCAGCCAAACCTGGGAAGTTCAGAGGAGTACAAAACTTTAAAATACTTCTAAAATTTTATCTAAACTTTTAAAAATGTCAAAGCTTGTGTTCCAGTTCTGCTTGAGTTTGCGGCACTGGTTTAGGTTAGAATTAGTTCATCATCTGTACTGGTTTGACCCAATTATCTCAGCCCTGCCTTTTTTCAAACTTGGTAAGTTGTAAACATTTCACTTTTTACTTTTTCACAGTTCTTTCCTATGTCTGAAACTTAGTAATAAAAGTATGTTATTTGGCCTGGGGCACATTAACTTTGTGACATTAAGCTATTCTGTCAAGGCCTATATATTTTGATTGAATAACAGACCATCAAATGACATGCTGGGACAATTAACAGGAGGTTCTCTCCAACCTAGATAACACAAAACTTTATGTGCACAATAGCATGGCCTAGACTATGCAGATATGCTGACTCCCACTGTTAGTGCTTATACTTTATATTATAAACAGGAACATCATGTCAGGGCTGAGGTAAGTTGTAGAGGGTGAGAATTTAAGGTTCCTAGTATCTGTCTTGAGGCTGATCTCATTTCCGTCTGGTGTGAGAAAGCCATTGTTTTTTTCAATGCCAATTTCATGAGTAAGAGGAAAATACTGCATGAATTCTCATGATTCTTAGTGGGGAGGCAGAAGCAGTAAGTTGTGCAGTGTGTGTAAGTGGCGTTAGGAGTTTCCAGAGTTTCTAGTCAATTAAAAAGTTGGTTTAGTAAGTTTCCTTCCCATCACTAAGGATGCAGGATGCTACTGTTCAAGGCTCAATGTAGCTCATTAGACATAAATTCTGAAGCCAAGACCTGGGATGGATGTGGTACTTACTCCCCAATGGTTCTCCAACAATGGCCCTACGCTCCAGTGAAGTCACTGTAGTAACCCTGCTGTTATCTATTTAATTGGATAATAAACTCATTTGATTTTACTCTGCCCTCACATTCTCAAAATGCTGCATGGCTTTGTCTAGGTTAGGGCATAATTACAATGTAGATGTTAAAAGGAGGAGCTGGAAGTTTTGACAAATGGTTAGATGACATCAGGGCTTTTGACACCAGGGAGTCCCAGGAGATGGGTTTGGTTTTTAGCAGCCTGTAGGCAGTTAAGGCTTTTTATACTAAGGAGTGGATGTATCTCTTTCCTTTCTCATTTTGCACTGGACAGAAGGTGTCTTTCAATTTAGGGCAATAGGATTTTATAATCCTCATTCTCCAGCCCCACAAATGTTGACAATAACTGCCTGCCCCAGTATCTACCATTATCTCCAACTACAATGTACTGGTATAAGCATGGCAGCTGGATGTTTCTGCTAACTTGATCAGCAGTGTAGCTAAAATGCTGACATTTAAATGGCTATGGCTAGACTTCAGCATTAATACCCCCATTGAAATGAATGGGGTGGCTCATTGCTCTCAAAGCTGTTGGTATGTGCTGTCTACAGCCTCAGAGAGGCATCACTGCTTTTCTTAACCTTCAAGATGTGAACAGAAAGTATCTTCACTTCTTTTTTAGTGGAAACTTTGGTTTTGTTGCAACATTACACATTTATGAATGGGGAATTTGGAGTCATGTATTAGGAGGCATAATTGCATTATACACAGGGCCTCGGCTGCACTCTCTTGATACTCTGACTGAGGTGAACATATGCAGCATACCTACCACTGCAAAGTACAGCATCATCCTGTTATGCTCTTTTTTTCATCTTCCAGTTTCTCAAGCTCATGATATAGTATGTTTCATTGTGCCACTCCCAATGCAAAATTTCAGTCTCCCTTTTTGTTCTATTTATTTATTTTTCTTTACGAAGTTCTGAATAAGAAAGAACATACTCTTCAAATATTAATTGGCAGCTATAAATACCAAGGTTGGAGAGGAAATGTTTAGGATTGTACACAGTGGTATTACTAGGAGTAAGTGATTATCAATCTAGACATCTACTCCATGTTCATCAATATAGTTTCTGGGGTCCTCATCGTGGAGAAATGGGATGGAACTGAGGTAGTAATCATTTAGGCTAAACATCAGGAAACACTTCCTGAGAGTGACCTGTATTAAGTTGTGGGAATTGTCTCTCAAAGAAAGCAGTGGAATTGCCATCATTGGTGGAGAGAGGTGAAGTAAATTGGACAGTATTCTAGAACATGTACCAGAAGAACCAATTCTGAATTGGCAGAGAGATGGGATGTACTAAAGAGTCTTTTCCTTCTCTAACAATTGGAAGTGGGATAGCCCCAATAAAATGACACATTATGAGAAGTAACCAAGTAAAGCGTCACTGTGATGAGATGATACGGACATCTCTGCCAGAGCAACAAATCAATGAACAGTAGCACAATTATCCTTTTCAAGTTTAAAAGTAACAGAAAAATTGTGTACACAGAAGAGTGTGCACACGGTTCTTTCACCTTTGCTGAAATATGACTCATTGGTGTGAGCCTCTGTGTGTGTCTAGTTTGGTGATGTAGTAGTCTCAGAGATAGCATGCTATGTGCCAGTTACTATGGTAACAAGATGTTTTTCATTGACGACTTGTTAAAATGGTGGCATATAAATAACACATGTATGGTACATTGTCTTTGGGAGAGAGCAACTCTTGTTCTGGGATTGTAAGAACATGCTTTCTTTATTTTCTTTCTTCCCCGTCCCCACATTCTTGTGTATTTTTGATGTGCATATGTATCTAATATATCATTCTGCCTCATTTTTCAGCACTCTATCCCCTTTTGAAACTGTACAGGATACAGACCTGATGTGAGGAAATGAAAGGTGACTGAATAATTGTACATGTGGTTAAGAAAAAGAATTGATGGATTGGAAACCAAAAGCATTCACACTGGAAATAATGCTGAGACCCTCATTGCACATGCCATAAAAATGATGCTTAGTTATGATTTGATCCTGCAAGGTGCAGAGTAGGCTAACCCCCATCAGCAATGAACATAAATATGTATTTAACCTTAGGCACCAGAGTAGTTCCATTGACTTTAATTAGATTACTTGTGCACTTAAGCGAGCTTGTGTTTATGTGCTTTGCTGGATTGGGGCCTGAACACCTTGTAGGATCAAGCCTGTATACATTTGAGGGCATTGAGTATTGTGGTTACTATTTTTCCCAACTTCTCCGTCTGTTTGGTTAAGAAGTCAGTACAGATAAGAAGAGAAAACAAATTAATTTTGTAATTATAGGGTGATCAGAGGCAAGCCTAGATATCAAAGAAAATGTAACATTACAATCTACATGGAAAATTTGGTAAACTGCACCAATTTGCAAAATTTAATGAAATGCATGAAATTAACATGTAGCACATGAACTGGTATTGTTTTAGGTCAGGGGTCGGCAACCTTTCAGACATGGTGTGCCAAGTCTTCATTTATTCACTCTAATTTAAGGTTTCGCGTGCCAGTCTTACATTTTAATGTTTTTAGAAGGTCTCTTTCTATAAGTCTATAATATATAACTAAACTATTGTTGTATGTAGTAAATAAGGTTTTTAAAATGTTTCAGAAGCTTCGTTTAAAATTAAATTAAAATGCAGAGCCCCCCGGACCGGTGGCCAGGACCCGGGCAGTGTGAGTGCCACTGAAAATCAGCTCACGTGCCGCCTTCGGCAAGCCGGCCATAGGTTGCCTACCCCTGTTTTAGGTAATGCTACCTTTACTTGGGTAGAGGAAAGGGGGTTGCTTATGTGGAAGTGGGATTTTAGAGTATCCTGCTATGCTATAGCAGGAGTGTAAAAGAATTAGCAGAGAGGAAGATAGTATTTATTAATGCAAAAAATTACAGAAGAAATGACAAAGCACCAATGCTGCACAAGGGTGAATCATAGTACCAAGCATGATGCCCTATTTCTTCATCCAGTCATTGTTGCATAATCGCTAGGAATGGAGGACTCCCATAATAAATTTGTTGAGACATTGACATACTCTAAAGGGTAGCTGTGTTTCTCAGACAGATGGCAGGATGGAGCTAGACAAACATCCTACACCCTGTAAATACTTTCACAGAACCTGGGATGTAGTGATTTTACTTCTTGGACCTATACACCTAAGATAGAAGATATGAGGCCAGCCAATTAATTTCCCACTATAGAACCTGAGGCTGTCACTTCTCACCCAGAAAGCTAGTAAAAGTAAAAAGCAGACCTCCTTGGGGAAAGAGGGCACTGGAGAGAAGACTCCATATAAATAATAATTATTTATGTATATTTATTTATTATATATAAGACTCCTGACATGTTGTACTGAGATGGAGAGAAGGTGTAATAGTTATTAATGGGATTAGGTAATATTTGGATTCAGTGATCTAAATATTAGGAACATTGAATACAACCATCTGCTGAATCCACATAGTAGCAAATGCACCCATTCCTCATAACAAGCCGAGGAAAATCAGGAGACCAATAATCTGTCCTGGGGACTAAGGAAGAAGATGACAGCCAAAGGAGAAATATAATCATTTGCTTCCCTAATTACTTCAGTGCAACATGGGATATAAATGCAGGAAACCTAGAAGTTGTGGCTGCATCTTTTATGAGACTGAACGATAGCATCCAAGAAGGTGGCAGCTGGATCGTCTGCCTACCTCCTTTGTGATATGAGACATTCTCTCTCTCTGGAGACAGGAACCTGCTGTTGTGCTTTGCCACACTATGGCCTGGTCCCCACTAAGCCCCCACTTCGGACTAAGGTACGCAAATTCAGCTAGAATTCGAAGTACCTTAGTCCGAACTTACCGCGGTCCAGACGCGGCAGGAAGGCTCCCCCGTCGATGCTGCGTACTCCTCTCGGCGAGCTGGAGTACCGGCGTCGACGGCGAGCACTTCCGGGATTGATTTATCGCGTCTTAACCAGATGCGATAAATCGATCCCAGAACATCGATTGCCTGTCGCCGGACCCTCCGGTAAGTGAAGACGTACCCTATGTTATAAATAATAGTCAAGCTATATAATAATCCGATATAAAGTTTTCTTGAGGTGACTCTCCAGATTCATTGATCCAAGATCAGCAATGCCCATGTTTACTCCAAGGAATGATAAATCTTGGTATTCATCTACACAGGTACTCAATGTGTAGTGGTCTCCACTTAAAAAGATAAATTTAGCAACAGATTTATCTCCTATTCTAAGAACAAGGGGAAATTGGCATAACTCCAGTAACCTCACTCAGACACACACACCAAATGTTACAAGAACATTATTAAGGTCAAGCACCCAAAATTTGGGAAATGCCAAAATTAATGTTACATGCTCACATATTTCTTTTTCCACAAGACCCCTCTTTAGGAAATCCTTGTATAAAAGCTAAGCATTATTAATTTAATTAATTAATTATTATAGTATTCAAGATCCAGAAGAAAACTTCTACTCGCTTTTGGAGAAGTGAATAGTTTTCACTGAACTCAACTGCAGCTAATCAGGATGCACTGATGTGCATATGAGATCTGAATCTCAACTATACTCCCCACCTCATTTCTGTTAGTCCTTGAGAAGATGAAAATTAGGAGCTTATTGACTTCCAGGGAGGAGGGTTATGGCAGTGGGACTTAGCAGAACCAGGTTTAAACTCCTGTGTCTGCCACAGATTGCTGGGTGTTCCTGGGTAACTCACTTAACCACTCTGCTTCAGTTCCCCATCTGTCAGATGGAGATGATAATCCTTCCCTATTGCACAAGGCTGTTATGAAGATAAATCTATAAATACTTAGAGGCACTTGTAGCTTATGAAGATGAAAGCTGAATAAGTACTTAGTTAGAGAAAAAGAGATCACTGAGCTAGGATTTTCTTCTTTTATATAATAACATCTAATAGAAAAACAAATAAAAATAAAACATTCATGCTAATAATTCAGAGGACAAATGTTCCCTAATCTCATGTAAAACTAGAGATGTTCAAAGCATTTCAATTTCAAAACTTTTTTCCTTCAAAAGGGATATTTTTAATGAACATTTTCACAAAAAAGTACTTTTTTTTTTGTTTTTTTAAAAAGGCAGTTCTCTGTAAAACCAAATGTCTACTAACCAGACCTGAAGGTGCAGTTTATCAGCTGGGAGATACCTGCTGCCTACTCATTTCCACAAAACATATTTTTAAAGTCAAAATAAACAAGTAATGTGAAGCAGAGAAACAAACTGAGAGGACTCAAACAAGCAAAGCTGCCCAAATTAGTAACTAGCTACAAGCTAGCAATGTGTCAGTTACCTAGGGCAACATACAGCTGATGGATAATATGCTGCTACAATTAACTCTGGTTTCTCTACTAAATAATATCTTGATGCTGCATCAGAATCTGTTAGCACAGACCCCCTGAACCTGTGTTGAGTCTCATTGAAGTTAATGGGATTCAGCATAGATGTGGGAGTATATGCTAGCAGATCCCAATGCGGCATCACTGCTGAAATTAGTAATAAAATCATGAGCAGCAACAGTGGCCTACTAAGAGTAGGTAAGAGATGGTTATGGGGTTCTGTAAGATAGAGCCAAGAGCCAGAGGCTAGTTTGCCTGGGTAACAGCAAAAGATCTTACTGAATCTGTCCTTGCTGTGGATGCTGTTGTGTCTGCAGCCATGCCTCCTTTTATCAGCACTGTGCCTTTGGGTTCATGATCGCTAAACTATGGGTCAGTTCTTTCCTCTGAGATTTTGCTCAACTTCCATTAATTTCAACAGCAGTTGCACCTGCATATCTGTGGGCAGAGTTTGGTAACTGACCCCTTCTTAATTGCTGCCATTTGTGCCTGTCTCTGTTGCTACTGTTTGTAACCATCATGCTGCTTCTGTTAAGGTTGCCCCAGTATTCTTGCTAATCTTGCAACTGAGGCTCGCTTCTTCTAGACTTGTATTTTATTTGATCCTTAAACCTTTTATTAGGAATATTATAAAATAATTTCCCTGACTTCCACTATCCTCTTCTTACCTTCAACCTCAAGAAAAAAAGCTGTAAAAAGAGATTGCAATTTTCAGACAAGAGAAAGCAAGGGGGCTGATCCTGTGGACCCTTAAGTGTGTGAGTAATTCTAGTCATACCAGTAGCCTTGTTTAGGTCAATAGTTCTAGCCAGGTGGATGAAGATATTCATATGCTTGAGTGTTTTGCAGGATCAGGGCACAAAACTGAAGCTGTGAACCAGACAACATGGTTTTGATTTTAAATATTTAATTATGGGTTTTGTGACCCTTTTTAAAAAAGATACTTGTATATTTTTCCCTTCCAAGTGATTGGAGGTAGAACACAAAAGTTTAAAAAAATGAGGCCACATGGTACTATAGACCAAATTTTAATTTTGTCACCCCCCTTTACAGTTTCACTAAATAAAGTGACTTTACAAATAGGAGTTTTTACCGCCAGCCACTTGGAAAAATCACAGACCGGCACTGTCACTGATTTTTGCCCTTTAAACATGATATTTTACATACTGTTCCAGTAATTAACATTGCAATATACATTTGTGCAGGTGACTCTGCAAGCTTCCCCAAAGTTCATTTCACACACACATATATATATAAGATTTGTTAGGGAAATTCAATGAGATCTATGAGAGTGAAAATTCCACAGATCAGGTGTGTGTGTGTGTGTGTGTGTGTGTATATATATATATATATATATATATATATAATATTGTTCCTGTTTGCCATAAATAAAAACAATTTATTTTACATTTTCAACCAGTTTAATTTCATTTTAACACAGATGTGATTTATCTTCTACAGTGAAATGCAATCACCTTCTTCCTGAGTCACTGGGGCAGGGTTGAGCTAGTCAAATGTTGTAGATGCTAACACAACAATGCATGAAAAATAGGCTTTAATCTTCCATGGCATCTGAGGAGGAGGAGGAACAGCAGTGGAGGAAGGAGAGGTGATTCATAATAATAAGAAAAGCCCATATAGAAATAGCTTTTCATCTTGAAGACAGGAGAGAACAATTAGGATGTTGAATGGGTTACTAGTGGTCCTGTGACGGGAGTTCAGATAAGTGAAAAAATTCAAGAATAGCCAACTTACCTCTTTATAGCAAAGCAGGATAGGTGTTTCTGTGTGTGTGTCTGTGCTGTATGGAATAATTTAAACCTGACTTACGCTTAACCTATTCTGCTTATTTACAGAGACTGATGAGATAACTACTATAAAAAGATGAACTTTGCACCTTCTGGTTATTGAAAAAATTATATGTAGTTTGTACAAATTAATTGTTTTTAACTTTATTTTCCTCAGTGCCTTTACTTCTTTCTTGCCAACAGAAATACATGGTATTCTAATAATACACTTTTTGTATTTAAATTGTTTTCTTCTTTTGCTTCGTGCTTTTTGTAATACAAAACAGTAGGCAGTGATCCATGCAGACTTCCATTTATAATATTAATACAAGCAATATTCCATGCTAATCCATCTCATTAATATTAAAACAAGACATGTAAGACTGGTGAGCACTTAATCATTTGCAATTAGCACCTAACTGCTAATTCTGTGGAGGACTCTTAGAAAGAAAGAAGTTGGGGGGGGGGGGGAGGGGGCGGGAAGTAGCAGCAGTTGGCTCAACGTTAGTTGATTTAACTTAGAGTATTTAATACAGTGAAAACTCAGTAATTAGAACAATTCTTGTGGCCTGACAACTTTCCTGTAATTGATCATTTAAAAATAAAATAAAGTCCCAGTCCTCTCTCTCTCAAAGAGAGCAACAGCAGGATGAACACTATCAAATTGACAATCTAGTTTTAGATTCTGCCTTTGGTACTTTTATGATTATCTGGACTGTAACCTGCTTAGGGCAGGGAACATATCTTTACTCATTGTGTAAGGCCCAATGCCAAACTTATAGTGCTATATACACATAGTAAATAATAATCTGGAGCTGAAAAAAGTGCCCAGATCGTCTTGTTAAAATACTGATCCCCAAATTCAGTGAGTGGGAGGGGGAAGAGGATTTGGTTGGAGCAGCCTTCTACTATTCTTTGTTGGTGGCTTCTATTCTGTTCTATCGATTTCATGCCCACCACTTTAGTATTTTAGCAGCCTGAGATTACAGGTAATTCAGGATTTGTCAACTATTGGAAGTTATACTGGTATAAAATAAGGTGTGAATGTAAACTGATATGGTTAGACTGGTGTAATTCCCTATGTTGCTGCTCTTATTCCAGAATAATAGTGGCTTTTTTGGGGAGGAGGTTTAGTTTGTCACTTTGGAAAGAGGTTTACACTAAACTGAAAAAAGCCAGTCTTGTATATGAAGGGTCTACACTGTATAACTATATAGAGTTAACACTAGCAGTATAACTATAGAAGTATAACTGATCAAACTTTCCCATGTAGACAAGCCCTTAGTGAAGGGACTATGTGAAATTTATTTTTACAATGGTGACATGACCTGGAACAAGCACACCTCTGCCAGTAGGGTGACCAGACAGCAAGTGTGAAAAATCGGGACGGGGGTGGGGGGTAATAGGAGCCTATATGAGAAAAAGACCCCAAAATTGGGACTGTCCCTATAAACTCGGGACATCTGGTCACCCTATCTGCCAGTGACTTGTATCAAGTATTATACTAGGGAACTGCCTCTTCACCTTGTCTCCCTTCCCTTTTATATATTTGGACCTTCATCAAACTACTGTCCTCTCATTCTTTTGTTGTCCACTAATGCACTGGTGTTTGCTCTTCTAGGAAGCATGGCTTCTTGGGGGGAAGGGTTGAATGGTGATCTGATCAGAGCACAGGACTGGAAAGCAGGATGCACAGCTGTATTGTCAGCTTTGCTGCTGACTTTCTATGGGACTTTGTACAAGTCAAATACTCTCTTTGGTTGAGGCTAACTATCTGTGAAATGGGAATAATAATAGTTGCTTACCTAACAGGGTGCTGTGGGTTTCATTATTGTTTGGAAAAAGCTCTGGGATTCTTGGATAAATGGTGCTATATATATGTATATACAGTAGACTATTATTATGAATCACAGGTAGAAAGAATCTATTCATGCAGCATGGAACCTCTGAAAGGACAACAACAGCAAGGTAGAAGTGTAGAGTTACAAATAGTCTTTCTGTCATTAACGCTGAGGAAAATTATATAAATTTTTAGGATTTATGGTTGAGGATGGGAGCAAAATTAGCTTGGTTCCTGCCTCTCTTCTCTTCTCACTCCCTCCTCTGCAGTGGCCTGACCTTGCACTCTGCACCTAATTCCTCCCTTTACCTTCCCTCTCTTCGAGACTTGGTACTGATTACTAGCATACTTTGCCTCCTCATCTGAGCACTGAGCTCAGGGCTCCTTGTTAGAGTTGCTTCATACCCATGTTCTGTTCTCCCCATGGTGTCCCTACCCTGCACAAGTTACTGGTCTGAGATGAACCAAGTTGTGGCTGGTCAGAAGGCCAGAGAATGGGAAGGGTATGTTTCTGGACAGGAAGAAACAGGGCCAATTTACACAAGAGCAAACTATCCTGGCCTTGCTTCCCAGAGTGAGAAACCCGCCCTCCTCTGACCAAGTCCACAGCTACTCTACTAACTCCCAGACAGGAACTGGCCAGTCCTTATGCTGATTAACATTTTAGGATAGGCCAATAGGCTAAGGGTTAAAAAACAAGGATGGGTACTTTCCAGGTCTGGCAGAGCCTTCCCAAAAGTGTGTGTGTGGGGGCGGGGGGCAGAGCCCTCCACCCCCTCTGTGGTCCTGCCCCTGCCCTTCCTTTTCCCCCGGAGGCCTCACCCCCAGCCAAGCCGGAAGGCAGCTGGGCCAAGGAGCCAGGGCCCCTCTACCTGCTCTTGGGTTGGGGGACCCAAGAGCAGCCCGTGTCCCTGGCCCCAGAGTCGCCAGCCCAGTCAGGTAGAGGGTCCATGGCTCCCATAGCTGCCTGTGCAGCTCTTACACCAACCCGGCTCAAGTCAGGGGGCGGAGCCTCGGAGCCACAGCCCATCCATGGTAAGAGCCTCCCGGGAAACTGTGAGGAGCCGTGGACCCCCCATCTGCCCTGGCCAGGGAGCTCAGGGGGCATGGACAAGGGCCAGGGGCTGCTCTCAAGCCCCCACACCCCAGACAGGTGGAGAGTATGCAGCTCCCCATCGCTGTCCAGGGCTCTCCAGCTGCTGGTGTGCTGGCTGGCCTAGAGGTGGGGCCTCAGGGGGAAGAGGCGGGGCAGGAATGGGACCTGTGGCAAAAAGTGGACAGGACAGGCCTGTCCACTTTCAAAAAGTGTGAGGGCCATGGTCCCCTATGCCCCCCTGTTCCAGGGCCACTGGTACTTCCTTTGGGTCAGTAAACACAGCACTAGTTTAGAGTCATCCAGCTGGGGACTTTTTAATGTCTTTCTTTCTTGCCCCTCCCTGCCGTCCCCCCAATACAAAGCAGTTTGACAATGTCTTTCATACATACTGTATCCCAAGGCCATGACAACTTTACTGTAAATAATAGAGTTACAGAGTTAAATAACAACAGAGAGGTACAGGCTAGGGAGGAATAACTTTCCAGCTTTGCTCTGAAAAGAGATGAGAGTCAATGAAGTAGAGAGATACAGGGATGCTGTTCCAGACAGCTGGAGCTTCAGAGGAGAAGGCTCTTGTAACAATAGTGGCAACTGTGTGGAGAGCAGGTATGGGTAATTAGCCAGCTGCTCTGACGCACAGTAGCACTGCACTTCTGAACAGTTTGTTCAATGCATTCACACCCCCCTGCCTGCTCTGGCCCTCCCTGACTATACCCTCTACTCCTGCTTGAAGCCAGGCAGAAGAAGGGAACATCAGAAAGAGGAAAAGGAGCAAAACAGAAAAGGTGGGGATTACATTAACAAGTGCCCTAAAGTGCTTGTGCTATCCTGCTTCAGAGACGCTTGTTAAATATAGTTTCAGCTGCTCTGCTCAGGTGGATGGAAAGCTTTGTGTGCTGAGAGCAGGAAAGCACAGGGAGGGAAAGGGGAAACAGGGATTAGGAGTAGGAAGCAACCAGGTAACAACTGGAGGAGACAAGGAAGGAATGGAGGGAACAACTAAGGAAGAACGGGGAGGGCGGAACCAACAGGGAACATGAGAAGAAGGGTAGAAACAGATGGGGAAGATGCATAGGGATGAAACTGGGGTGAGGAGGCATCTTCTAAGGAACAGTTGGGGGGTTGAGGTGGAGAAATGTTGAAAATCATCCAGGAACAGGAAGAAGAGGGGGGAGAGAGACAGAAAAATGGGGGGCTTAATGAGAGAGAGAGAAGGATGAGACCAAAAAAAGGCCCCAAAGAGAAGGGAGCTCACTATTGACATATGCTGGTGAATAGGGAGAAGAGCACCCTAGATCTGCTTGAGAACTCCAGATGGGCTGGGGCTCCATAGGAGAGGGAGGTCTCTGCCACCACCTGTTGGTGAAGAGGAAATGATTGACTGGGCCAGGCCTTATGTGACAGTGTGACTTGAAAAGAAAAGCAGTGCAAACACAAGGGGAGAGATTGGGAGATGTCACGGGGGAGTGCATGTGACCAGGGACAGGCAAGCAGACAGAGTTCATTGGGAGAAGAAAAGGAGAGGAAGATTGTGGCAGAGTGTGTGTGTGGAGGGGTGGGGGACAATAAAGAGCATTCTACAAAAGAAGACTGACATTAAAATCCATTTGTCTTTGTGGAGTCTTTCCCCCTTCCCAGACTCCTACCTCCAGGCTTTGCTCAGGCACCCTGCCATTCTAACTCTCTTCCCTAAGTCCAGCAGGAATTGGCTATGTATCCTTTGTCTTTGCAGTGCAGGCAAGCAACATGATAAAGCCTCTCTGGAAAAGGAAAGGACAGAATTCTTGAAATGTTGAGATCTGTCTCTTGTAGTATTAGTAGGTTTAATTACAAGGGTTCCATTTAAAGTGGATAGATGGACTAATGCCCACTAATGTGAAGTGGGCTGTAGTCCACGAAAGCTTATGGTCTAATAAATTTGTTAGTCTCTAAGGTGCCACAAGTACTCCTGTTCTTTTTGCGGATACAGACTAACACGGCTGCTACTCTGAAAGATGGACTAATGAAATTTTAAAACACTGAACTACAATCTGAGAAATAGGTACACACTAGAAGCATTCTCTCTTTTATAAGACAGAAAATAAATAATACAGACAAAATATTATTACCTTAGAGAGGTCATGACCAAGTTCTGATTCCCTCAGACCATAGCTTGCTCTCACACTGTTTTGCTGAGCCCTGCACTCCTGTTTCTCGTGAAGAATTGGCTGACAAAAAACTCTTCATTGATCCCTATTCTTTGAGAACTCTTTGATTGTTATACCAGAGTCTCCAGGAATATATAACTGTAATGATATCTCCTCCAGAATTCAGTTCAAAACAGAATCATTAACTTCAGCCAATTTGTATATTGTCACCTTTGTATATTGTCAAGGATCTGTTGATTACATAACAGATAAACAGTGTTATATGGAAAGTTACCAAGAAAGTTACTGGAATTTGTGTGTGTGGAGGGGGAGGGGATTCTTTCATCTTCTCTATCCTGTTTTCCTTATCATATAAACTGACTTTGCTTTTAGCTCTCACACACAGTCTAGGTAGGGAGGTGGGGGTGTGGTTGGATTTAAACATAAAATTTAAAAATAAAACTGTGGAGCTATAATAAGATGCATACCAAACATCAGCCTAGTGGCATTGCTCCTATGCTACAACCCTTTACCATCCCATCCTTCATCTGTTTGATTTTCTACATGGTCTGTGAAGAGTCTGTTTACTTACTACTCTGTGTAGTTTCAGAGTAACAGCCGTGTTAGTCTGTATCCGCAAAAAGAAGAACAGGAGTACTTGTGGCACCTTAGTCCACGAAAGCTTATGCTCTAATAAATTTGTTAGTCTCTAAGGTGCCACAAGTACTCCTGTTCTTCTTTTTACTCTGTGTAGTGTTTACTGCCATGACTAGTTCTGCTGAAGTCCGCTTGGTAGTAAGGGGATGCAGCACTGCCTATTCATTTGCAAGTGTCTTGGGGCGGTGACTTTGTCCTTTTATGCATTGTCTATAGGGTGCCTAATGCACCTTCAGCATGATGTAAATAAACAATACTAATAAAATGTGTGTGTTTTCCTGTTGACCTCAATGGGTGCAGGATTAGTCTGAAAACATTCAACTCTGAGAGGCAAAGACCCACCCACAATGGTCTTACATGTTTTTCTGATATTTAGCTTATGGTTTTGTTCTAGAATATCACTGCAACTGAAGAAGCCGCCTTTGCTTTTATAGGAGATAGATCATGAAGACTCCTATCCCCCAGCAGGGACACAGAGTTTTAACTAGAGCATGAAGGTGATAAGTTATTCAAATTCTGAAAATTTAGTAATTTGATACCACACAGGGAAGTTTTAGTGTGAGTGTTTTATTGTATTTTACATATAGTAGCAATCTGATATTGGAGAGAAGAAATACCAACTCAGTATCAATTTTTCATTGTTTGTTTCAGTGAATAATTAGCTCTCCTGTGTGGCTATTTTAAAAATGTTTTATAATAAAAGGTTTCAGGGTAATACTCCTGATGTGTCAGCCTACATATATTTCATAACATGCCTTATCTAACTAGGAATATGTTAGGACCTGGACGAAGTGGATGTGGTGAATGGACAAATGCTGATACTGTGGGCAGGGCAAGTAAGGCTCGCGAGGAGAATGGTCTCCATTTTATTCCTCAAATTACTCCTGATGAAGGGACACTATGGCTAGGCAAAAGGAGTAGGAAAATGGGATAGAAAAAAGATCTATGAATGATGAATTAAAAAAAAAAAGGAAGGGAGAGCAATTTTGAACTCAACACTGAAAGAACTGGATGGCTAGTAAAGGTGTTTGAGAAGGGAAGGGTTAATACAACTGTACTTTAGGGATCCAGCATGGTCCAGTGGATAGGACACAAGACTGGCAATCAAGCAACCAATGTTTTATTCCTGACTTTGACATCGACCTGATGAGTACTGCAAGTCAGTTCACCCGTCTGTGCCTCAGTTTCTCCAACTGTAAAATGGAGGGGGATTATACTTCTAAAGCATTTTGAGCTATATGGAAGAAAAGTGCTGTGTAAGAGCCAAGCGTTTATTGTTATCACCATTTTGTACCTGTGAGAAGGCAGCATGCAGCATTCTGCACATGCTGAGAAATGGAATTTGAGGATGCCCTAGAAACAGGAGATAAAGCAACAGTAAAGGAGATGAAGGCTTTTTTTTTTTTTTTTTTTTTTTTTCATATTTTCCTCTTCCTTATTCTTGCATCTTCCTGCTCTTTTTGTTTCTTGGTGTACTGCATAATAAGACTTTTAAAACAAGATAGGTCTCTCTTCCTGCTACTCCTTCTCATCCATGGAGGGAAGACTCCATGCATATCCACTAAGAGTGGATCTAATTAGATGTTCTGTGGTTGAATTGTCAGATACCCTGCAAAAAAAGTTCTCGAGTTACTGTAGTAACCCCCTATATGTGAATTCAACAGTCAGGGCATTCCCCATGTCAAAGCTTTTCTTAAATACTGAGGTTTACTCTGTGTCCTCCCATTGATGGTGAGGTCTTTCTGAAAACTTACTTAGGATCAAATTCATCACAGTCTTTCTGGGCAAGAAAACAAACTTTTCAAACATAAATAACATTAATATCCAAGGATCTGATCCTGAAAGGGCTGAGCAACCACAACTCCCACTGGCTCCTGTGTGGTGCTGAGTGTCTGGCAGGAGGCACTCAGCAACTTAAGGACTGAGCCTTAACTATGTTTTATTGCAGGCCTGTTTCCTACGAGGAATATTTCTTCTTGACACTCACTGCTGGTTAGCTGGGTGAGTGTTCAGCAGACATAGAAAACGATTTGCTGCTCTCAGGTTTTCTCATTACACTAAAGTTTTCCCTCTCTTTGTCACAGAAATTTGTTTATATTGATCATGTCGAGGCTGGCATTAAATCCAGATTTTTTTCTTAGAAGGGGAATGTGCATCTTGGCCTATCTGATTACACATGAATCCCTTCTTTCTTCTTTATATAAACCAGAATAAAAATATACCTGACATGGGGGGAAATTTGTTCACTTATTTTGGCTGCATTTCCTGAGTGAACATTTATATGTTACTCCTAACGGTCTCTGACAATCCAAATAGTCCAAGGAAAAAACACAAAATTACCCAAGGTAGATATACTGCCTCAGTTACACATAGTGGGCCTGCTCCCACTGAACGTAAAGATAAAACTCCCCCTGAACTCAGAGGGAGTAGGATGGAGCCCAGTGTCCGGACAATTCTAGGTGTGTCCCTCACTATACAAGTAAGAGCGTTCCAGGAAATTGTGAGACTGATCCGAAGCCCACTGAGGTCAATGAGAGTTTTTCCATTGTCTTCTGCATGTCTCGGATAAGGCCCTTTATTGGTGGGTCTGTGTTCCTGGTGGTATGAAGTCCCTCGAGGATAAGCAACCCATAAACGCAGTTTTGGGAGGAGGCTGGAGCTGACTGGTGGGCTACAAAGGCTATGTCTACACATCAACTGGGAGCATGCCTCCCAGCCTGGGTAAGCAGAAATGCACTAGCTCTGCTCAAGCTAGTGTGTTAAAAACAGCAGTGTGGATGCTGCGTCAAGGGCAGTGGCCTGGGGTAGCTGCCCAAGTACAAGTCCATCTGACCCCCTGGGTCTGAATTCGGGTGGCTAACCCACGCAGCGATCACTAGACTGCTATTTTTGGCATGCTAGCAGTTCTCTATCTATCTGGTTGGGAGGCATGCTCCCAGCAGCCGTATAGTAATAGCCAAAGTGGGCAGTGTCAGCCAGCCAAGGATGAGCCAGAGTTCCTGGGAGAGGCACTGAATAACATATTCTCTTAAGTATGTTATTTTTTGAAGCCAAGGTTAGAATGTAAAGTTGTCCTCTCCTGGCAGAGTTTCTTGGAGAAGGTGACACTACAAACACAGACTGCCTCCCGTGGGGTGGATGAATCCCTATTAATGTAAATGGATGCATATAGAGTTTTTTGCTAAACTACTGCCTTTCTCCTATGTTTTCTTTTGTTACAGCATGTGGATTTTTAAAAAAGATATAAAATATTTATGCAAATTAGGATTTATTATTCAGTAATCAACCCTTGTTGGATACATTATGGCATAATCAGTTGTATGTTAAAAAGCATTTAATTTCATGCCTAATTAACATATTATAAATTGAAGAGACAAAATTAAATTATTATGGACAGTTTGCAAATGCAGTACATACAGTGTACTTCAATAATTACATGAATATTGAATGTAATGTGATGTGTTACTTCTACTCTCTTTTGTGCTTAGTGTTTGGTGATAGAGCGGAATGAATGGGCTCTAAGGGACTTGTCTTGTACTGCCCCTGAGCAGCATCAGATTCCCATTTACATCAATGGAAGCTGTGCATGCAAACACAGGGCAGTATATGGCCCAATGTGTGTAGATCAGCTCCATGTACGCATCTGGAATTTTGGAAAAAAAAAAAGTCTACCTTTTGAGTTGCAATTTCCTGTAACTTGATTAGTTTGGCAAATAATTGCACCTTTCGGGGCCCGATCCAGCTCTTTCTCTAGTCAATGGCAGAATTTCCATTAACTTCAGTGGGAGCAGGACCAGATGCCAAAAATGTGTATGTAGTCTCTGGAGTTTTACTTTGAAACAGTTTCACAACCAGATTGCAACACTGTGGATTTCACCAACAGTTCTGCAGCAAAATACCGTTGTCACTTGTAGTTACTTTTACAAAATTCTGCTTTGTCTGCAAGGAGAAGAATGATTATTTGAGCAACTGCAAATGCAAAAATCTTAGTATGCAACTTTTTCCTCATGAGGCCCGATTCTGTGGAAGTGTTACTTCAGTTAAACTCATGTAACTACATTGCCCCAGATGCAGGATTTTTAGGATGGTAGAAACTTAAGTTTTGCCTAATTAAATGCAGTTTTTAATGTAAATTATGTACAGTTTCTTGGGTCAAAATTTGAGGGTAGAATAGTGACCCTTAGCCTCTTGTGCAGCCAAACCGTGCAAATTGGCTCCCCAACTGAACTATGACTTTTAGCTAAAAATCTATGAGTAAATTTATTTATAGACAAATAATAATACGTTATTGAAGCCCACTGAAGAATAAATCATTAAATGACCGAGATTATATGAACATTTGTATTGTACCCCCATGTCTCCCCCCCCAAAAATTAAAATCGCCTTTAATTGATGATAAGACAATTTTGTAAACCACTTACGGCTGTGATGAAATCCTACTTGACTGACCCACAAGCAGATGTGACAAGTTGAATTTATTTCCTTTCTTACCAGGAAGCTTTGCAGGAAACTCTTAACATATGGTGCTTTTCACTTCCATCTAGAGCTATAAATGTTATTGGGAAAGGATGTTCCCAGGAGCAGCAAGTTTCTGACGTTTCTGCCAAATGGACTCCAAATGATCCTTCTGTGGTTCTGAATTCCCAAAGTTCTTAGGAGCTGGCAGCCAAGAATCTCTGATCTAAACACAGCTCACTAATTTAATTATTTTATTACTGATTTGTAGAAGACTCTTGCAGAACAGTGACTTTGCATCTGTATTATATCTAGCTATGCAGGAAGTGCAAGTTGTAAGAATGTAAATATTTTGTTTCTTAACTGCTTTTAGTTTGAAAACTTGGAAACCATTTAACACAAAAATCAGGCACACCAGTCTGAAAGCAGAGGAATGTGAAATGGAGATAAGTCACACCAACTAGTATTTCTCTTATATTTTGAAGATCCTGTATCTTCTATGGAAATTGAATAGTTTTTGTCTATTTGATAACTATAACTACATATAGCATTGTACAATAACCTTTGCCATCAGAAAGGAAAAGCTAAATGGAGAAAGAAATTATACCTAGTACAAATCATTGAAATACTTGTGTCTGCTTTTATAATATTGTAAGAAGTTCTGAACACACACCAGAGGGCACATGTCTGTTTCATGTGGTTGCCGAATATTTCATTTTAATAAGTTAAAGGGCTGAATTTTATGTTTTGTCCATTAGTAGTTTTGCTACTGACTAGAAAATATGGGAGCTAAATTAAAAATAGCGACACATTCTCTAGTAATGTGAGCGTCAATCTTCTTGGCTCACTTTACTACAATCTGAACAATTATATATAATTTGACTAATGGAACTATACCCAGATGTACAGACACTCCTTTCTCAACCTATGTGTGATATAATATTTTTAACATTAGCTTTAATAAAAAATTTGATGAATGAAACTGGAAGAAGAAGGTCAGATTTCAGGCTGGATTAGTTTGTTGTGACACCAAGACACCAGTGACTTCACCTCCTGGAGTTATGGTTTCAGGCTTCTGCAAACTTAGGCAAGCATACATTATACTCCTGTGATGTTTTCAAGCTTTTTTTTCCATTTGTGAGGGCTAGAAACACCCTTTTAAAAAAAGAAGCTGAAATTCTGATTTAATCATAAACAACGAGGCATCCTTGTGGCACCTTGGAGACTAACAAAGTTATTTGGGCATAAACTTTCGTGGGCTAAAACCCACTTCATCAGATGCAGGGAGTGAAAAATACAGTAAGCAGTGTATATTAGATAATGTTTTCACCCCTATTACAGCACATGAAAAGCTGGGCGTTGACTTACCAAGTGGGGGATCAGTGCTAATTGAATTGGCCTCATTAGCACTGACCCGTCACTTGGTAAGGCAACTCCCATATTCTCGTGCTGTAATAGGGGTGAAAACATTATCTAATATACACTGCTTACTGTATTTTTCACTCCATGCATCTGATGAAGTGGGTTTTAGCCCATGAAAGCTTATGCCCAAATAAATTTCTTAGTCTCTAAGGGTATGTTTACACTACCCACTGCATCGGCAGGCAGCGATCAATCCAGTGGGGGTCGATTTATCACACCTAGTCTAGACACGATAAATCGACCCCTGAGCGCTCTCCTATCGACTCGTGTACTCCACCGCCGTGAGAGGCGAGGTCAGAGTCGACTCCCCACAGTGAAGACACCACGGTGAGTAGGTCATGTCGCTGAAGTTGTGTAATTTAGATCGATTTTCCCCACACACACACCCCTAGTGTAGACCAGGCTTAAGGTGCCACAAGGACTCCTCATTGTATTTGATGATACAGACTAATACGGCTACCACTTTGAAACCTGATTTCATCCTGTGACTCCAGAAGTCAAAACTCTAGGCATGGGCTTATAGTGCCTATGCCTTTATTAGGTCCTGAAGGTGCCAGAATCTGAAAAAGCATGAAAAAGAAACAAACAAACAAAACTCACCCCAACTAATACAGCATTAGGGTCTGAAGGGAAGCTATTAACACAACATTACTGCCTCATCCTGCTATCCTTATTCAGACAAAACTCCCATTGACTAAGGCCTGGTCTACACTATGACTTTAATTCGGATTTAGCAGCGTTAAATTGAATTAACCCTGCACCCGTCCTTACAACAAAGCCATTTATTTCAAAATAAAGGGCTCTTAAAATCGATTTCTGTACCCCACCCTGACGAGTGGAGTGGCACCAAAATCGATACTGTCATTTCAAATTAGGGTTAGTGTGGCCGCAATTCGATGGTATTGGCCTCCGGGAGCTATCCCACAGTGCACCATTGTGACCGCTCTGGACATCAATCTGAATTCGGATGCACTGGCCAGGTAGACAGGAAAAGCCCCGTGAACATTTGAATTTTATTTCCTGTTTGCCCAGCATGGAGAGCACAGGTGACCACAGAGAGCTCATCAGCACAGGTAACCATGCAGGCCAATAATCGAAAAAGAGCACCAGCATGGACCGTATGGGAGGTACTGGATCTGATCGCTATATGGGGAGAGGATTCAGTGCTAGCAGAACTTTGTTCGAAAAGACGAAATGCCAAAAACTTTTGAAAAAATCTCCAAGGGCATGATGGAGAGAGGCCACAATAGGGATTCAGATCAGTGCAGCGTGAAAGTCAAGGAGCTCAGACAAGCCTATCAAAAAACAAAGGAGGCAAACAATCACTCCTGGTCAGAGCCGCGGACATGCCGCTTCTACGCCGAGCTGCATGCAGTTCTAGGGGGGACCGCCACCACTACCCCACCTCTGACCGTGGATTCCGAGGCGGGGATAATCTCATCAGCTCCACCTGAGGATTCTGCGGACAGGGAAGAGGGGGAGGAGGAGGAGGAGGACAAGCTTGCAGAAAGCACATAGCACTCCGTTCTCGCCAACAACCAGGATCTTTTTTTCAGCCTGATTGAAGTACCCTCCCAACTCTCCCAAGCCAGTATCCAAGACCATGAAGGGACCTCAGGTGAGTTTACCTTATAAAATATAGAACTTGTTTTAAAAGCAAGCGTTTTTTAATGATTACTTTGCCCTGAGGACTTGGGATGCATTTGCGGCCAGTACAGCTATCTGAAAAGTCTGTTAAAGTGTCTGGGGATGGAGTGGAAATCCTCCAGGGACATCTCCATGAAACTCTCATGGAGGTACTCCAAAAGCCTTGCCATAAGGTTTCTGGGCAGTGCAACTTTATTCCATCCTCCATGGTAGGACACTTGACCACGCCATGCTTGCAGCAAGTAATCTGGTATCATTGCATGACAAAGCCTGGCAGCGTATGGTCCTGGTGTTTGCTGGCATTCAAGCAACATCCTTTCTTTATCTCGCTGTGTAATCCTCAGGAGAGTGATATCGTTCACGGTAACCTGGTTGAAATACAGGAATTTAATTAAGGGGACAGAGGTGGCTGTTCCTACTGGGCTGTTTGCCTGTGGCTGAAAAGAAATCCTTCCCTGCAGTTAGCCAAGTGCAGGGTGGGGGAGGGAATTGGCCCTGAGCTTTTTGTGTTTGGCTATCAGGGATCTTCCCTGATACCAGCCACGCGGTGGGGGGAGGGGTAAAGCGATCATCCCAGAGAATTCATGGCGGGGTGGGGGGGGTGTTAGTTTGGGTTTCTGCAGGGATCTTCCCTGATACCAGCCACGCAGTGGGAGGAGGGATAAAGCGATCATCCAGAGAATTGGATGGGGGTGTACTTTGTTTTCTGCTGCTGAAGGTTAAGAGGAAAACCGCAGCACTCAATGGGCTTTGCTTGGTATGTGGGAAAGGAGGGCGCAGAAGCCGAAAGACAATGGCTTACCATGGCTGCATGCAAGCCGAATTCTGTTGCCTGGACTTGCGTCTGTGATCTCTAGCAGCAAAGCCACAGGCACTCAATATTAAGAGGCAAAATGCGACCTTGCACGAAATCACAGAAATGTGCTATGTAATGTGAATTGTGTTGGTCACGATGAAAGAGTATAAGCATTGTTCTGCAAAATGTATCTTTTTAAGAAATTCTCTCCTTTTTCCCCTCCCTCCAGCAGCTGCAAATTTTTCAAGCCTCCCTCCTCTGTCCTATCTCAGATAAGGCGTCGGAAAAAGAAGAGGTGAGACGAGATGTTCGCAGAAATCATGGAATCCACCTGCAGTGAAAGAGCTCATCTGAATGAGTGGAAGGACACGGTTTCAAAGTATAGGAAAGAAGCCAGTGAACGTGAGGACAGGAGGGACCAACGTGAGAAGAGGAGAGACACTTGAGATGAGAGGTGGCGGCAGGAAGATCAGAGGAGGCAGGATGCAACGCTGGGGCTGCTGCGTGAGCAAACAGACATGCTCCGGCATCTGGTGGAGCTTCAGGAACAACAGCAGGGTAACAGAGTGCGGCTACAGCCCCTGTACAACCCTCCAACCCCCTCACCATGTTCCATAGCCTCCTCACCCAGACGTGTAAGAACGCGGGGGAGGAGGCTCCGTACACCCTCCCATTCCACCCCAGTGGACAGCCCAAGCAAAAGGCTATCATTTTTTTTAACCTTTTTTTAGTGGCCTTTTCCTTCCTGCTGATCCTCCTCCCAACCCCCACCCGGGTTCTCTCCCTCTTTTTATAATCAATTAATAAAGAATAAATGATTTTTAAATGATAGTGACTTTATTTCCTTTGAAAGCAAGCTGGGAGAAGGGGGAGGGTGGGTTCCTTACAGAGAATGAGTCAATAAAGGGGGCGGGTTTTCATGAAGGAGAAACAAACAGAAATTTCACACTGTACCCTGGCCAGTCATGAAACTGGTTTTCAAAGCTTCTCTGATGCGCAGCACTTCCTGGTGTGCTCTTCTAATTGCCCTGGTGTCTGGCTGCATGTAATCAGCAGCCAGGTGATTTGCCTCAGCCTCCCACCCCGCCATAAAGGTCTCCCCCTTACTTTCACAGAGATTGTGGAGCACACAGCAAGCAGCAATAACAATGGGGATATTGGTTTGGCTGAGGTCTGAGCGAGTCAGTAACAATCGCCAGCGACCTTTTAAACGGCCAAATGCACATTCTTCCACCATTCTGCACTTGCTCAGCCTGTAGTTGAACAGCTCCTGACTCCTGTCCAGGCTGCCTGTGTATGGCTTCATGAGCCATGGCATTAAGGGGTAGGCTGGATCCCCAAGAATAACTATTGGCATTTCAACATCCCCAACGGTTATTTTCTGGTCCGGGAAGTAAGTTCTTTGCTGCAGCCGTTTAAACAGATTAGTGTTCCTGAAGACACGAGCGTCATGAACCCTTTCCAGCCAGCCCACGTTGATGTTGGTGAAACGTCCCTTGTGATCCACAAGTGCTTGCAGCACCATTGAAAAGTACCCCTTGCGGTTTATGTACTGGGTACCCTGGTGCTCTGGTGCCAAGATAGGGATGTGGGTTCCATCTATCGCCCCACCACAGTTAGGGAATCCCATTGCAGCAAAGCCATCTACTATGACCTGCACATCTCCCAGGGTCACTAGCTTTCATAGCAGTACCTGAGTGATTGCTTTGGCGACTTGCATCACCGCAGTCCCCACAGTAGATTTGCCCACTCCAAATTCATTCCCGACTGACAGGTAGCTGTCTGGTGTTGCAAGCTTCCACAGGGCTATCGCCACTCGCTTCTCAACTGTGAGGACTGCTCTCATCTTGGTATTCTGGCACTTCAGGGCAGGGGAAAGCAAGTCACAAAGTTCCATGAAAGTGCCCTTACGCATGCGAAAGTTTCGTAGCCACTGGGAATCGTCCCACACCTGCAACACTATACGGTCCCACTAGTCTGTGCTTGTTTCCTGGGCCCAGAATCGGCGTTCCATGGATAGAACCTGCCCCATTAACAACATGATCTCCAAAGCACTGGGGCCCGCGGTTTGAGAGAATTCTGTGTCCATGTCCATGTCCTCATCACTCTTGTCGCTGCACTGCCGTCGCCGCCTCTTCCTCTCCTCATTTTTGTGGTCCTGGCTCAGCATAAACTGCACGAGAACGCGCGAGGTGTTTACAATGTTCATGACTGCTGTCTTGGGCTCCATGCTTGCCGTGGTATGGAGTCTGCAGTGTTCACCCAGGAAAATAGGCGCGAAATGGTTGTCTGCTGTTGCTTTCATGGAGGGAGGGATGAGGCTGTACCCAGAACCACCTGCGACAATGTTTTTTGCCCCATCAGGCACTGGAATCTCAACCCAGAATTCCAATGGGCAGGGAAGACTGCAGGAACTATGGGATAACTACCCACAGTGCAACGCTCCGGAAATTGACGCTAGCCCTGGTACATGGACGCACACCGCCGAATTAATGTGCTTAGTGTGGCCGCATACATTCAACTTTATACAATCTGTTTCCAAAATTCGAATTATATAAATTCGGATTAATCCCGTAGTGTAGACATACCCTAAGTAAATTGGTGCTGAAGTATACCACTAGCAAATTATGACACCATCTCCTTTGCTGACTCAGCTGCGGTGGCTCTAGAGTAGGGGAGGAGGGATTCTCTTCCAGTTCCCAACTGCCTGCTCCAGTTGGGGAAAAAGCTGGCACTGAGCACCTGCCTACTTTTGTGTTCCAGGATCCAAGGACCAAGCAGCCCACGAAACTCTCCCTATTCCCTGGTGTAAGTGCATACTCCAAGTTACAGTCCAGCCCAGGATATTCACAAGTTAGAATTTCCATATCATTGTTAACTCACTCATATTGTGGCTTGGATTTCTATTTATGGTATAAATGTAGTCATTAGTTGTATCTGAAATGTCAGAATCTTGTACACAGATATCAACAGTTTTCAACACCTATTTGAAGTAAAGATTATTACTGCAATTAATAAGTAAATTTACTAGCATGTTTTACAGTTTCAGAATATATGGCATAATCAATACTATACTTTTAGTGTCGTGAATACACTTAGCTAAGCATTTGATTTAGACTCATTGAGTCATTGAGCTATTGTAAGTTAAATAAACATCAACTGAAGAGGGAAAATCAATTTATTCAATCAAATTTTGTTTTCATTTACATCTGTACAACCCTCCTGTACTCAGTGGGGTTATACAGGTACACTGAAAGGGACTACTCTTGGCCCACTATTTAACATATAATTGTATATACTGTAGATGTTAAACCTCAGTATAAATATTTTAATAATCAATTGCTATTTAATTAATATGCAATGGCTGTCTTAGTAAATCTAAATTAAATCCTCATTTGAGCCACTTAATTCAGAGTGTGAATTAACGTTCTCTATAGATAAGTGGTATTATAATATGATTTCACTACTGCACTGAAGGAAAAAATCAATCGTAAAATTAAGTTGGATTCAATATAAAATTCATCAGCATTTTGGCATTTCCAGCATGGGTGTAAACTCCGTTTGGATTCTTCTCTAGTTTTTATAGCTATACTTAGTAAGAGTGTAATCACAGGGGACCAGGTTACATCTAGGGTGACCAGATGTCCCGATATTAGGAGCTATGTCTTACATAGGCAACGCTTATCCCCCTTTCACGAAAAAGAAAGTGTCCTGATTTTTCACACTTGTTATCTGGTCACCCTAGTTATATCTGCCCTCCCCCAACTTCCAACATGAGGTGACAACTGTGCCGTCAGACACTCCTCTGTTTCTGTTAAGCTCTAGAGAGGAGGGGGAGGAAGTAGCAGAGGAGGCGGATAGGAAAGTCTGAGGCTGCTTTAGGCTGCAGCTTTGAGGACACTCGCTTCCCCCTACCTCCCGCTGCTTGCCAATCAGCTCAATAGAGAGGAAATTGCTGCATCCACCACAATACATGACTTTAATGATTTTTATATTGCCATTTTCTCTTTGTTAATCTAGATGTTTACATTTTTTAATGATTTGTTGGTTGGTTTTTGTTTAAATTTGGGGCTTTAATGGTTTGCCCTCATTCTGCTTTTTTTAAATATAGTTATCTTGAGTGCTATTATTATTTCATGCACTGTTTATTCATGATGTCATTTTAGCTCAAGGCTAGAGTGGTATAACCATTCTGCCTTAAGCATCATTTTTCCCTGTGGCATGATATTGTACCTAGTGAACAATACATATTGCCGATTGGAAGTGTTGTGAGTGTCATTAAATTTAACAACAAAATATGCTTGCGGTCACTCTCATGGCAAATTCTACTAGATCGGATTCTCCCTTCTCCTACATCCAAGTAAATCAGGAGTAACACCACTGAAGTCAATGGAACTCCTTTGATTTAAAACCAGTATAAAGGAGGAGAATTGGACTTTACTATTCAATACACCAATGCATAGGTGCTGAACTAGGGGTGCTGCCACACTCCCTGGCTTGAAGTGGTATCCATCACATACAGGGTTTACAGTTTGGTTCAACGGCTCTCAGCTCCCCCACAGTACAAATTGTTCCAGCATCCCCTGCACCATCTATGGGGTATAGACATTGACAGGACTTGTGCATAGCCATGAAGTTAGTTACCAGGCTGTAATTGTTGTAAACAAGTTCATTTTTCCTGCTACTTCACTACTATCTGCATATATGAGGCACATACAGTATCCTGCTGTAAATGGAACATGGGGCCAAACAAGAACACAGGATTAGGGTAAAACAATGCACTTTCATTCACTTCTATTTGAATATTCTCTCCTTGTAAAAGCCTGAGATCAGCAATAATCTATTACTATTGTCACTCAAATAATGCAAATAGAATTCGATTCTGTGTAAAGGTGGTGGTTTGACAGTGCCGGAAACTGAAATCTGTTTATAAATGACCAGCTGTGCAGTCTTACCACCAATGTAACAAATGTAACAAAGCCCATTCAGATGTCAGGGTCTGATTCTCCTCCCACTTTTATACCAGTTTTACAGAGTTATTTTTACATTGGCTTCAAAAATTTCATTGAAATGTTTCCCCCAGAGCTCTTCATCCACTAGATGCCCCCACTCATCAGATCCTGAACCCATATCAGATGTGTACCCACCAAATGTCCCAACCCCAGGCCAAATGCCAACACCCCCTGGACCGCTTGACATCTCCCAGCAAGAGTTGCTCAGATACACAGAGATGTGTAGGCCCTGTGGTATGGGTCCCATTATAAACACCTCTATAAATAGATAGCACTCTGCACACAAATGGCCCTTCCCAGAGCTTTGTAGCTTCTTACCACTGCTAAAGTATTACACTACCCACCATCTCAAATACCCCATCCACCAGATCTCCCTTCTCTCCTGGTCATTCATTTATACTCCCTGATTCACCCACCACCAAGGACCAGCACTCCCTAAATGCCAATACTAGAGTTTTGTACTCCTGAATACACCAACTCATGAAATCTGCCAGATGCCCAGAATGCCCTCATCTGTCAGCCAGACTCCTCCCTGCCAAGGCCTTAACCTCTTTCCAATGTCCACCAGGTCTGTATATTCTCCACTTCATATGCAAGGTGAATGATTCATGCCTTATTATTTATTAGGAGAATTTGGCCTCTCTTTTTGTTTGTGAACAACGTATTACTCTTTTGAATTTGTCATTTGAATTTTTTTTTGTCAAATAATTTCTGAGAGTAATTATTGGACTATAATTTGATCATGAGCAGTTCATTTGTGAGTATTTGATATTCAAAATTCAAGCTGTGTTTGTTAATGTTGATTGAACTTGTAGATCCTTTCTCACATTTCTGTTCCTTGACTGGATGAATGTAATTGTAAGGATTAGGTCTCCAATGCAGTCATTTGCATTTGAGATTAATTTTTCATAAATATACACCAGTATTTGTTTTAAATTCGCAAACATACCTCCCAATGAACTTGTTTGTGACACTATTAAAAAGAAAGTGCATACAAAAGAAGATTTAGTGAAATCATTTAGAAATATGAATTTATATTTGTAGAAACATTTTTGCGTTATTTGCTCACTTCTAATTTGGACACTTTGCTAAGAACTGGACTGAACCATTAACTTATTTATAACTTTTATAAGTTATTGGACAGCCATCAAATGATAATGACTTTTGGACATTATCAGCATGAGTTGAATTCACGCTGGTTTTCATCAAATGAAACTCTGTGTCACATTACCATTCCCTTGAGCCATCCAGTTCCTCAGACATCAGCATCACTTTAGTTCTCTCTATAAGACAGTATAATGTGAGCACTGTGCCCGGTCCACACAGAAAATGATAATTTTTCATACTTTCTAACACAGATGTTTCACCAAGCTTCATCTAGAAATGCTAAATCTACATTTAAAAGCAAGGACACCATAGATGTTAGTTTTAAAATAACATACAACATGGCTCAGAGAAATAAATGAATATTATTGTGTCACAAATATCCTAAATTAGCCCCGGAAGATAAGAATAACAAAATAAAAGTGAAAGTTAACTCACCTTTTAATTACAGTGGTGGGACCTTTGAGACTGTGGAAACATTCATTTGTGTAATTCACATTTATACAGTCATTACAGAAGATATTTGCTAACCCTCTCTTTTGAATACAGTCTTGCAGATGAGAAAAACTTCTTTTTTTCCTCATAAATTAGACATTAAAATTCCAGGAAACCACTTATTATCATGAACACATTTCACCTGCAGAAATGGTGAAGACAGACCTTTTATAAAAAACATTTAGCATGAAATATTTTCCTCTAAAGGTCAGTCTTAAATCTTTCTATCTTCTTTTCTCATTATTAAAACGTCATCTTTCTTTCTCCCTTTTTAAACTCATCCTATTATCTGTGCACCATAAACCTTTGAAGAGAGATGGAAATGTGTGTGTTTGTAAGATGATCTATTTTCAGATGTAGTGGTCCAAGTTATATTCTCAGTCTTCCAGGAAAATTGTGAAGATTTCCTGAACATGTATGTCCTCCTAATATTTGTGTTCTTATGAAGTTCAGTAGGCATGTGCCAGAGCATCATATATTGGAACATTATGCAGTTGCAAGGAAAACTCAGAAGATTCACTTCTCAGCCTCCATGTTGGGGTTCAGCGGGTTACTCCCGGTTCAATCCCCACACTCTGGACCCCTTTGGTGGGTCCGGGTCTGTACCCACAATCTGGGTCGACCGTCTGTCTGCGCAAGACACTGCTCTGGGCAATAGTCCGCAGTCTTGGCGCTGGCCCCTCGTATCAGGGGCGGACCGCTATGCCCGCATTCTCCACCACGTGTGACAGGGTCAGTAGCTCATTAGCCCCAATTCACTAGCTTGTCTGGTACTTTGCACCAGTATAAAGTGAGTGCCAAGTTGATGTAAAACGCTATGCTGGAGAACATATGTACTGCATTTATACTATCTTAGGCAAAGGTATGTGGGAGATGAAATATGTGAGTGGAAATGAGAGAGGTTTCAAACCACTAAGGCCTCTGTGAGGGTCCACTGGGTTGCTAGGAGTGACCCCAGAACATTTGTTCAAAAGAGCTGTTGGAGGAGAGTATGCGTGGAGATTTGTCAGCTGAAGATCCAAGCTTACTGAAGTTGCTGAGAAAGGTGTCTGCAGAGATTGTTCTATCAGGAATGGTAGAGGTCCAGGTGCTGGGAGGGTGATGGTGAGACTGGAGTGGGAAAACATTGGACTTCATAGCTTATGGAAAGAAAGCCTGAACTGGGGTATGAAATAATACTTTTCAGGACTTGAAAGGTACAGTGGACACTGCTAGATGATCAGTAACAGTTTCTATTCACAGGTGTTAACTGTAAATAATAAATTCCAAGGTTGTTAGTTCAGTCTGGAGTGGAGCTGTAGTGAATGGTGACTTCTTCAGTGGTGGTCAGAGAAAGCCTCCATACCTATTAGGAGACCCTGCTCCTGGGAATGGGATCCTTGTAACAAGGGAGCAGAAGAAGGGGTGCCTTGAGGTAAAATGTCCATATGAGAAACTTGGTGGTACAGTAAGGGTCTGAGACCAGGTAGTAGGAAGCCCAGGGTCATGATGGCTACCATTCTGACTTGCTATCATTTTTCACTCTCCTTGCACTTGTACATCTGACTACACAAGGTGCAGGGTAATGCTGAAATGGGCCATTGAAGTTTTCCTGAAGTGATAGAGAAGGCAGTCTGACTGAAGGCTTTGCCTAGAGTAGAACCAAGCTCTTGCCAGTGAATGGTCTGAAGAGGCATACATTTGAACTGTGAATATGTATAAGAATGTTTCGGTCTGAACCTGAAGCATTTACTCATGTGAGTAGTCCCATTGAAATGAATGATCCTACTCACAGGAGTAAGGGCAGGGCCCTTTTTTTATTATGTTGGTAACATGTTTATATTCACAAATAAAACATCATGCATTTTATTGATTTGTATAGTAAGAGATTAAAGAGAAAGTTTGGAAAACTCAGTTTTTATTTAGTTCCCTCACTATCCAGCATAAATGCTAAACTTGTCACAACTCTTCGTAGACACCGCTCTGCAGTGCAGACAGCAGTTATAAAGAAATTAATTTTGTCTTCCCTCTTTACATGGGACATTGCCAAGAAGAAAATTTGTTTAACAAATTTGCTCTACTTTCAAGTAGATTTTATCTCAACTTGCATAGAAGAAACCAACAAGGAGTATAAAACAAAATACATCTCAGCTTAATATTGTGCTTGTGAAAATAGCTGAACTTCATGAAAAAACTGCCAACAAACAACTTCATGAAAAAAAATGATCCAAGGTAGGAGGCCACATTGTAATTTTCTATGAATAAAAACCTGCAGGAGAGGACAGAGAGCCCAGGAAACTCTTTGCAAGACGCAGCAAGATGGAGATATTTTTGTATGCTCCCTTCAAAGAAAGAGGTTTAGGGAATTCAGAGGAAGCCGGAGGTTAGGGCACTGAAATCTGTGGAGCCTAGAGATCTGTGAGAGATTCTGGTTCTAGACCCTCTATGTTGCTGCCCAGGCATAGGTGCTCCCTATTCCTAGCAGCGTGGTTCCACCAGAAGCAATGTGCCTTTAGTTGCATCCCCCTTTATCTGCACAATAGCAGCCGTGGAAAGTCAAGTAGAAGTTAATATTGCTTGGTGCATTGTTAACACCAGTGCAGACAGAGTGGCCTCAGTTCTCCATTGCATAGTGTCTGTTTTGTATTCTAAAGCCAGTGGATCCAGCCACTGAAGGATTTCCCCCGCATAGGGGATTGTCAGGTTGCATAATATTGGTATAGTGGCTTAGTAGCACATCTTTCTGGCTGCTGGCATAGGGATGGGGCTGGGCTGTTCTTGAATCTGACTCATATACTGCTATGCAACAGTTCCTGGTATTAATCTATGCTGGGGGTTGGCTAGTTAGCCCCAGGATCAAGGAGGTGCAAAGGCAGCTTAAAGTCCCACTGAACTTGTGCTGAGTGCTCCTCATCAGGTCTAGAGCATCTGGGCTAGTATCAGATCTAGGGTGACCAGATAGCAAGTGTGAAAAATCGGGACAGAGGGTGGGGGGTAATAGGCACCTATGTAAGAAAAAGCCCCAAATATCTGGACTGGCCCTATAAAAATCGTGACATCTGGTCACCCTAATCTGATCAGCTATGCAGGGAACCATGTGATGCAATAAAGCTGCTCCGCAGCATTCTAGCTCTAGCATCAATCCCAAACTCGTGCAGTGCCTTGGTCCTAGAGCTCAGATAGAGTTTTCCACAGGGTCCTGGGAGGAGGGAATATACCACAGAATTTCTGCTCCTCTCCTTCCATGCCCCTCTGGTCTGTCACATTAGATCTAGATAAAATAGAAAGGAGCATAGAGGCCAGAATTACTGATTTAATGGCACCCTGCAAGACAAACATTCAGTAAATGTTTCCAACCTCTTTTCCAATGATAATATATTTCTGTATATTGCTGTTATGTACTGAACTTTATTAAAAACTCATCATTGCTTTTGAAAATATGTTCTTTATCATACTTTTTGAAATATTGATCATTGAGTTGTAAAGCTTGTAATGTTTATAACAACATTTGTACTATTATTAGTATACATTCAGAGGTATGTTAGGATAGCATATATGACTATATAAGCAATTAGTAGTCTTTGCTAAAGTAATAACTAAGGAAGAAAGCTCAGAGCTTTCAGTTACTGAAAACAATGTCCATTGTTTCTCATTGAATGTAAGCTGGGCAGAAAAGGATGTCTGCTAAAGAAGATGAAGGGAACTCAGCATATTTAAAACACTAGGGGTGAAATCCTCACTGTCAAGGAACAAGAGAACAACTTAGACTCTAAAGAAAGGCTGATCCTGAGAAGATCAGAGCAAGAGATTAAACATCCTGAAAGACGCATCCTGCTAACCTGCCTGGAGAAGGGGTGTTTGAGGAAAGTGAGTGGCAAAGACTCACTTGAGAGTGATGTGCTGGTAACCTCTCCTCTCTTATTTGTTGCGGTTTCCTGTTAGCTATGGGAATTTACAATCAAACCTACATAGGCTTGCATCTCTGTCTCTAAAGTCTTCTCTGATTTCGTGGGAGCCACTGCTCTGGAAAGTGCATCAGCAGTGAACATGAATTTACTGGGTGTGTAGGTCACAACCAACTCATACTTTTGCAGCTTTATCATCATTCTTTGAATCCTTAAGGTACAGTCATTTAGCGATTTGCTAAATAATGCTACCAGGGACTTGTGGTCTGTTTCAACTTCCACTGTCTGTCCATAAATATACTGATTGAATCTCTCCTTCTTGATCTGTGCGTATCTGGTTTCTGCTTCAGTCGTTCATTTGGATGCATATGCCACTGGTTTCCAACAATCCTCATGCTTCTGTAAAATCTCTGCACCTAACCCAGACTGTGAAGCATCTGCTGAAATTTTAATAGGCCTTCCTGGTGCATAGAATTTCAACACTGGTTCTTGTATCAGTTGTTGTTTTAAACCTTCCCATGAATCCTTCTGTTCTGCACCGTAATACCATTCATTTTTATTCTGTAGGAGTTTTCTCAAAGCTGCTGCTTTGGTAGATAGATTAGGTATGCATTTTCCAAGATAATTAGCCATTCCCAGGAATTGTTGGACATCTTTCTTTGACTGGGGACATGGCATCATTTCAATGGCTGAAATCTTCCTTTGAGATTTTACACCTTCATTGGAAATAATGTCCCCAATAAAAGTCATTTCTCTAACCTCTTAAAGACATTTCCCCCTCTTTAGTTTGAGCTTTGCAGCTCGCGTTGCATTCAGGACTTCCCAAAGTCTACAATCATGCTTTTTTTTGTTGAGCCCCAGATGGTGATGTCATTCATTGAGGTGTCAACACCATTAATATGTTGATAGATCATATGTATGCTGAAGAGTAAGCATATGAATCTGTATTTTCCAAATTGGGTATTACATGTGCATAGCTTTGTGCTTTCTTTAGTTAATGCCCAAAACCTGAGGAGTTTCAGAGTAATAGCCGTGTTAGTCTGTATCCGCAAAAAGAAGAACAGGAGTACTTGTGGCACCTTAGAGACTAACAAATTTATTAGAGCATAAGCTTTCGTGGACTACAGCCCACTTCTTCGGATGCATATAGAATGGAACATATAATGAGGAGATATATATACACACATACAGAGAGCATACTGACCGCTACACTTACCTACATGCCTCCAGCTTCCATCCAGGACACACCACACGATCCATTGTCTACAGCCAAGCTCTAAGATATAACCGCATTTGCTCCAATCCCTCGGATAGAGACAAGCACCTACAAGATCTCTATCAAGCATTCTTAAAACTACAATACCCACCTGCTGAAGTGAAAAAACAGATTGACAGAGCCAGACGAGTACCCAGAAGTCACCTCCTACAAGACAGGCCCAACAAAGAAAATAACAGAACACCACTAGCTGTCACCTTCAGCCCCCAACTAAAACCTCTCCAGCGCATCATCAGAGATCTACAACCTATCCTGAAAGATGATCCTTTACTCTCACAGATCTTGGGAGACAGACCTGTCCTCGCTTACAGACAACCCCCCAACCTAAAGCAAATACTCACCAGCAACCACACATCACTGAACAAAACCACTAACCCAGGAACCTATCCTTGTAACAAACCCCGATGCCAACTCTGTCCACATATCTATTCAAGTGACATCATCATAGGACCTAATCACATCAGCCATACCATCAGGGGCTCGTTCACCTGCACATCTACCAATGTGATCTATGCCATCATGTGCCAGCAATGCCCCTCTGCCATGTACATTGGCCAAACCGGACAGTCTCTACGCAAAAGAATTAATGGACACAAATCTGACATCAGGAATCAAAATACTCAAAAACCAGTGGGAGAACACTTTAACCTGTCTGGTCATTCAGTGACAGACCTGCGGGTGGCTATATTACAACAGAAAAACTTCAAAAACAGACTCCAAAGAGAGACTACAGAGCTAGAATTGATATGCAAACTAGACACAATCAACTCCGGTTTGAATAAGGACTGGGAATGGCTGAGCCATTACAAACGTTGACTATCTCCCCTTGTAAGTACTCTCACACTTCTTATCACACTGTCTGTACTCGGCTAGCTTGATTATCACTTCAAAAGTTTTTTTTTTTTTTTTTTTTTTTTTTTTTTTTTAATTAATTGGCCTCTCAGAGTTGGTAAGACAACTCCCACCTGTTTATGCTCTCTGTATGTGTGTATATATATCTCCTCATTATATGTTCCATTCTATATGCATCC
The DNA here is from genome assembly GCF_027887155.1 of Malaclemys terrapin pileata. Taxonomy (NCBI): domain Eukaryota; kingdom Metazoa; phylum Chordata; order Testudines; family Emydidae; genus Malaclemys; species Malaclemys terrapin. The sequence goes on from NC_071512.1 coordinate 82,814,645, forward strand.
GAAGAAGTGGGCTGTAGTCCACGAAAGCTTATGCTCTAATAAATTTGTTAGTCTCTAAGGTGCCACAAGAAAACCTGAGGATGCATCCAATTTACTGAAATATTGAGCATTTGTAAATTGAGCCATAATTTCATCTCTGGTTGGTAGTTTGAAATGTTCTTTTTATAGCCTTGTTGAGGTCTCTGGAATCTACTATGCATGGGCATAGTTGGCATAGTTGTTATTTTTCTCCACAATGACTAGGGAGCTCACCCATTCTGTTGGTTCCTCAATTTTTTGTATTCCTTGCATTGTTTCCATCCTTGCAGGCTCAGCCTTGAGCTTACCACGGAGTGTAAATGGCACCTTTCTACATGGATGGATAACTGGAGGGACTTGCTTGTTTATCTGAATTGTATGTTAACCCTGCAAGCAACCCAACCCTTGAAACAGGTCATGATATTTCCTAAAGAGTGTCTCATAGTCAGGTTCAGTATGATCTCGTAGTGAGAGCAACCATTTTACCAGAGAGATGCTCTCCAGTTTGTTTTATTAAAGTTTTATTCCTTTCTCATTCACTGGTTTGTTGTTTAATGAACTCCAAGATTGTTACACTCACCCCACTGAAGTCATTGGCAGAACTCGCATTGACTTCAGTGGGGCCAGGATTTCATCCTTGCTCCCTGCACGCTGAAATATATTTCAACTAATGAGTATTTGTCTATGCAAAGTCCATCCAACTGAAATTTTAGTTAGTTACTATTAATGGGTTTTAGTAAAATAGAAAACATTTCTTGTCTGCTTTAGTGTCACTTTGGAGAATCACATACAAAAAAATATTAATTTTCAGTTCTGATTTTGGATTTAGAATTTTGCATTTAAAAACTAGAAGAAAAATCTTCCCCTACCACTTTCTTCTTTTTCATTTAAATTATTTTCTTCTGTGTTTTATAGCAACAAGTCACTGTTGTTCTGTTTTCTTTAGTTACTTCTTTGTGTATTCAACTTCATTTATGTCTTCATAACTCTGTGAAGGATTATGGGTCTTGAACCTGGCCCCATGGGTCCCCCTCCAGTGCTTAGAGCACAGCCATCACCCAGCAGGTCACAAGGAGACACAAGAAGTTGTCTGAGCAATTTGGTGGATCCCTGGCTGTCTGTTATTTTGGACCTTGACTTGCCTGACTCCTGAGCCATGTCTTCCTTCCTATTCCTGGTTCCTGGCTCCCAGCCTCTTTTTGGTCCCTGCCCTTCTTATCCCAGATTCTCCGCTCCTGGCTTCTGCTTTCTGCCTTGCTCCGGGTCCCTGCTCCTCCACACTTACTCTGACTTGACCCCTGACCCCTCTCCTGATTGAGGCTCTGGCTTTGAACCTTGGCGTGACTCCCGAGTCCTGCTTCCGCTCCAACCCCTGGCTCTGGTTCCTGACTCTGATCACTTAGCCTGACTGCCCATGCTCCAGTCTTTACAAGTTCTGTGCATAAGATTTGTTGGTAATTTGTGCACCCGCTGCTGTTGACGCTTAAGATAGGCCAAGAAAGATTTTAACGTTTGCCTAGGAGCAAGACTCCCCTTGAGTTGGAGCTGTGATAAAGAAATCTAATGAAGAATGGAATTTTACTGCTCAGTAACCTTTAACCTATTTTTAGGCTGTTTTAAGATATTTATTTCATAATGTATTAACTGCAAGATGTATAAAGAATTAAATTATCCAAAAAGGGTATACATAGTGACTAACCAAGATAGGTGTTGAGACAGATGCAATGGAACAGGGAACCTTGGAACCATCCTAAAATAAGAAGTGTATATTAAAAAGAGGAAATAGAAAAAGACTAAAATGATGCACAGTGAGTGGAACAAGCCTATAATTGCCCCTAAAACATAGGGGAAGTGAGATGATTTGCAGACTGGAGGCAGGCTGTCAGTGAACAACAGGGGACGTCTTCCGCAGCTGTTGTAACTGTATGCTTCTCTGTGTATGTGCTGTCTTTACTAACTGTTAGCTTTGTTTGGATATATCAATGTAATTTATCCGAGGCTTGTTATTATTGAAGTAATTGGGATTCAAGAGAGCCACTCTCACTAAACATGTAATTACAGTTAAAATTTTTATCAATTATTGGTTATCAATTATTTGGTTATTGATTATTAGCAAATTATTAACAATTGATTATTAACAACAGGCTCTACTGCAGCAGAGACAAAAATATTGTAAGTCCTATTTTTCTGCAGTAGAAGAATGACATTACAAATGAAAAATGAATCAAGAAAACTTTCCCCTCTAAATTATAGAAATGTTAATGTAGGTGAAATTTTGTTCTTGAACTACCTCACAATACAGTAAGTACAGTAAGTAATGATTGTACATTCATTTGTATGTATTATAATAAAGTTAGTCTTGATGAACTGATATGGAATTATCATCAATATGTTTTCCTTGTCTGAAGTTGCAGAAAATTCTGGTTTAAAAAAAACCTCCTAGATTACATTATCAGAACGAATAAATTTACTTAAGCCTCAATATGTTATTCTGACTTGTTGGCTATTACTTTTCCAGTTGCAAGCAATAATGACACAGCAAGGATATTCTATTTGAGAAAATATTTAAATAAAGTTTCTTCATCCACAAATGAGATGCAGCATATTTACATTTTTATTTGATGAAGCCTGTCCCTGCTATCTTTGTTCTTAATTTGGTCTCAAAAGAATTAGTAGTAAGAGGAAAAATAGTCTGTAAATATGTATGAAATCAAATTTAGAGGGTAAGCTGAAAGGTATTGAATGCCAGCAGTGCTGAACAGCAGGAGGCAAAATTTCCTCCATAGTTTTCTTCTTGGCTGGAAACACATTGCCTTCCATCTAGATTATTTAATCCTCAAAATGCACATCAAAGCTTCTCATCAGGCGGTGTATGTCTTTATAGGCAGTTGAATGTCAAAGATCTAGCTTAAAGATTTTTGAAAAATGTAAAACATAATAGATCCCAGATAATAACACAGCAGTGAAGCTCCTGTACTATTCGTTCCAGCAAAGTACTAGCATCACAGATTGTGGCTAATCTTTGTGGCAAAAGGAAGAGCAAATTTGCTACAAGAGAATTTGTGACATCCATCCAATTGATAGTCCAATAACATGATTCGATCATTTTATTTCTAATATTAGCTTGTTAACAATTCCCTTCTCTCTTTACACTTGTGGCTTGCAAGAACAATTGGGTATGAGTTATCTCACTCCTACTGCCCAATTAGGCAGTGGAAAAACGTATGCAAAAATATGTATGAGGCATTTTCCTTTTGTATATTCTTAACAGGATGCAGGCTTCAGCACTATGGCTGTCTTTCCAGAACTAATTTAATTCAGTCTTTGGCAAGGATTGCTTGCTTGTAATGATTACCTCAGTTCTCTTGAATGATTATCTCATTGTTAGGGAGCAGTTTAAAAACCTTTTTAACAATTTTGTTTTGCAATTATGAACTTGAATTTTTCAGTGGAGATGGATGTATTAAATACCAACCCACTGCAAGGAGACCATACATGGAAACTCTAAAGAAGTGCTATAGTTAAAGAAGCAATAATTCGGTATTATTCCTGCAGCAGGAACAGGAAGAGAAATCACACCAGCTACAGAAATAGACAGGGAGGAGATAAAAAGAGGAGTGAAAAATAGAAAGAGGCCTCTTCACGGTGCCGTGGAATATTTCTTCTTTTTCATTTTTTTTAGTACGCTCTCCTTCCATTTTATTCAGTTAAGCACCAGTGGTGATATGTCCTACAGATGGCTCAGCTGTGACATACAATTAAGATAGCTGTGTTGAGCATCCAGAGGTTTCATTTTGTATTTATTTAAGACTGTCTTGTTTTTAAAACTCTCCATAGTCTTGCTTAAGCCTTCACTTTCCTACGATTCCTTTGCTTTGCTCATACAATGCCTTTTTCCTTTGTGCAATCTTGCCACTTGTGGTGTAAAAACCACCTCTTTCGCTTCTGCCATATGGAGCTGCCGTTCTGGATTTCTCCACCTCATCACCTCTCTGTCTCCTTCCAAATCTCATTGTCATCTTAGATAAGTATAAAATCCTATGCCTGCTTTAGGGCACTATATCAACTTTGAACATATTTAGTCTATTCCCCCGCCCTCCACTACTGTCCTTTAAGTATATCCTCCTGTTAATTGTTTTCCTGCAACAACCTTCCCATTTCTATTAAAGCAGCTATAACTGCCCTACATCTCATTACATCGCCTCAGAATTTGGATAACTGTATTTCATGACTATATAGGATGCCAATTATATTTCTGATAGACTAGCAACACACTTCTCTATTTAAAAAGAAATTATTCCAGCCTTTTAGAGGATTCCTAAACACATCCCCCATCTTTAGAGTTCTCTAATTCATGCTCTCTCTCTCTCTCTCTCTCTCTCTCTCTGCTTTGGGTCTTATAACAGCATCTATTGCCATAGTTCCTAAAACCTATTCAGTGTCTTGGTATATTCTGGCAATTTATGTATATGGCACTGAACTACCAGCAGTGTGTGCCTACCGGGTAAGATTTGAACCCAGTGCAGTCACTGTCGCAGTAACCATTCTCTTCTGGAATGTTCTTTTTTTTTCATTCTGTTGGGCTTTGTTACAGAGAATTATCCTATCTCAGTAGCCTGGAGAGATAAGACTTTGTCGAGATATAAAACACATACAGATAAAAGAGTGAAAAATTGAAATGATGTTGAGGCTCAGTAGTTGAAGTAGCTTTTTGTGATGTAATGAAATTTGTGCCCTTTAGACTGGCAGTAATACCAGGTGTTGCAGTAGATCGGCCCGAGTAGATGCCAAAGTTCCAAAATAACACCTGCCCACTCTATCCTGATCCATTAGATATCAGTATTAAGGACAATGTGACTTTGCTACTGTTTCCATTTTGCTTATGACATGGCAGGCAAATTAAAGCTCAATGTGCCTACAGAGTACAGAACTGCCAAATGTTCTCTCCTGTATACCGCCTTTAATGATAGTTGTACACGTGCGAGTCAAAGTCAATGGGAATTTCATGTGGCAATTCAGGGCAATGTGTGGCCTTTAGTTCCTAAAATAAAGCTTCATCCTGTGTGAGACAGAGGAGCCTCAACTCCCATTTAACTCACTAGTAGTTGTGGGGGCTCAGCATCTCTCAGGAGGCGTTCAGTTGCACACTGAATCAGACCATTACACATCTGATACTTTGTTGTCAAGGTAATGCAATGAATTTATAAGGTCAGCTGCTGGACCCAGCAAACTAAACACTTACAAAATAGTAATCCATCTTTCAAATCACCACCACCACCCCAATTATTTACAGTAAAGGAAAATATACCATATGTTCTTTATTTCTAGGCATCACAGGGGGCATTACAACAGAAGTGAAAGGAGTGCTCTCATTGTGCCCAAGCATTGGATAACATATGGCATGTTTCACCCTTAACTGTGAATTTTCTTGATTTTATTCACATACTCAACATTCTTTTAAATGTTTTTTGTGGGTATCTACATCTTTCTTTTATTTCTTATATTCCATTTGGTTGGTGTTTTTTATTGATTTATTTATTTTTACGTTATGGATGTCTCCTTTCTATATTTCTGAATAGTTAGTCTAACTTTTAGTTTATAAATTTAAACTTATTTCTAAGATTAAAATATGCCTTTTAAGCACTGGAAGAAAGAGCTCATACTGAAAAATGTTCATTTGTTGGGTGCTTATAATGTGCCTCTCATGTAGAATGACTATTTAGTTAAATGAAATTGCTCCTTAGTCTTAAATTTGTTTGTTTTAAAGACAAAATGTCTGGTTCAAATTAGAGACTAATGACTTGCAAAATGTCTTTTAAAAGCATTTGAATTTTAATTCTTTACTGATTTTAAGATGTAATAATTGTACAGCTCACTGTTAAAAATAATACACCTACCAAAATATACTAAAAATCAAGCATTAGAGTTGGCAAACTACTACATACTTACAGTATTTTTAAAAATCCCTCCTACCTACAGCTTTCCTCTACATTAATTTTAAATGCTTGTTTTGTTGTCATACAAATGTATACTAATCCCAATTACAGTGGTGTAATAAAATATATTTAAAATCCTGATTTATATTTTAGGAATGTTTAGCTCAAAACCAAACAGATTAGCTTCAAGTTTCATGCCCCGTAAAATGTGCTCTCTGCCTATGTTTTGTGTTTTAGCCGAGAGCAAATCTTTGTAAATCCCTGAGAATATTTGTTGATATTGCAAGGAGTGACCCAACCTTAAATCCAATATTAATTTAACTCTATTTATTTTTTTTTTCTTTTTCATCCGAAGAAATATGGCTCTGCTGCCAAAGCAGCTGAATGAGGATGAATATGGTACTGAACAAACCTTTCATCTGACAAAAATCAAAGCAGACCTTTAACTTTCTTTTTTGTGTTGGTAAAGGTTAACCAATTTTTTTTAATTGGTACATAAAGCTGATGGCCAACAAAAGAGCAATGTTCTTCTTCCGTTAACAAGGGCTGCTTCCACTGAGCAATCACTTCCCACCAAAGATGCTCAGATCAACGTTTTGGCACGCTGAATACATCTTGTAGCCCCCGCACCTTGCAGCTAAAGAAAATATAATGGCAGACAAGTTGTCACAGCCCTCAAGACCATCACAAGTAGTCTGCGAAGCAGTTGGTGGTAGACATGCTGTTCTAGATGTGGCGCTATCCTGCCATAGATCTCTGTGTTAAAATTAGCTTTTACTCAGAACATGGAGCACTACTCTCTCATCTTCGCATCTAGATCTGATGCTCATTTTAAAAGGGCAGTTTTCCAATCCTTGGTTAATTTAACTCCTCACCACACCTTCCTGTACAGCTGTACTGCTGATTAGACACACACATATAGGGATATGCCCAAGCCACTTTGAAAAACAGAGGTTATTTACCATCAATTGTGATTCTGAAACGGTGTTGTTGATATCCCCACCCACTGTTCCCTCTGCCTCCGAATTCTGTTCTTTGATGGACATAGGTTTAGCGGAATTGAAGCCATTGGGGACTATACACTCTTCTAACCATAAGGAGGTACTCATGCCAGATGGGACTGCATTACTTTTCTAGATTTCCTAAGCTCAGCAGTGCCAGGGTGTGCATCCCACTTAGGGTGACCAGATTTTATAGGGACAGTCCTGATTTTTATAGGGACAGTCCTGATTTTTGGGTCTTTTTCTCATATAGGCTCCTATTACCTTCTCCCGATTTTTCACACTTGCTGTCTAGTCACCCTACACAAGTGTGAGTATGCAGTGGGAATGCTCTCAAAGGACTGCTGTTACTGGTAAGTAACCTTTCTTTTCAACCCTCCAAGAGCACTCAAACCCTTTGATCACATGGACTAGTCATCATGGCTAACTCTTTAACTGCTTTTCCTGTTTGGCTCCGTGTCTCTCTGCCCCAGCCACACTTCTGCTTCATATCTGTCAGATGTATTTTGCACTGCCCCTCTGGTTGTCTGCATAGTTGTATTTGTTCAACAGGTGCCAACAAGTCTCCTTATTGGGTCTTCTTGCATGCCTCATTCCTCTCCAATGTTTCCGCTCACCAGCCTTTCTTCTCCTTTTGGCTTCCTCTGCTCTAACTCCCCATTTTCTGCCTCTGTCCAATTAACTCTGTTCTATCACCCATCCCTACCCCACACAGCCATTGATTATTTCATCCTATGATACTATTCTTTCATTGCCAAAAAGAATTGAGGAAGAAATGGTTAAAATAAAACTGTTTCAAATGTGTTCCTTTTTCACTTGCCTTCAAAGACTTAAGTTCAGGCTCCCAGGAGGAGTCTGCTATCCAAGGAGGAGATGGTGGCATAACTGACACCCGAAGTAGCACAAAACGAGGTATGCTTCTTACAAGAGGAACACATCGGACCTGAACTCAGGTCTTGGTAAGTTTAAAAAAAAAAAAAAAAAACTTTCATTTTCCCCTTAAAATGCAACTTTAGTGCCAGATTCTGGCTACCAGCGGTGTATAGTCAATGCTGCAAAACATGCAAGCAGAGACACAGCATGAGTAGAAGTTTTCCATCCTGATTCTGGCCTCCTCTATGCTACATGCTGGCTTTCTGTGACTGGAACACTGGTGGGCATTCACAATCAGGAACCCAGCAGATTTGCATGTGGTCTGTCCATTTGCACAATGCAGGATAAGGCCTGGGCATCTTCAGGCAACCTGAGTGCTGCTCATGTGGGATATAGAGACAAGCACAAGCTATAATATTTGGATGTCAAACCATTACACCTTTCTTGTTCCCCCACCCCTCATGTACCTCAAAGTCTGGAGAGTTCAGATCCAGCATTTCGGCCCATTATAGTGATATGGATCAGCCACAAAATCCAGAACCAGCTTCAGATTCTACCAACCCCCGGGTTTGTTGGACTGCTTGAGACTGGCATATGCAATTGTGCCCCCTATTGTCTAAATACAGCCCTAAATTTGAGTTTTATTATATGCATGCCTACAAACAGCAAATATTCCCAATCCACATCCTAAGGGTGGAGTCTGAGCATAGTGAGAGTTGAAAGGGGAAACAGGAATGCTAGATGACTAAACTGGTGAATCAAAAGCCATCTGCCTCCCAAAATCTGATTTAAAACCAGTCTCCTTTCAAATGAGTTTGGTGATTGTAGCACTTCAGTGAGTGTCAAGCCCCATGAAAAGAACATTCTGCCTGACTCTAATTGTTAACCTTACAATACAAAAGTTTTTGTCATAAAACCACCAAGCTGTTTGGCTCAAAGGGCACTCTTTGCTCATGAGATTGCACAGGTTGTAATGAGCACAGAGACTTAATTACTTGCTTCCATCAATTGAAGGGTATCTTCCAGGTCAGGCTTAAGGCATATTGATGAAAAGTACAGGAAACCTTACAGAGAATCAGCTGGCAGTACACTTGTGTTTGCAGATACCCAGAAGAATTCTTTCCCTCTCTCGGGTTTATAATTTCGTACTTTGCAGAAGCAATGAATTTATCATACATGTTGATATGAAGAGTGAGCAGAGTGTAATAAAGGAGAAATGCTTAAGAAAAAAGACTGGCTCACAATTATTTTGCTAAAATAATTTGCTAAAAACTCTGATCCAAATCAATGACTGTACCTGCTATGGGTAGAACGTTACTTAATTAAATTTGTTTTATTGTGGAAGGCTGCATTTGCAACTGCCTGACTGCAATTCAGAGCAGAAATCTGGCCTCTTCTATTCAGGTTCTGAATTTCTGAGTATGACCGCTTAGTCATAAAAGTGATTTTGTTTAGAAGGACCTTTTTTTAATCATGTTTATATTTCACTAAATACAGAATAAAATTAAAGCTTTTAGATTTTTTTTGTCAAAAAATAATTACAAATTTTAAAGTGTAAAGTCTTAAAACAACAGTGAAAAGGAAAGCAGTTGGAAAGAGGTTGCTGCTAGATGATAAATCGATGTTGATTTCACTTGGGGGGAAAATAGCCCCTGAGTCTTTGTTTTTTATGATTGCATCCTATGTGAACAGCTTTTACAACAGTTCTATATATTCTGAAGGCGGAAGCAGGATGTCAGGGCCTTGTCATCTTTGGTCAGTGGAGTAGTTTGTCAGGAGAGTTTTCAACTATAAAAGCATCAGTAACTCATCAGAATATTTGTTGCCTCTTTTTGACAAAAGAGGCAAGTGTCTGTCAAGAAAAATCTGGGGTTTTCCTTGACTTCCCCTAGGAGCATGTAACCACACTGCCTAGCCCAAGACTCCCGAAGCCCTGCGTGCAAAATAGATATTGTTCTTGTAGAATCTTGTTCTTTGTAACACACTGCAACATCACTTAGCCTAGTTGCTACCATGTGTGCAACAAAATGAGCAACTTTAATTAATGAAGCACACGTTATGCATCGAGGCTTGAACAGCAGTCTCACTGTGTATGGAAACAAAATTTTAAAATAAAAATATAAAAATGGTATTTCAGATATGGAAGCTAGCTTTACACATAGTTAAATGCCAATATATTGCTAACCTGCGGGGGTGGGGGGAATAGCACCCAGGTACCTGATAGATCATATCCATGCTTATAAACAAACAATTCAGTTGCTTAAGGGTTATAGAAATTTAAATGCAAATAGCACTTTGTAATGATACCCTGGAGACTGACATTGTAGTCAAGTTCTTGAGGATGCATTATTGTAAACTTAGTTTTGCTACTGGTTTCCTTAGAAACTAGAACAAGGTATTGTTCAGGACATAAAGTAATATCCTGTTTCAGTGACTGAGGATCCTGAACTAAAAAATAATTGATTTTGCATGAGGCATTGGATTATTATGTACTCTCTCTATTTCTGAGAGATATCACGGGCAAAACATATCAACTTAGAAATGGTTTCAAGTCTGCAACTTTACTTCTAATGAGCTCACTGCAAGAATACTATAATTGCTGAAAATTTTGGCTTTTAAAGCTTTAAAGGGGTCAGTTAACAAAACTGTGTTATACAATCCATGCAGAATTCCCAAAGTGCAGTTTACTAATAATAATTTATCTATTGCAGAGTGTTGCCGCACTTTTTACTGCTTAACAACAAAGGAATCTTAATGTATACCTCAGCCATGGATTGAGGTACTTCACAGGTATGTTTACAATTTATGAAGAATCCCACCCCTTTTAAAAAGCATATTGTTGTATGTGACAGTCATAAAACTAAAGATTGGATTAACAACTTCTGAAAAATGTAGGTTGCTCTGACCACTGGGGAGGATATTAAGGGGCATTTGGAGCTCTAACTCAGGAATAGATGCTTTAGTTTTCCATAAAGAAGCATTTAGTAGAAGTATATAGCAGAGATGTTCCAAAAGTGGATGTCTGTGCTGTACATGAGTGTACTCATATGGGTTCTCAGATGTGTAACTGCTCATGCTATGCACTTAAATACCCATTTGAATGCCCCAATGCGTGATCTAAGTGCCCGTGTTCAGAACTGGTGTTCCTCAGCTGGTTGACATATTGGGTTGGTAGATATTTTAGTAGTACCCATGGGCTGCTTGTATTTTAGTGGCTGCTCTGTCTCTAATACTGAATCACCAATGAGTTTCGTTTGGGGGGGCGTGATTGTACACTATGAACCTTTCAATAGGGTTTTTCACTTCTATAACTGCAGGTTTTAAGTTAAATGTGAAAACATTTCTGTTTGTTAAAAATTAATTTTAAAAACTCCGAATCAGGACTGATATTCCTTTTAATGAATGTGAAATAATTTTGCCATTATTACTACAGAAAAGTTTTTTTACTAATGGTAAAAGTTCCCAATAGATGACATTAATACAAAGCCAAAATCGATTCAGTGATCCACCCTTTCAGTCCCGACAGTTGTACTTTGTTCTGAGTACAGTGTGCCTTAAATAGATAATCTTGTTGAACTTATTAAATATACTTAAAGTACTTCTTTTCCATAAGTGTTTCTCCTACACCAGTGTCCTTAGTGCTTTTTATGTGCAAAGCCCCATTTTATATTCAAACAAGATGGACTAAAAAATTTTTGCATAGTCTCTGGAATTTCCTGGCAAGATGGTAGAAATTCTGCAACAGCTAAAGATAAATGAATAATTGGGGAGGAGGTGTTATTGAACTAAGTATAAGAGTAATAACAAAGCACTGCAGTGCCTGTGTTGTTTTTTCTGGATTGTGTGATAAACAAATTAACTGGACATTTCTGTGAAAATGATCAGCAGTGAAATAGATAACAGTGATGACATTGAAGTGTCGTTAATTTTCAAAATTAACAAGTCATTGAGCTGACTGGTAGCGGTTAGCACCTCTCAGAGCTATGGTTAGAAAAGACAACACTACATCAATTAGGCTATATCACTAGAAATGCTGCAGTTCTCCCATGGCTGTAGTTAATCCACCAACCCAAGAGGCGGTAGCGAGGTTGACAGCACTGTCTTCACAAGGAGTTAGGTCAGCTTAACTACATCTCTCAGGGGTGTGAATTTTTCACACCCCTGAGTGATGTAGCTGGGTCGACCTAACTTTTTAGTGTAGACCTGCATTACTCTTGATTCATGTCTTCAAGGTTATCTTTGCAATCATAAGCCACAAGTTTTGTTGTGTGTGTGTTGTTGGTTTTTTTTGTAATGACAATTTAGATTCTGGAGCACAATGTATCATGGGTGTAGCTGCAAATTCTGCAGCTGCATAATTATGGAACATAAGATTTTAGATGGATTTGGGGAAGGAGTGAGGTGGCAGTGGGATCAGGTGACAAGTCTGGGAGAGCTAGCAAGCAGTGGAGAGCATGAGAAGGCCTTCACTTTGTGTCACTGCTGGTCATAGCTACTACCTTTTCCTTCCCTACTTCTCAATGCTGGCTGCTTCTCCTTCCTGATCCAGGAAGAGGCGCAGCGAGACGGGAGGAGAAGAGACAGCTTGGCTAGCTGTTTAGCAAATGTCACAGTAGCTCCAGTGGTGGGAATGAGTAATTGTAGGGCAAACCTTTCTGCCTGCTTGATGTGTGACATTACAGTAGGGCTTAGGGAATGAGACACAGCAGGACTCTGTGTATGAGTGTCATGTAAGATGCATGGCACTTGGCAGGCCTTTGTGAGGATGATCACATACTGTATGTGCTGGGAAATGTGTGCTTCATTATCTGTTATGGTTTCTGTCTGTTTAAAATACACTTACTCTGTATGTAGTTGCAGTATCGCCTGCCCCATGAGTTCAAAGATCACGAGACCTGAAAACATAATGAGCCTCTTTAAAAATCACAGTTTTTAGTCTGTCTTCTGATACTTTATTTCCCTAGCCTATTCCCAATGAGTCTGTGACAAGCACAGTATGGCCAATCTGGCATATTTACTACAAGTAAAAGATTTTGGCCCCTGCTGCAATTCCTCTGGCAATAACATGAAGGGCTCTTGCCTTTATGCAGATTTGGAGCAGGTGCCTGTAGGTCTTGCTCTCTAGTTCTTGCCCTTCCCAGGCCCTGGCAGCCACTTGTTCCCTTAGCTGCCAGCGTTTCCACAGCTCCATGTGTGAGGTTTCTTTACAATGTAAAAATGTCACTAATCTCCCTCCATGGTTCTCTGCTGCCACTGCACGGGGTTGGAGGGCAGGAGGGAAGGTGGGAGGGACATTATAGACTTTCTCACAGACGAGGAGCATCACACATGGAGCTGCACAAAACTTCATTTGCCCATAAAAGTCAGTTGCTACTGCCACCCTCTCCCCCACAATTAACACTTCGTACCCCCCTTACCTTCTTGTGGGCCCTGCTACTACCCCAGATCCCAGTGCTCTGCTGCAGGAAGCCCTTTGTCAGATTGGGGGATGCAGAGGAAGATGTAGGAGTCAGACCTTAGGTCTGGGCTACACTAGCAGGGGGGTTCAAAATAAGATACGCAACTTCAGCTAGCTGAAGTCGAAGTATCTTAGTTCGACTTATCTGGCCGTCCTCACGGCGGCGAGTCGACTGCCACGGCTCCCCCGTCGACTCTGCTTACTCCTCCTGCCAAGGTGGAGTACGGGCGTTGATTTGGAGATTGATTTATCACATCCAGACGAGATGCGATAAATCGATCCCCGATACATCGAACACTACCCGCCGATCCGGCAGGTAGTATAGACTTGCCCTTAGCTCTCCCTTACTCCTGATCAGCAGAAGGAGGTGCAGCCATGGCAGGAGAGGACGGCATGGGGAAGGGCAGATTTTCAGGCAGAGGGGTTGAGAGGATGCTGCTGCTGCTGCTGCAGGGTGAGCAACCAGGACAATGCTACTCCAAGCAACTGCTTGTGAGGCAGAGTGCAGCCATTACTGAAAGGGTATATTGAAATCAGGGCCGGCTCCAGGCACCAGCTTAACAAGCAGGTGCTTGGGGCGGCCAAGGGAGAGGGGCGGCATGTGCGGCAATTTGGGGGTGGCAGGTCCCTCACTCCCTAGGAGAGAAGAACCTGCCGCCGAACTGCCGCCGCCAATCGCAGCTTTTTTTTTTTCCCCGAATTGCCGCCGCTGGTCGCGATTGGGACTGCGGCTTTTTTTTTTTTTTTTTTGCTTGGGGCGGCAGAAATGCTGGAGCCAGCCCTGATTGAAATGCTTTCCTGTAACAATGTACCTCAGGGGTAGGCAACCTATGGCACGCGAGCTGATTTTCAGTGTCACTCACACTGCCCGGGTCCTGGCCACTGGTCTGGGGGGGCTCTGCATTTTAATTTAATTTTAAATGAAGCTTCTTAAACATTTTAAAAACCTTATTTACTTTACATACAACAATAGTTTAGTTATATATTATAGACTTATAGAAAGAGACCTTCTAAAAACGTTAAAATGTATTACTGGCACGCAAAACCTTAAATTAGAGTGAATAAATGAAGACTCGGCACACCACCTCTGAAAGGCTGCCAACCCCTGATGTACATATACCCCCCAGAAAGTGGGGGAAGAGGGGAAGGGGCAGTGGGGCTCAGCCTTAGCTCCCAGTCCCACAAGGCAGGGAGAGAGACAGAGGAGGAATTACCATTTTTACCTCCCCACTCCCAGAGCGAGAAGGGATTCCCCCCAGTTGATCTCTGTTTGCATGAGGAAGGGGACTGAAGGCTGGCCCCAGCCACTGATAGTGGCATCTCATCAGATTGGGGAGGAGAGTGGGCCGCCTTGTCAGTCCCCCAAAGAAAGATGGGGAGCAAGTCAGCCAGTTACCCCGAGAAGCTTGTGGAGTAGTGGGGGGAAATCAAGACCATGAGATTCCCCCCAAAAGCCTCTGAGAGTGAGTGGGGTGGAAGATGCAGTTCGGGGCAGTGAGGAGTTTGTGGGATGAGAGGGCAGAAGCTCTGGGGGCGGGTAGAGTAAGTGGCTGTAGACGCCAGGAGCAGGAAGGGCTCAGGGCATCAGGTTCCTTTTAGGCAACAGAGAATGAGAAAAGGGGCTGGGTGGTGGGTACCTGCTCGGGCAGGGGAGTGGTGAACACTGAGACAATGAGAGGGAGGAGATAGAAGGGATGGGGTACAGGAGTTCCAGATTACTGGGAGGAGGTACGGATTGGGCTGGAGGATATCAGATACCTGCCAGGGCTCGGAGTGGAGAGTGGGGTTAGTGGGAGGGAGGGCAAGGAAGGGGCCAGGTAACTGGGAGAGATGGGTGAGGAGGGAAGGGGTCAGATTGGGAAGCAGGGGCTGTAGGTAGTCAGAAATAGGGAGGGCTTGAGCCAGTGGTGGGGGAGGGACTGGGTAGGAAGTACCTTCTAGGACTGAGGAGCAGCAAAGGCTGAGACAGTGGGAGGGGGCAGGACTCAAGGGAGCCAGGAGTCTGGTAGGATAAGGGCACTCAGGGGAGGGAAGGGATCAGGGAAGCAGGTACTTATATGGGCCATAGAGGGGGAGCAGATGGCTGCTGAAAGTGGGAGGGAGGTGAGTGCAGACACCTGCTTCAAAGTCCATGTGAGGACAGGAATAACTTATAACCTCACAAGAGCTCCTGAAGAAGAGGGCAGAATTGTGGGGCTTGCAATACATTTACATGTTGGCAACATTGCGGTTGTGACTGCAGTCTGTGTCAAATGGTGAATTTCATTTTGTGTTGGCTTTTCTGTTTTTGTGTGCTAACTCTTGTTCCGTGAGTGAAACAAACCAGTCTAGCCTTGACAAGGCCAGTATATTCTGGATACTGAGCTCATGGTAGGAGGTGCAGCACCTCCTAGAGAGCTCACAAGCAATCAGTATTGAATGACTCTTTCCTACAAAAGGATGGTTTTACTTCTGGCAAGGACCATTGACTTTGAATGGGCTCTCTACACGGAAACACGTCTGGTGGCTGAAATCCCCGGCACGGGGCCTGGGAGAGCTGTAACTTCTCTAGCTGACTAAAGAGGAGAGAAGGTTTGTGACTGGTTGTATCACAGAAACCCCCTTGGGAGCTGCCAACTGATGTGCCAAGACTACTTCTGCCCCTGCTTTCCCTGCCAGCTTGAGACTCCAGCACCCTGTCTTGTTGAGCCAGACACGCCTGTCTGCTCCAACCCAGACCCAGGGTCTGAACCACGTGCCCCAAAGCTGTAGACTTAGCTGAAAGCAACTTACAGAAGTGTTCCTGTCTTTAACACTCAGATACCCAACTCCCAATGGGGTCTAAACCCCAAATAAATTCATTTTACTCTGTATAAAGCTTATACAGGGTAAACTCATAAATTGTTCGCCCTCTATAACACTGATAGAGAGATATGCACAGCTGTTTGCCCCCCCCCCAAGTATTAAGGCATACTCTGGGTTAATTAATAAGTAAAAAGTGATTTTATTAAATACAGAAAGTAAGATTTAAGTGGTTCCAAGTAGTAACAAACAGAACAAAGTGAATTACCAAGTACAATAAAATAGAACACGCAAGTCTATGTCTAAGAAACTGAATACAAATAAAACCTCACCAGTTCCAGAAAGCTTCCTTTTACAGACTAGTCTCCTGCTAGTCTGGGTCCAGCAATCACTCACACCCCCTGTAGTGACTGTCCATTGTTCCAGTTTCTTTCAGGTATCCTTGGGGGTGGAGAGGCTATCTCTTTAGCCAGCTGAAGACAAAATGGAGGGGTCTCCCAGGGGTTTAACTAGACTTTCTCTTGTGGGTGGAGACCCCCTCCTCACTCCTATGCAAAGTCCAGCTCCAAGATGGAGTTTTGGAGTCACATGGGCAAGCCACATGTCCATGCATGACTCAGTTTTTACCAGTCAAGCCACATTCCTGGGAAGGCTCAGATGTGGATTGGCATCTTCAAGTTCATTGTTGGCTTAAGTGGTTTTTGATTGGGCACTTAATTTGCACTTTTCTCAAGAAGCTGACCAAATGCTCTACTAGGCTAGTTAAAATCAAGCCAGTACCCAGCCAATATTCATAACTTTGAATACAAAAATGATACATGCATACAAATAGGATGAATACATTCAGTAGATCATGACCTTTACACAGATATGTTACATGGCATATGTAGCCTAAAACATATTCCAGTTATGTCATATACATTCATAAGCACATTCCATAAAGCCTTATGGGGAGGCCCGACACAAGGTTATTTTATTTTATTTTTATTTTTTTGAAGAAGGGAGTTGAGTCACAGGACCAACCAACACTAGACGGAAAACAACCAGAGCCAGAAAGCAGGAAAGGCTGCCTAACTAACGGACTCTGACCAAACGCAAGACTCACAGGAGTGGGTGAGCTCAGATCAGGGAGATTGTGGTTAGGACTGTTTGTTATTCTTCAAGGCTCTGTAACTCTTCAATGCTTTCAAGAGTAAGAATCTCTGTAGTTAAGAAATTCCTTTGCTAAACCTATATTCCTGGCATTACTGACATATGATTGTCCCTTCCACAGCCAGGTATAGTCCTAGGGGTAAACATCCAAGCAACTGGGGACTTAGGAGGGCTGTGGTATTGGTTTCAGGATGTAGACAGCTGGGCCAAGGGGCTCCACTGCCCAAGTAGGGTGCCAGACATGGGGTCTACACCTGGGGACTGCAAAAGAGACACTGAGACCTAGGAACAGTGATCAGTCACTACCCAGACCCAGGAGGACATGGGGTCCAGAAGTTGGATCCAGAGCTGGGAAATGGGCCAGGTTTTCACAGCAGTGTAACCAACTCTTGGTGTTGTTTCAAGATTCTCCCCCCTTGATAGCCCTAGCTTTGTGAGTCATGTAAATAAGTGAGAATTTCATCTTTCATTTAGAAATGAGTAGATTTCTAGCCCTCGTGGTTGTGGAGGAAAGCTGGGGTATGTGAACTCTAAATGCTCGGAAACCAAAGAGGAAATAAAAAAGATCCAAAAGTTATTTTTTTTAAATCCCATTATTTTTAAGCAAATCTCAGGAGTTTTTGGTTCCTGACATGTAATTTGTGAATGCTTGGGGCTGACAGCACTGTGTATGTATTTTCTAGTGATGAGGATAGACAGGGTTCCGCTGCTGAAGCTGACTCTTGCATAGTCATCCATTTCACATGCCTAAGAGAATCAAGCTACTCTTATTAATCAGTGTTTTGTAAAGTGATTTGAGTGCCTCACTTTTGGGAGACCAGCCTGAGACTTCTAAAGGGGCTTGATTTTCAGAAAGTATTGAGTACTTACCTTCTGAAAATTAGGCCTTGAGGTGTCTCTAACTGGGCACCCATGAACCAAGTTGCCCAAAAGCACTAGCCATTTTGGAAAATCTTGGCCACTGTATTTAAAGTAATTATTGTTACCAGAAACTTCTTAAAATCTATTATATCTCAAAACCCTGCTGCACTGTTTTTTTCCTCTTTCGGTCTTTTATTAATCTATTTGGAAATATCCACTCATACAAATTGCCACATTACAATTTTTACCACTGACTTCATTAGCGAAGACAAATTACTTCTTACATTATTAATCGTTTGGTGCTCTCAAGTGCTTGATTTTGTTAAAAAATTATCAATGTTCTCAATTTTTTTTTTAATTATCAAAATATGTGAACCATTTCTGATTTTGCCATTGTTCATACTTCAGATACGAAGCAGTTACTGTTTGTTGGTCAAATGAGATTTCCTATGCTTCACGTAACTCTTTTTTATCTAGTGTGTTTTCGTAGGAAATCAATATTTACACTGGTGTAAAATACAGATAAAATATACTTCACAATTCATTCTGCAAAATAGGCTCCGTAAAACAGATTTTTCCAATATTTTGTAATATATTACAGCTTATTTGTTAATGTGAATGTACTGCTCTGTCAGTTTACAACTGTGTATCTCCATTCCCCCGTCAACATGTTCATCAAAAAATAATATCCCTCTTTTTAAACTAAAAATTTCCTTACACCTGGAATTTTGTTGTCCAACAATTTTCTCAAGAGGATACCACAGGAAAAAATCAATAAGCTACCAATACAGTATTATACATTGAGGCACTTTTCAAGTTTTAATGGTATGGCAAAAAAAAAAAAAAAAGTTAGAGCATTCATGAATTTAAATATTTTTCATATAAACTATGTAAATATAATGATTAACAACCAGCTACATTCATTATTCAAGACATGCAATGTAGCATTTTCCTAATTATACTCCCCAGTGTGGGAGGAGGTGACCGCATAGGAAGATTGAACTATTTGTATTTATTCAATGTTGCTTTAGACCATTAACTAGAAAACTCAGTTCTGTTATACTGAATGTGAGAATCTACAATAACTGAAGAATTTGATAGAGCGGCAGCATCCTCAGACAATGCTGGCTTGAGATGGCAGACTTGACTAATTCTACATCATCAGTCTTTTTAGCTGCCTCTCTCTTCCATAATCTCATTGTTGATGGGGACATTTAAACACTAATGAAAATGACTGCTTAATATCAGGGCTTTATCTATTTGCAAATCTAGAAGAAACCACCTGACAGTTTGACATATTTTTATTAAAATAAAAAACTTGCTAAATGTGAATTTAGCGATGTATTAAAGAGGTACTGCCCCACTCTTCCCAAGCACTTACATGGCCCTCCTCACATAGTATCTGAGTACCCACTAATGTTGTTTTTTCCCCTTTACAACCTTTCCATTATTTATGGTGACCAAGATATTGGCGTCAAATAGAAGCTTTATTTATGTACAATCAGTCTGCCACATCATTTTCAGGGATGTTCAGCATTTGTGACAACACAATCACATCCAGAATACTGAGTTGTGATTTCTAACTTAAGCATTGCTCACAGATTCAGGTAGGAGAAAGAGGATTCTGGCTGAAGATGGAAAGGAAGACTGATGGTGTTAGTGTGTGACTAAGGAATTGGGCCTAAATGAACACTGCAACCCCACCATTATGTTTCAGAAAAATCAATTTTTGCTCAGAGGCTTAGTTGCTACAGTCACACTCTGCCACCCTTACTCCTATTGAGCAGGACCTTACTCTGAAAGTGCCCTGACTGGTTTCTGGAATCACAAATTCAACTAATTTTGTTCCTAGCATTCTGCTGATGTCAATGATGCTCAGGCAAGGACAAATAAGTAAGAAAAACAGAGCCATAAAAGTAATACTTAGAAGTTAAGCAATTTGCCCATAGTCACAAAGGGAGTCTGTCAATGGCTGAGTCGAGTACAACGAAAGTTTCCTGAGTCCCATTCTGCTGGAATCCACATCACAAGCTGTTTGCCAAATGGAAAAGATTCCGTAAGTAGAGAAAGCATTTTTATTTTTAATCCAAATGTCAGCTGTGAACACAGTACTGTATCTGTATTGACTTGTGCAGCCCCATTGAAATCATGTACATTAATATGTGATCTTTCTACTATCTGTCCAGACAGCACAAAACACATTAGGCAGAACCTGCCACTCACTTCAGCTGCTTTTGACAGTCAGCCAGTACAAGGCTGCAAAACTGGATTAGCCAAAATGTGAGGATTCCCCAGTATATGAGGAATGTCTAGGTCGCACAGGGCTGGTCGTATCCAACCTACACTGTCCCCATCCTGTTCCTTCTCTCCCACAGTGGTGGGGTGAAGAGGGGAAGACTGGAACATCTCTATACTTCGCCAATCAGCAGCTGCCTGAGTAGCCCTTGGGGGCCATTGCAACAAGAGTGCAAGTTAGAACTGCTGTAACTTACACCAGAAGCTGAACCTGCTCCCAGTGACATATCTCAGAGGCATAAAGGTGACGTACAACGGCTTTTCCCCACCCCAGGCTGGGTCCTGTGCAAACTGCAGTTCATCTGGACTTCAGGAGTTAGCCCTTTAGGCCAGTGGTCCCAAAACTTTTTCTGTTGCGCCCCCCTTACCCATAATGGAACCTGTCCATGCTTCCCTGGGAGCTGTGGTTCAGATCCAGGGCTGGGAGCAGAACTGGGGTCAGGATAGGGATTTGGGGCTGGGAGCAGAGCTGGAGAATGGGGCTGCAGTCGGGATTGGGGCCAGGAGCCAGGGCCAGAAGCAAGGATGCGGCTGGTGTTGGAGCTACAGCCAGGACTGGGGCAGGGCTGGAGCAGAGCTGTGGGGGCAGAGTGGGGCTGGGTGGTGCACCCTCCCCTCCCCCTATGGAGACTGGCCCGGGCCCCGTTGCACCCCCTGAACATTCCTCTGTGCCTCCCTAGGGGGCGTGCCCCACAGTTTGGGGACCACTTCTTTAAGCTGTACATAAATGCCATCTGTTTTAACTTCTGTGATGGTAATGGACATTCTATAACAATATTTAAAATCTGAGAGAAACTCTTCCATAGATCATAAAAGTTTAAAGAGAGGTCATGGTGGTCTCTGTCAACCTGGGATCAGATGTGTGACACTGCACCCCATATTCTTCATAGTGATATTATTAGGATGCATTTTGTACAAGACGGGTCATGTGAGGTGTCATTGGAAAAGTTATGATTTGCTGAATATGATTATCCTATTTGTATGCATATATTATTTTTGTATCTAACTTTAAGAATATTGACTATGTATCTGTATTTCAATTGTGCTTACTCTAGGTGACACCCACAACTACCTTTTCAGGTACAACAATGAAGAAGCCAGACAGTGCTGATGGCCTATCTGCAAAAGACAAAGGACCCTGGAAGAACTTAACATTCCTGTGAACATTCCAGACAGCCTGTAAGTAATGACTGCTATGACTCAGCAAAGTATGCCAGGTCATGTGACCAGGCCACATGACTCTGGACTCCATCTTGGGATGTCAGTGTTTTTCCACAAATTGAGTTTGGTACAAAGGGTTCCTGCCATATGATAAAGCTATACAAGGCAGGGAGTGGCATCATTTGTTGTTATTCACTCCCCATACAAGAGGACTCCTGAAAACACCTGAGGAACAAAGACTGAACTGGGGGAGGTGCTGGACCCAGGCTAAAGGGATTTCTAGCCTGTGTAAGAAAATGTGGAGATCCCAAGCTGCATAACAAGAATAGC
The DNA here is from genome assembly GCF_027887155.1 of Malaclemys terrapin pileata. Taxonomy (NCBI): domain Eukaryota; kingdom Metazoa; phylum Chordata; order Testudines; family Emydidae; genus Malaclemys; species Malaclemys terrapin. Next base: position 82,836,511 of record NC_071512.1, read on the forward strand.
TTGTGCCTTAAGAATCTGCAGCCTGCTTGTATTATCAGCCAGACTGAGAATTTCCTAATTCATATCCTATCTTTCATGTATCTCAGGCTTAATTTGCGTTTTTATTTGTTTACTAGGTGATCTGCTTTGATCTGTTTGCTATCCCTTATAATGACTTAAAATCTATCTTTTTGTAATTAATAAACTTACTTTGTTTTAATCTAAACCAGTAAGTTTGGAGTGAAGTGTTTGCGGATCTTAGCTCAGGGGGCTGTTGCATTTCCACTCCACATTGAGGGAGGGGTGAACTCTATAAGCTTACACTATACAGTTCCCTGTGCAGACGGTATAATTTTGGGTTTATACTCCAGGGGGGAGGGTCCTAGGCTGGGAAGCCGGTGGTTATTTTGGCTGTAGATTCTTTATTGTCGGTTCATCCAGTGGCTGGTCAGAGAGCCTGCATGTAACAACAGCTGGGTGTGTACCTACCTGTGTGAATGCTGGAGGAAGTATAGGACCGGGAGTGGGTCTACAGCTTGTCACAGTAGCACAGTGTGAGAGGAAGTCCTGTCTAGAGGGTCAGAGGGCTTAGTGGTACCCCACTTGCAGGTGACACCCCAGGAGGAACTCGTCGCAAAACAATTTAGCCAAAATGAAATAGGAGGATACTTTCAAGTTGGAAATTCGCAGGTCATTGTTAAGTTTGGTGCTGGTCATCCACCCAGTTTAGAACAGATCCTTTTTAAAAAAAAAAAAAGCTTATTTTAAGATTTCTGTATGCTTCTTAGAAAGTTGATGAGGGGATTATTTAACTCCGTGCTTCTCAAAGATGTTCCGCTGCTTGTTCAGGGAAAGCCCCAGCGGTCCAGGCCCGTTCGTTTACCTGCCGCATCCACAGGTTCGGCTGATTGCGGCTCCCACTGACGGCAGTTCACCACTCCAGGCCAATGGGGGCTGCAGGAAGGGCAGCCGGCAACATTCCTCGGCCCGCGCCACTTCCCGCAGCCACTCATTGGCCTGGAGCAGTGGGAGCCGCGATCAGCCAAATCTGTGGATGCAGCAGGTTAGCAAACTGGCCTGGATCACCAGGGGCTTTCCCTGAACAAGCGGCGGCCCGACTTTGAGAAGCACTGATTTAACTGACACTGCTGATATCATGTATGGCCTCTTCTCAAGTTTGTAGAAGAGCCCCCCTCTCCTGTGTCCATTATATGTGTTGCTGTGCACCCATGGTCAGCTTTCTTTGCTTACTTATAGAAAGCTTACTGTGCTTCAAGCATTCCTAGCATTTAGAAAGTCAAGTTCTTCTTCAAGTGATTTGCACATTTACATTACACTGCAGATATATGTGCGCCCAATGCACTCAAGTCGGAGACAGTGGTACTGCTGATAAATAAGTGGCGCATACATCTCTGCTCTCCTCATGCACAGGCAAGGGCTTAAAAGGGGTGTGTCTGCTGTGTTCCTTTCAGTGGCTCATCACCCTTGGTGAGAGTTGGAGTTGCCCTTACCACTTGCTTTGATTATCCAGCACCTTCGAGCTTTTCAGTGTATATAGTTATAGTAGTAATATTTAGTAGTTGTTTAGTTGTGTAGTTACCTGGAGAATTTTAGTATGACAAAATCTCCAGGTATTAAGCAGTGGGCCACATGCAGCATTTCCACAGAGAGGCAGAAGAGCTGCTTGATTTGTTTTGGTGAGGGCCATGAGGGGACAAATACCAGGAGGACCTCAAAGGGTTCATATTAGTATCTCCTTCTCCCCCAGATTGAAAAAGAGGGAATTTCATCTTAAACTTCACTCATGAAAGAGACGATGCATCCTGCATCAGGGCTGAGCCCCCAACCATGTGGCAGGGGACTCAATCAACAAGAAGTGCTCCTCCAACTGCGTCTGATTCAACGCACAAATCTGGTGAGAAATGTTACACTTTGTCTTCGCTGTCAGCCTCGTCAAAGTGCTCCAGGCATTCTGATGCAGACAAGAGCCAGAAGTTTTCTGCTAAGTCTTCCAGTACTGGTTTGAGGCTTCACAAATGCAAACGCTCACTGGTCCTGTCTGAGGCAGCAACACTGACTCCTTTTGGGCTGTCAAGACCGCTTTCTTTCCCTGTGCTGAGTCCTTTGACACTGTTAACACTGATACATTTACCTGAGGTGCCACAGGCCTTCTTGTTGGCAAGGGAACTACTTTGCCTTTCCCTATCAGACTCTCCTTTGCTGTAGCCACCTCTAGTGTCCTCAGCTCCATCAATGCACCCAGCACCGGCAAAAACACAGGTCCTTGGTGCCATCAGTTCCAGCTCAGATTAATTCGTCTCTTCAACCTATTATGCTGGCACCAATCACTTTGCTGGGATTCCGCCCACCCCAATCTTCACTTTCCTGGGAGTCAAATGTGTCTCCTATATCCAGACCACCTAGAACCCCAACTGGGACTGCTCCTCCTTTTCTGAAGAGACTTACATTTCTCCTTTGGAATCTGAAAAAGAGGAACCTTTTTTCATCTTTGAGATCCTTTAGATCAGTGCTTCTCAAAGTCAGGCCGCCGCTTGTTCAGGGAAAGCCCCTGGTGTTCCAGGCTGGTTTGTTTACCTGCAGCGTCCATAGGTTCAGCCAATCGCGGCTCCCACTGGCCACGGTTCACTGCTCCAGGCCAGTGGGCTTTCCCTGAACAAGCAGCGGACCGGCTTTGAGAAGCACTGCTTTAAATCACCTTAAAGGTCTTCTACCATTATGAGACCCAAAGGCCAGGTCCCTAAAAGGAAAGTCCAGTCTGGTGTCCCTGCTGTGAATGGCTCAGACTGTGCAATACCCTCCATGGCCTTGGGATGCTCTGAGAGACCTTGTTCATGGTCACTCTCTAGGAGGAAGTCTCCTCTTCCTGGGGAGAAACCTCTACTCAGGATCCTGCTACAATCCCTCCACTCATGGTGCTGGATCCTGTGGAGGGGAGAGAATTAGTGGAGGAACCCTTAGATGTCCTCTTCATATTTCTTCATCTTCACCATGCATGGGGTGTGGTTGAATTCTCATGACAAATTTTGTTCCCAAGAGGTTAAGATCATCTTGGTGAGCAGCAGAAGAGAATCCACTAGAGCCACAAATGAAGCAAAGTGGAAGATTCAATTTGGATGCAATCTTATCATTTATCACCCCACCACACAGAGGTTACGCATGGGCTGGACTATATGTTGCACCTGAAATCCTTAGGCCTTTCAGTTGGATCTGTGAGAGTCCACCTGGCTTCCATTTCTGCACTGCATCAGTCAGGAGATGGGTTTAACATTTTTTTTTTCTCTCTCTCATTTTCTGACTCTTGAAAGGGCTACTCATTTATGTTCCTGTGTCCGATCCTGTACCTGATGGGATCTGAATCTAGACCTCTCCAAACTCATAGGACTCTAGTTAAGCTACAACCTTACTAACGTTACCATCTATGAAGACAGCATTTCTGATGGAAAGGAGGGTTTTAGAATTCAGTCTCTCCTGGCTGACCCTCCTTTTGGCCATACCTCAATTTATGCATAAGGTAGTGTCATCTTTCCATCTGAACCAAACTATTCATTTGCCAGCATTTTTCCCGACACCCCATTCTTCTACAGATGAAGAAACACTTCATACCTTGTACCTTTGTAGAATGCACATTTATGTGTTCTTTCTGGAGTACACTAGGTACTTCAGGAGTTCTCCCAGGTGTTTTTGTAGCCTACACTGAGGGAGTTAAAAGCCAATCGATGTCATCTTAGCAAATCTCACATTGGATTTCTGACAGCATTAAGCTCTGCTACCATCTTGTTAAAGTCTCTCCTTTGCTGAGAATAACAGCTTGCTCCACCTGGGCTCAGACCGCTTCATCAGCTTTTCTAAGCAACATTCCAATAGCTGGTATCTGCAAGGCAGTGACATGGTTGCCTGTGCATACTTTTTCCACTGATTACACCATCACGCAAAACTCTGGTGATGATGCCAACTTTAGCAAGTTAGTGTTACAGTCTCTGTTCAGATGATCCAGAGTCCCTCCACCTGTAAGGGAACTGCTGATGAATTGCCTATAGTGGAATGTATATGTATGCAATAACTTACCTATACAGTAACTTTTCTTTGAGATCTGTTGTGCACATATACATTCCATGACCTTCCCATCTCCTCTGCCACTTTGGATGTTACATTCAGTGGTGTGAAAGAAAGGCAGCAGACATGTCCCTGTTATGCCCTTACCTGAGAATATGAGGAGAGCAGGGGCAAATGTGCTGCCTAGTGGTACTGCTGGCGAAAATCTCCAGCTCAAGGGGTCTAAGTGCACATGCTCCAACTCAAGTGGACTGAGTGTACATATGCCTGCAGTGCAATGTATATGTGCACAACGCATCTTGAAAAATAAGAGTTAATGTCCACCACATCAAGCTGGTGACACTGCTTATAATTTGTATATGGGTAGATCATTAATCCAAAAGACTGCCCTGAAAACTGTATAGGCCTTTATTGAGTGTCTAAATGGGGTACACGTTTAATGAGCCTCCAGCAGATAATCTTCAACAATGTCACTATTGAAAAAGAAAAAAAATATGTATTTACAGGTTCAGAGGATAAAATTCATGAGTTGCTTGTGACATGACATCTTGCATTTCTCTGTAATTGTTTCCCCTTTCTCTGTGCTAATAAAATCAGGGATTAGGCCTCAGGAGGAAAGACACATGCTAACTTGGAATTTAACCTTTGATAGTATACCATACCATCCCCTCCATAAACTTATCAAGCTTAGTCTTGATGCCAGTTATGTCTTTTGCCCCTACTGCTCCCCTTAGAAGACTGTTCCAGAACTTCACTCCTCTGATGGTTAGAAACCTTCATCTAATTTCAAGTCTAAACTTCCTGATGGCCAGTTTATATCCATTTGTTCTTGTGTCCACATTGATACTGACAAGGCCGGCTCCAGGCACCATCCTGGCAAGCAGGTGCTTGGGGCGGCTGCTCTGGAGGGGGGCGGCAGGTCCAGCTATTCGGTGGCAATTCGGCGGACGGTCCCTCACTCCCGCTCGGAGTGAAGGACCTCCCGCCGAATTGCTGCTGCAGATCGCGATCGCGGGCTTTTTTTTTTTTTTTTTTTTGGCCGCTTGGGGCGGCCAAAACCCTGGAGCCGGCCCTGGATACTGAGTTTAAATAATTCCTCTCCCTCCCTGGTATTTATCCCTCTGATATATTTATAGAGAGCAATCATATCTCCCCTCAGCCTTTTTTTGGTTAGGCTAAACAAGCCGAGCTCTTTGAGTCTCCTTTCATAAAACAGATTTTCCATTCCTCGGATCATCCTACTAGCCCTTCTCTGTACCTGTTCCAGTTTGAATTCATCCTTCTTAAATATGGGAGACCAGAACTGCACACAGTATTCCAGATGAGGTCTCACCAGTGGCTTGTATAACAGTACTAACACCTCCTTATCTCTACTGGAAATACCTCGCCTAATACATCCCAAGACCGCATTAGCTTTTTTCACGGCCATATCACATTGGCGACTCGTAGTCATCCTGTGATCAACCAATACTCCGAGGTCCTTCTTCTCCTCTGTTACTTCTAACTGATGAGTCCCCAGCTTATAACAAAAATTCTTGTTATTAATCCCAAAATGCATGACCTTGCACTTTTCACTATTAAATTTCATCCTATTACTATTACTCCAGTTTACAAGGTCATCCAAATCTTCCCGTATGATATCCCGGTCCTTCTCTGTATTGGCAATACCTCCCAGCTTTGTGTCATCCGCAAACTTTATTAACACACTCCCACTTTTTGTGCAAAGGTCAGTAATAAAAAGATTAAATAAGATTGGTCCCAAAACCAATCCCTAAGGAACTCCACTAGTAACCTCCCTCCAGTCTGAGAGTTCACCTTTCAGTATGACCTGTTGTAGTCTCCCCTTTAACCAGTTCCTTATCCACCTTTCAGTTTTCATATTGATCCCCATCTTTTCCAATTTAACTAATAATCCCCCATGTGGAACCGTATCAAATGCCTTACTGAAATCAACGTAAATTAGATCCACTGCATTTCCTTCATCTAAAAAAGCTGTTACCTTCTCAAAGAAGGAGATCAGGTTGGTTTGGCATGATCTACCTTTTGTAAAACCATGTTGTATTTTGTCCCAATTACCATTGACCTCAATGTTCTTAACTACTTTCTCCTTCAAAATTTTTTCCAAGACCTTGCATACTACAGATGTCAAACTGACAGGCCTGTAGTTGCCCGGATCACTTTTTTCCCCTTTCTTAAAAATAGGAACTATGTTAGCAATTCTCCAGTCATATGGTACAACCCTTGAGTTTACAGATTCATTAAAAATTCTTGCTAATGGGCTTGCAATTTCATGTGCCAGGTCCTTTAATATTCTTGGATGAAGATTATCTGGGCCCCCCGATTTAGTCCCATTAAACTGATCAAGTTTGGCTTCTACCTCGGATGTGGTAATATTTACCTCCATATCCTCATTCCCATTTGTCATCCTGCCATTATCCCTAAGCTCCTTATTAGCCTCATTAAAGATTGAAGCAAAGTATTTGTTTAGATATTGGACTGTGCCTAGATTATCCTTAACCTCCACTCCATTCTCAGTGTTTAGCGGTCCCACTTCTTCTTTCTTTGTTTTCTTCTTATTTATATGGCTATAGAACCTTTTAATATTGGTTTTAATGCCCTTTGCAAGGTCCAACTCTACATGGCTTTTGGCCTTGCTCACTTTATCCTTACATGTTCTGACCTCAATAAGGTAGCTTTCCTTGCTGATCCCTCCCATCTTCCACTCCTTGTCAGCTTTCTGCTTTTTCTTAATCACCTCTCTGAGATGCTTACTCTTCTACAACTCCTGCCTATGAATTTTTTCCCCTTTCTTGGGATGCAGGCTTCTGATAGTTTCTGCAACTTTGATTTGAAGTAATTCCAGGCCTCCTCCACCTTTAGATCCACAAGTTCTTCAGTCCAATCCACTTCCCTAACTAATTTCCTTAATTTTTTTAAGTTAGCCCTTTTGAAATAAAGAACCTTAGTCACAGATCTATTTTTGTTTTTCCTTCCATTTAGTTTGAACTGAATTAGCTCATGATCGCTCGAACCAAGGTTGTCCCCTACAACTATTTAGTCTATGAGGTCTTCACTACTCACCAAAACCAAATCTAAAATGGCATCTTAGTGGTTCAGTAACTACTTGGTGAAGGAATCCATCAGCTATTGCATCCAGGAAAATCTGAGTTCTATTATTATTACTAACACTTGTCCTCCAGTCTATATCAGGAAAGTTAAAGTCTCCCATGATCACACAATTCTCATTAGTATTTACTTCATTAAAAACATTAAAGAGGTCTCTATCCATATCCAAATCGGATCCCGGTGGTCTATAGCACACCCCAAGAACTATCCCAGGCAAGGCTCTAGTAGCTTTCTTCCCCAATGTGATTTTTACCCAGACAGACTCTGTCTTATCCATTCCATCACTTCTTATTTCTTTACAGTCTACCTCATCATTGATATACAATGCTACTCCACCACCTTTGACTTTATATCTGTCTTTCCTAAACAGCACATACCCTTCAATACCTATACTCCAGTCATGACTACTGTTCCACCATGTTTCTGTTATCCCTATAATATCTGGTTTCACTTCCTGCTCCAGTAACTCTAGTTCCTCCATTTTGTTACCTAGGCTCCTCGCATTGGTGTACAAACATCTTCATTTTTGCTGTTTGGCTTCGTTCACATTCTTTACCCAATTAGGCACAGACATTCTACCACCACTATCACCCATTAGACTGGTATCTACTCTACCCTTCCTCCTTATGTCCATTCTCCTACCCACGGCTGTATCCTTTCTTACTTCGTTTTCTTCCCTCTCAATGTTAAAATCTGGCATGGAGATTACCTGTACATCTCCCAACCATCTCCCGCAAATTCCTAGTTTAAAGGATGATGTCAGTCCCAGAGAGGGGAATGTTTATTAAGTATAAAATGGTTGCGATTCACATACAGTCTTGATGAAGGTAGATTGAATAAAAAAAGCTGGTGTCTCCACTTCCTAAAGATGATTATTTTTGAAAAGGAAAACAAAGTGTCATTTGGTTTTGGTGATTTTTAATGTTGGTTTTAAAAGTGAGCCATAGTGGAGCCACTATTTTCATATAACTTTCTTTATGATCATGATGTCAAGTACAAACAGTTGTGTTGGTTTTTTGTTGTTGTGGTGGGATTTTTTTTTTTTTTTTGGCTATGACATACATGAAGAATATAGCTCCAATCACCCCTCCTGTGGGTCAAGAGTTTGTTTTTGCTTTTATTTGTAAGCTTGTAAAACACAGTGAAATGCAGCAGAGCCTTAACTCCAGCTTTAACAAAAATGTTTGTCTAGTGAATTTTGAGTAGTCATGACATGAGATTGGAGAAGAAAGGAAGACTGGGGAGGAGAATACCTCACCTTTCTCTTGACTCTTCTGCTTTGCTCCCTTCATATCCTACAAGAAGAAACTCATTCTCCCATTTATTCACTCTCTACTTCCACAATCCCAATGTACCAGGGTTAACCAGGCTCAACCCTTTCTGGGGCGGTGGGGAGCCACACCGGCTCACTACATACAGTTGTTGTTCAGGGAATTAGTCTGTCTGCAGGGGTCTGCCTCGGCAGCCCTTGCGGTAACTGAAAGAAACACCATAAGCCCAGGCCCTGGGTCAGGGCAAGCAACACAAGTCACGGGCTCAGGCAGGGCTGAGCAGTAGCAGTACAACGAGTGAGGAGCCCAGGCCCTGGGTCAGGGCGGGGCAACAATGAGTCCAGGCTCAGACCCTCAGGCAGGGCTGAGCAACAACAGTACAATTAATAGCAAGCCCAGGCCCTAGGTCAAGGCGGGGCAGTGCAGAGCCAGAGCTCAGGCCCTCAGGCAGGGCTGAGCAACAACAGTAGGCCCCAAGCCTCCAAATACCTGGGAGAGGGGGAGACTGCCACCCACGAGTTGGGTGGCAGGGGGGACGCAGGCCCTCCCACTCCACTGCGTCCCAGCCCGGGGCCCTAGCAGCAGCAGAAGACCCGCTGCTTAGTCAGTGGGGATCCTGGCTGTAACACACTGACATGGGCTCTGGCAGTGCTGCAGCCAAAGTAGGGTCAGCTGCCCCAGGGCTATTTCCAAACTCCCCCTTGGGTCGTACCTAGGTCCAGGTGTTGTTCTCTGCAGGGTCCAGGACCATTGGTTCTTCTGGGCAGTGGGCGATCGGCAGGTCTGGCAGCTCCTCTGGGTAGCGGGTGCAGGGCAGGCCTGGCCAGTCCTGGTAGCCATCTTGGGCCGCGGGGTTTTCCCAGTCATGGGCTAGGCTGGAGATGTCTGGTCTCTCCAGTGGCTGCGGCCTGACTGAGCTGTGAGGGCGAGCCTTTATACTTCCGGTCGCCGCCTGACCCTCTGAGGGGCAGGCTCAGAGCTCCCTAGCTCCACCCACTCCAGCCTCCAGACGGGCTCTTCCCTCTCCGGGGCGGTGGGGAGCCACACCGCCTCACTACACACACTTTCTATCTGATTGAGACTTCCAGTGACAAATTACAGGAGAGTTGCTAGCCACAGAAGGTGCCACAAGAGCAGAACTGACTTCTTCAGGTCTCAGTCTCCCCTTCTCCCTTCCCATTCCAGGCCTTGATATCATGGTGTCAAGCAGAAGGAAAGACTGGTAGGTGAGGCTGTCTGCATCTCAGAGACACCCAGCTCTATTCATTTAATAGCATTGCTGTCTGGGGAACCTCCAACAGTTTGCCAGCAGGGAGTCCTTGTCCTTGACATCATATGAAGTTTCATCCCAGAAAGGCTGGTGGTGAAGTGGACAATATCTTCCAGAGACATTTCTCTGTGGAGAGAAAATATTTCTGTGGGGGCCAATAAGGGAGCAGAGGGACATGGAAGGGGAGCACATCTGGGATATTTCCCCTGTCATTGATTTCTCTAAAATCATTCCCCTGGCTCTATGGGGCTCAGCCTTCCTTCACCTTGTTTTCCTAATCTGGGAAACATCCTCTTGTTCATGAAACTGGGACTCCTTGCAGGTGAACTACAGGAGGTTTGCTTGTAGGAAAATCAGCTGCAAGAGCAGAGCTGGTTGCTCAGCTGACGTATTAACAGCTCTCTGTCTCCCCTTATTTATGTGCTATTTAAAAATGTTATAATACTAATATGCAAATATTTCTTATGTGAATATGTTTATACTCAAAGCATATACAGGTTCAGATGTGGTGTTAAAGAAATGTTCCATGCAATGGGTCCTCTAGTGGAAAGGTCTGGTGGCCAAGTTGTGGCCTTACTATTTCTGCCTGCCTAGTCATCCCAGAGAGGGCCACAGCTGCAGCCTCAATCTCCCCTGTGTGCTCTAATTGCTCCCACCGGGGGTGGGGGCGCAAACCCACTCCCACCAGGGCCCTAGGGGTTTATCAGTGTCCAGCCCCGTTACTGAGCTACCCCAAATAAGGTTTTTCCCTTGCTCACTTCCTGCCAGTCTGGAGTTCCACAGTTTGGGGCATGATTAGGAGCTTATCAAACTCTCCTTGGTCTCTTAGGCTATGTCTACAGTGCCATAAGAGACCCCTGGCATGGCCACAAGTGGCCTGAGTCAGCTGGCTGAGGCTCACAGGGCTCAGGCTGCAGGGCTAAAAATTGCAGTGTAGATGTTTGGGCTCAGACTGGAGCCCGGGCCCTGAGACCCTGCAAGGGAAGAGGGTCTCCAAGCCAATGCTCCAGCCCAAGCCTGAACATCTACACTGCAATTTTTAGCCCCACTGCCCAAGCCCAAGTCAATTGACCTGGGCATTGAGACTTGGTGCTGCAGGTTTTTTGTTTCATTGTAGTTGACTGAATAGGACACTGAAGGATACAATCTCTCTTCGGGCTTTCAACTTCCAAGGAAGGGGAGGGGAATCCAATCCTCCTGTTAGATCAGCCCTCACAAAGCTTTTGCCACTCCTAGCACAACACTCCGCATAAGACTTGCTTCCTGCTGCCACAATGCAGCTAATTTTCCCCCTTTTTCTGTCCTTTTAAACTGTTCCTCCTCTGGGAACATGCCCTGTTGAGGATGAGGCCTGCCTAGCCCAGTATTGCTTTAATCCAGCCCTGGTTCAGTATGGGGCCTGTAGATCTCATCAGAGGCTCTAAAACAGCTGTTGCCTGAGAGGTGTGAATCCAGAGTTTTCTTCTTAACCACAGTACCCAGATGATGGACTTGCACAGATTTTTTTTTATTACATGGTTAAATAAATTTAAAATAAAGAAATAGTTATTGCTAACCTGTGCAATAGCTGCATGTTTTGTCAGAGTATTTGACAGAAGAAGCAATAAATGGTAAGTCTTTTCTTTGTTTTGCTGTATCCAGGAATTTTGTTCTACTTAAACCTACAGTTATGGGGAGTTTCTTGTTACCTCTGTAATGTTTTAGTAAAGGCTCTTTTTCTGAAGTTATATACTGTTTTTATACTAATTGTCTTAATGCATATCTTTTTGCAGAGGTAGGGGGAGGACCCTCAAGCGTGTCTCTAGCTTACTCATCTCCTGTCTTAGCTCTGATCTCCTTTTTGCCTTTGCTTATGTGCCTATCTTCAACCCCAGGCTCTTTCTCTGTAGCATTTCACAATCTTTACTTTGCAAGTCTGCCTTCTATCACCTGTCCACCATGTAGCCTGTGACCACTACTACTGAACCTGGATTTTAGCTATGCCAAACTGCTAGTCCATGCTGCATAGCTTGATTCCTCTATGGTCTTTCAGAGTCACTTGTATTCATAATTCAGCCCGTTTAGAATGTTGCTTGTATATGTAAACACATCAGTGCTATCCTGAAAACATCCCAGCTTTCTCATCCTCTCCTATAACCAGTGACTAAAAAAATTGTTGCCTGAGTCTTAAAATGGTCTCCACAGACCCATTGTCAATCTTTTAACTTCCTTGGTCTCAATCCCTGCTTCTAGTACCATGCTCTCTCTCCTGTATCGTATTTTATCTCAATCCTCACTCCACACTGTCCTCAGCTGGAAGTCAATCCTTAACTTCCATTCCTCCAACTACCTGGAAAAGCTTCCTCCCTTCCACATCCAAGATTTTCCTTCCCATTTTAAAATGCAGCTTAAATCTCATTTCTTTTACACTTCCTCCAAATGTTAAGATGCCAACTATGTCCCTTAATTTACTATCCCCATATATTCTGTAATGAAAACAAGTTAATTAAACATTTAGAAACCCTCAAGTTACTTAGATGCAAGCTTCAATTCCAAAACCAAGTAAAGGTATGGAAGTCTTCTTATTTTTCCCAAAGCCAGTTGGCCCAATTCTTAATAAGTTTTCAACACTGGCATTTTTAAAATAATGACAAGCCAAACAATTTTTTTTTTAATAATTCTTAAGCTTCATTTCCTGGCTCCAGCTCTCATATGTGCCGCTCTTTCTAATGCAGCCAATTCACTCATGCCCTGTGCCCAAGTTTAAATTCCAAGATGTAGTTTAGATTTCCAGTCATGTACAACATTTTTTTGTTTGGAACTGTTACTGCAAAGGGCAACCATCTTTATTGCCACCTTTATTCCTATGCAACTGAAATTTGCATCGGCGCCACCCTTTGAAAGGCTGACATAAAAGGGTCGGGTTTCAGAAATTGTGCATTTTATGTTGAGTGTGCTGTGCCCACTCTATGCTGAAAATGTATCCCTAATGTAGCTGATAAGAAATATGCTTTCCCTGTTTAAGTTGCAAACACACTAACAGCTAGGTTACTTGCTCCATTTGATGGGAGGGGGAAAAACACTATATCAAATATGGATAAAGTGTCAGTCAAAGCTGGTTTTACAATATGCGCTATGATATTGTAAGTCACAGCGCTTTTTATTTTTAAACACAACTAGATGTGGTAGTTTGGCAGCAGTGTTTTTACACAGACAGCCCCTTCAAATTCTTTTCAGAGCAAGAGTGGTAATCCTGCCAGGTAAAAAAAAAAATGTTATTGAAAACCTTTCTCCCCTTATAGGCCCATTTTGACAGGAAATCTTTGAGAGGCAGCAGCAATGAAGTGCCCAGAGATTTCATCTGTCTTCTCTTGCTTCAGGAAATGCTGAGCACAGGCTCCCCTATTAGGCAAAATACACAAAGTACCAAATCCCCTTAACAATCATCTTTGGTCTACTCTTAGGTTGACAGCTTTCTGTGTCCTAGTCTGTCAAACGGCCTGTAACTGAGACTCGTATTACTGGGACCAGTGTGAAAGTTTTTAACAGTACTTTGAGGAGGGGGAAATCATATTATCAGTGTGTACAAGTTATCTGGGGCAATCCATTTTGCATGGCTAATCAAAATAAAATCTACCATGCCAAAAATGTTAACTTGCAGTGCTTTTTCTTTTGCCCTATGGTCCTGACATAAAGTTCCAGTTTGAAAGCATTGTCTGTCATTCTGCGTAATTGGTTGAAATTTAGCAATTATTAGCTGCTGCGTTATAATATCCAATAGTAGTTTTTTGTTTTTTGACAGGTGCCAAATCTAAATTTTAAATAATCTTTCAGGAATCAAAATGACAGCTTGCAGTAATTCTGCAGGTGTCTAAACAGATGTACTTTCAAAAATAATTAGACAAAATGTGTACAGATTGCAGGAAATATGAAAAAAATTGACATCAAATTTTCATGAGTAGACATTCTTTGTATATGTGTTGGGGTTTTTGTTACTTTGAAACTATTAGTTATTAAGCAACTTTCATATTCTTGCAAGATGATGAATATGTATAAAATTTAGAAAAAAGCCAACTTTGTCTTCCATGAATTTTTTTAAAAAGAGCTAATAGTGTAGGTGTCTCAGGCAAGTAGGATCTGTGCAGTCCTAGAGTTTTGTATAAGCATTCTAATATCTAAACAAGAAATACAGTAAATACAAGTATGCAAGAAACAATCAAAAGCCCAGATTCTGCCCCCACACTATGATACATTGATCTGGCTCTACTGACTTTGCTGGAGTTATTCCCGATATACGCTGGTGGAAACGAGAACTGAATCAGACCCGGAGAATATGTATATTTATATTTATTTTAAATTAGGTGTATATGTCTCTGTATGGGAGGGGAGGAAAGCAGGAAAGGAGGTTTTCAAAGTCTTTTGGCCTGAGTTGGGGATATTCTGTTTCCTATGGTTTTGTGCAAAAAAGTTCTGTTTCCACACTAACCTTGGCATTATACAGAATGGCATGGATGATGGAAAACTGGAAAGTGAGTTAACAAAACCAGAGACCAAAGAATGTTAAGAATCATGCAAAAAGGAAAAAAAAAAAAAAAAAAACTGGTGTCTGACTAAATTTCTTAACCTCTTTTTCCCCCACTGCAACTTTATATCTAACAGCCCTTTAAAATGGAAATCATAATGAGTTTCTGTTCATTTAAATATGCTATATCATTAATTACTTAGTATTTAGTGTTCTTCATATACTACTGTATGTTGACACATGAAGTACATCCTGCTCGCCTTACTCATACACTTGACTTCAGTAGGACTATTGGTTTGAGTAAGATGAGCATGCATCAACTTTTCTTTAACCTATTTATTTAGGAATTTTAACAAGTTTACAATCCTTGTCATGTAAATACCAGAAACAAAAAATCATTACAACAGTTAGCTTTTGTTTAAAGAGACATTGGATAGGAATATAATCAATCAGATCTTTCTATTTTACAGGGTGTTGCCATATGACAGAGTAAGCATCATTACAATACCTAAATCGCTTCTACTGATTTTGTTACACAGAGTGAAATCTCTATATACACATTTAACAAACCAGGTATGTCTATCAAATGTTAGTATTCAGAAAAATTGGGCTGGTGTGTTGAGGTTTTTTTGCAGGTGAACGTACTTTGAGTACTGAATAAAAAGTAACCAACTATCTAAGTATCTATCGGTCTTGTGTCTATTTGAATGCATCAACTTTTAGAGACTTAGGACTAGATCTACAAAAGGGATGTAGACTCAGCATTGCAAAATCTAGCATTTAGGCACTCTGCTGTCCAGTGGAATCCACAGCCCTGAGGTAGGCACACCAGCTCCCTGTGCAAAGGGGAGGGAGAGGTGCCTAAGAATTGGATTCACAAAAGCCAGCAAGCTTAGTAGGAAGTTGCATGAGCTAGCCAGAAAATGCCAAGGAGAGGGCTGTGACCTAAGCCCTGCCCATCAAAAGCACCTCTCTCTACTTGGGATTCACAGCTGTGCACCTAAGTCATATAAGGCCCTTCTTGCAACTCACTGCGGCAGCAGTAGCAGGCTCCCCTCATAGCCCAGTGGCTAGCACACTTAGTCCAAATGTGGGAAACCTAGATTTAAATCCCTACTCTGCTTGATGCGGAGCAGAGCCTTGAACAAAGGTCCGGAACCTGGCATTGCTAAATCCCAGCTGAGTGCCCTAACCACTGGGCTGTAGGATCAAGCTCCATCTCTCTCAACCAAAAAGTCCTGTTTGTTTTATCATGGATAATGCAAACAGTTTATAAATGGGTGAATATAAGTAATCTTAACTCAGTCCTCTTTGGTTTTATAGTTTTTAAATCAGTCACTCATATGGGCCATTCAAGGAGTTGACTTGAGATAGGCAAATCAGTCCATATCAAGAATTTTAAATCTGACTCAAATCCCACTATTTCTCTCTGGTTACCAAAGGTTAGTTCTATATCTCCTCTCAAAGTCTAAACAATTTGCTATTTAACAAGAAAAGCTGTTAGACTCTTAAATTGCAATAGCATTTCAATAGCCTATTAAAATCATTACAAGAACATTTAAATTTAATTCCTTGTCCGTGCTTTACATCAACTCATCTTGAAGACCTAGTGATGTCATCTGAACTGGAAGTTTGCTGTTTCTTCATGCTGCTCTGTGACTGTTTCGCTTCAGGCCATGTCTACACTACATAGTTTTGTTGACATAAGACATCTTACGTTGAGCTAACTATGGAGGTGTGCACACTGCAATGCTCCTCTTGCCGCTTTAACTCGTCTGCTATGGCAACATAATAAAACAATCTCGACAAGAAGCGTAGAGCTTAGAGCAACATAGTTAGAGTGACATAGTGTCACTATAAACACTGTATTGCTTATGTCACACAAGTGGCCTCCAGGAGGTATCCCACAATGCCCGCCATGACCACTCTGGTCTCCGCTTTGAACTCCATTGCCCTGCAGCCAGGTACATAGGTGAACGCTCCTCCCCTGTTAAAGCCCTGGCTCAGTGTGGAGAGCTCACATAGCAACTGCCCAGCTGATCACGCCGGCTCCACAAGGCAAATGCATTCCTGCTGGGAGGATATGGGAGGTGTATGGCAGGGTTGGGGATGACCCCGTCCAGTGCGGGGCAAGTATGCTCCATCACACTCCTAAACCCCAGTCAATATACGTGCCCTTCTTAGCTGGGGAGTGCAGCCCAATGGCCAGAGTCAAGTGGCCCAATGGCCAGAGTCAATAAATTGGTCCCTGTTGGAAGGGCAGTAAAGTCCAGCAGCTATAGTCAGTAAGTTTGCTCCAGTGAGACAAGGCAATAGATTTCCCCCTCTTTGCAGGGTAGTATGGCCTTGTAGCTACAATCAGTACAATCGCCCCAGGAAGACAGGGCAGTAAGGCTTAATGGCCAGAGTCCATGGGTTCGCCCTTCTTGCCAGGGCAATGAGGCCTAATGGCTAGAGTCAATGTACCCGCCCCTAAGAGCTGGGCAGTGCGTCCCAATGGCCAAAGTCAATAGGTTCGCCCCTCTTAGGAGGACAGTAAGGGCTACTGGTCACAGTCTACAGATTCACCCTTCTTAGCAGGGCAGCAATGGCCTAGTGGCCAAAGTCAGTTAATGAATACGTTTCTCTGTTTAATGCATATACTGCTTACTTCTAATTGCCTTTATTCTTGTGGTGGAAAATTCTCAGAGCATCTTTAAAGTTAGGTTTTTAACTTTTTCTTTTATTCAGATCATTATTTGGATATCCCTTTAGCTTCATCAGGTTTTAATAGGAGTTGAAATTCTGCTTCAAAGAACTTAATATAAAATTTTTTTAGTTCTCAAAGCAGTCTTTTTAAACATAATTAACTCTTAGAGAGGGTCTTTAAATTCAAATTTGAAAAGGCTTTGTCTCTTTTTTTCCCCTTAATCTCTGGAGAGGAAGTTGCTTAAGCACGTTAGATAATTAATTCCCAGAGAAATATAAATATTCTATCCTCAAATGGCTTCTTATAGTAGTAATGTTACAGTAATCTTTTATCAAATGACCTTGCTATGTTTGTGCATAAATCATATTACTATTCACCTAACAAAGGTATCAGGAAGTTATTATATGAGGCTTGCACTTAGACACAAAATATATGCAAACAAACATCACAAAAGGAACTTATTTAAGGAATAAACAAAGGTTTACATCATTGAGAGGAAACATGAGTTGGATAAAAGTAGCCAACATCCTCTCTAAAAACATTTTCCAACCATAATGGTTTTCTTAGTTTGAAAATTAAAAACTTTACAGTGCTAACAGAAGAAATTATATTTGATAAGAAAATTCTTTAGCATCTTTTGAGCTGTAGGTTTAAACGAAAGTTTGTTTTTTTTCTATGATGGGAGGAGGGTAAAGGAAAGTCCACTTTTAAAGCTTAGTTTAATGGCTTCTGATAAAGCTCCTTTCTGTCATCCTTTTTGATCGTGAACAAAGAACACTTTTACATCCTTTTAAAGTTAGGACTCTTTCTAAGACAAAGTTTGTTTTTTCAAGGTGAGATCATATCTATACCAACTGGTATCTTATATAAGAGATCTGTCCTGTTCTTTGATAAAAACCCTTGTGGTTTGTTTGCCTATTGACCAAAATGCTCCTTGGATTTGTGACCTGCCATTTGCAGTACATTTGCAACTAAAGTCTTCTATTAAATATTTTATACAAAACATAAAAACCAACGCTTATATATGTTTTTCAAAACATAGCATAAAAGAAAATAGCACAGAAAGTTAAAACAAGATAGAAACTATAAAAGCTGCCATTTAGAGTCTCTGTAAACACACTTGGGTGCAGTAAACACGTTTTTACAGACAAAGGTGTGTTATCTCCCCTGGCATTTGGCCTGTTCCTGGGTAACAGGAAGCAAAAATTTCCTTGAATTTCTTTAATAAGCCTAAACATCTCATTTAATAAAATACACAAGCAAAAACATAGGCATGTAAGTTGTTATATTCTTCAAGCATTGTGAGCATAAAAATAGTCATGTCTCTTAAATTCATTAAAGATGCAGGCAAGATTGTAATGACATAACATTAGAAGAATAAATTATAATGATTTTATTGATAATTTTGCATCATTGAGGTTTATGATATGAAAAAAAAATCACATGATAGATTACAGCCTTCTGAACTGAGCTGAATTATTCTTGATCCACTGACTTCCATGGGCTTTGGATCAGTCCCTAAAAAAGAATTATCGTCTCTGTGACGTTACATGGTTCTTCACATGCCCCAAGAACAAGTATTGGAAACAGAATTTATTTAATACAGAATCTTTTTTTTCCTCTCAATACAATTAATTTGGCCAAATTGACAGTAAACGTCAGCTCCTCCATTAGTGCCCTTCAGAAAGTTCTTTGCCAGTATTGTCTTCTTTTTGTGATAGCAAGATAGACTATGATTCAAAAGTATACCTAGCTCTTTTGATGAAAATTTATGAACTTTTTCACTAATAACCTCAACATTTGTTCACCACAACCCCTTCAGATTGCCTCCAAGGCACACAGTACTTACAAAAAACTCTCTTCTGCACCTTGAGGTAAGCTGCACCTTGTCATACCTCCTGAAGGTTCTCGTGCTGAAGATACAGTTTTGATGGAGTGAAGCATTCCATGCACGTGATCTGGTGTCCAGAACTGAACCTATGGTGTAGCAAAGTCTACAGATGCCAGCTGCTCTCAACTGCTGCTAATGTGAGCAGTGAAAAAGTAGTGCTTTGAGCACCATTGTAATCCTTTTAACTGCAAACTTCTCCCCAACCTTTGCCACTTCTGTCTCCACATCAGCCAGCTCTCTTGGCACTATCACATTCTTATGACAATGGGTTCTGTTTCCTGCCTTACAGGGGCTAGGGTCATGAAATATCCTTTGATCCAAGTGCTGATGTGGCACTTGTACATCAGTGTGAGTGCTGGTGCAAGTGTGCATGAGTTGAGGAGCTGTCCAACACATTTTTGGCAATTTTTAATACCCACCCACTTTGTAACACTGAAACAAACAAGCACAAATTAAGGACTCACCCACCCCTTAAAGCAGTATATAATTTATGGGCAGCCCTGAGAAACAGAGAGCTCAGTTGTTGAAGATGGAGGAAATGCTGGAGTGGGTATAGGATGAGATGTCATAGGTGCAGAAGCAGTTGAAGATAGGATAACCCAAGAGGATAATTTATATGTTTAAGATATCAATACAGACAGCTTGTCTGGTGGTTTGGATGACAGGGCAGGCTTGACTGACTGTCTGTTTGTGAAGTTCAGTGTCGCCTGTCTTAATCATCTTTTAGGGGAAGGTGACGTTTGCTGCAGGTGATGAGAACCGAAGAAAAATAATTAAGAGTTAACAATTAAAAAAATCTGCTAGTGAGGATAAAATTTCAGTTTTCTATTGGGGAAATAACTGGTATTGTTTGTTTGGCAATGTTATTCTTAAAATAAAAAAATCCTACAAAGTTTTCTTGGTAGAGACGAACAAAGCTTAAATGAGTGATTTGGAGGAAAGGACATTTTCTCATGAGACTTGTCAACGTTTCAGAAAGGAAAATAATGAGGACTCACAGCATCCATTGACTTCAACTGGAATTGTGGATGTTCATCCCCTCTTAAAAAAAATCAGACCTACAATATCCAAATGGAATGGGGTCTGGGGAAGGACTGGCAACCTCCACTCCACTCTTTCCCCTCCTTTCCCAGGTTCTGTTACACTTGTGCAACTCCTTGTTCCTTTTCCTCTTCTTTCATAGCCCCCAATCCCTTTTTCTCCCCTGGGGTAAAATTCTGGACCTGGTGAAGTAAATGGGAGTTTTGCCATTGGCTTCAATGAGAGCAGGATTACATCTTTTCGTCCCTTTCCCCTACATGGGTCCTTGTTGTCTTCTGCCTCCATTACAGTGATTTCCCTTTCCTTTTTTGGTTCCTGGGCCACATCTTCCCCCTCCCCCTTGGACCTTGTCTCCTTCCACTACACATTTTGTGGCTGATTGCTTACGTGTTGTCAGAGCAGCATGGGTTGTACTGCCGCTGGTGAGGTTGTAGTGACATTTCCATTTATAATCCCCTGTTTTCGCAATTTAATATTTCAGATATGTAAAACTGAATTACACTGAAACTTCTTGTGGAAGGCGTGGGCTTGTTCTTAACTGTTAAATATGTGTCCAAAACTATCAAATTACATAAAACATCAGGTAGACGTTTAGTCTATTGCAATAGTAAGCTGTTCCTTGTGGCATAAAAGAAAGAGTGACATGGTTTCCCATTCTCATGGGATGGTTTCCAGATGGGATCCATCACCCACAGGAAAAGGAGCATACCTACAGTCAAAAAATACTGATTATCTACATTTCAGTGAGGAATTTAACTAACTTGGGGTACAACAACATGCCCTGCAAAAAAAGGCGCTTCCCCCAGCATTTAGTACTGTAACGTGGAAAAAAACAAACTACAGTCTGAATGTGGCTGCTGGACGGAAGTTTTTTAGTTTGAAATACTGGCTTCCCAGGAAATTGCTCCCAGAAAAGTTTCCAACTTTTTGTATGAAAAAGTTATGAGGATTTTTCTCTGATGTAAAAATGAGTACACATTTGTGAAAGCTGAGTTGTGTATGTTAAAAAAAAGGGGGGGGGAAGGGGGGTCTTTTCCAAAACAGTAATGTGAAAGAGGGGAGATGGAAAATAGTTAAGAGGCCTTGGCTGCCTCACTGAGCCAAGACCCAACAAAACCAAACTCTGGTTGGACGAACACTTGAAATAAGGTTTTGTTCATCCTTAATCCTGGTGAGTATGAGATGAAACTCTGGAATGCTGGAATATTGGTTGATTAACCATGTAACAGGACAGGAATCAAATTCTGTTACTCTCAGCTCTGTATACATAGGATAATGTAACTCCATGTCCCAAGAGGAAATGTAAATTAATTTTAAGCTGAATTACTATTTTTGTTACATATCTTCTGATTCTCCAATCATCTTCATGCCAGATCTCACCACCACCTTAAGGTAGTGATAAATATTTCTTTCGGGCTGTTTAAAATTACATACTCTTCTCAGCTTTCCTCTTAGGCAAGATTCTTCCTTGGCAGGTGTGATCCTTGGGCCCTGTCTGAGGGGAAAAGTGGACCAAGATGAAGTTCAGATAGTTGTAGTTTTAAGCAAGAGCAATCTGTGGATTTCTATTGCCATATATAAAATCAGGAAATAAATTTATTAAAACCGCTGTTATCTTTATCCCGTACAGATGTCCTTGCTCCCTCCCTGGTAAAGAAACTATTGGAAGACTGCCATCTTAATTAGGCTTAGTCTTTACCCCTACCCCAAAAGCTGCAATCTGCCATTGAGACAAATACTTATCAAATCTATTAAGGAGGGGCCCAATAGTCATTTTATAGAATTTATGTAATGATAGAAGTATACATATTCTAAGATGTGTGAAACTACTTCTAGTAAATTTAAATGAAGATTGGCAGTCTGTGATATAAATGGCAAAAATAGGAGCAGGCAGGCAGAAGCTTCTGACTTAAGATGATTTTATAGTCAGAGAAATTACTGGAGTCATAACTAATATAGATTATCCCTTGGAGAGATGTGACTGGTGTCATTACGAAAATCAGATCATTACAGACACACAAAATGATAATAAAAGAAAGGTTTGGCTTAAAAGTAGACAATGAGGAAATTCCAAGGCAACATAAACTGAGTTATGTCTTAAGTGTTCCAAATCCTATTGTAAAGTAGTTGATTCACATTTCAGAAGAATATCTCACAAAACAGGATGAGTGAAAGACACAGTTTTTAATTTTCCCCAAATGTTTTTAGTAGCTTAAACTAGCCAGTTCCATATCATATGGACTGCTATTTACTTGCTTGTTTGTTTTTTGTTTCCTTAATAAATTTACATGTTGAATTTTACATAGACTATTCTGTGTGTGAGTTCAAACAAATTAAAATATGATATCAACAATGTGACATTACCCAGGATACAATCTGGACTGTTGAACAGCTGTGTCCCCTCAGTTCTCCAACCTGGGGTGTCTTTCATACTCCTTCACTGTGAGAGCAACCATTCCAGATCTGCTCTCAGACAACCTCTGGCATGTAAATTACTCCAGCTATACTGTATGAGTGCTATGGCCAGCCACTCTTGAATTACACTGCAGAGCAACAGCAGCAAATTCCCAGTCCCAGACTTCCCCCCAGAAATGTGCCCAGCCCTCTCCTGGACAACACAAGCTCATATAAACTCCATCATTTTATTAATAGAAAATAATGTGCACAAGTCCTGTTACTGCAAATGAGGTTTCCCAAACACTTGAATCCAAGCACACTGGTTTTGATAAAAAAATAAAACAAGTCTATTAACTCAGAAAGATATATTTTAAGTGATTATAAGTAATGAGGCATAAAACTCAGTATTGGTTACAAAGAACTAAAAGATAAAACACAACTAATACCTAACTTAACAAGGCAAGTGAATTCAAAGCAAAATGCTCTCTCGCCACGTGCTTCAGCAGTCTTACTGACTGAAATCCTTTTAGATAAGATCCCTCCCTCAGTCCAAATCTTAGGTGTGGTGCCTGCCATGGCCATCTGTTCCCTATTCTTATACCTTTTCCTCTTCTTTGAGAATCATCTCGTCCTGGGGTTCAGGAGACAGGAAGTCTCTGGAAACAGGGACCTCCAGCTGTTTCTTTAAATTTCTCTATAAATTTCTCGCTCGCACTCTTTTTCCTGGCAAAGAATGGCCACTTAACCAGGCGATGGTCCGTTTGATTTCATTGACACCTGACTGAGGCGTCAGTTTGAATATTGTCTCTGAGGAACTGGTTTGTGACTGTTTCCCCAGATTTGGAATACGTCTTAGTAACATCAGAGAATAGACTCTTATAACTTCACATACAATGTTGCCACACATATTTTACCAGGACAATAAAGATTAGTATATAATGAATTTTCAGATGATACCTTACAAGACATAGTTTGTACAAAATGCATCATAGTTTTGAACATAGAGTACCGACTGTCACAAATAGGTATTTTGGAGCCATTGAATTTTTATATCTATAATATATGTGTTGTATATATTTGAGACTATTTAAAAAGGGATTTTTAACTCTCCCATTTATTATGTCTCCTTTTATTTAGTTTCCATTCCTAAAATTACCATAATCACAAATGGCTTTAAGTATCTGCACATATTTTAAAAAGAACAATGCAAATTTAGTTAAGGTTTAAACAAAGTTGATCAGACTCACAAATCAGATATTGAATATGACACTCATCCATCCAGAATTTACCCTTTGGGCAATGGTCCAAGAGAACAAATGGGCTGTACAGCATATCCTGGATCAACAAAACCAGAAGCTATTTGACTAATGCAAAACAACAACAACAACAAGAACCCCAACCATCCAGAGTTGAGGGCTCCACACCAAAAATGCCTCATCCACTAATTTTCATATTTTCAACTCTAGGAACTTTTAGCCTGAGTATATTGGCTGAACTCCACCATCACAAGGGTACAGAAGAGGAAAGGTCATTTCTTAGGTAGTTAGGACCCATACTATATAAAGACCAATAATAATACCTCAAATTATGTTTGGGAGCCAATAGGAGGCTAGCTTATTCTTTGTCACTTTGGGCTGTTAATATGCCCTACAGCTAAGGCTAGGTTTTTGTCATGGATATTTTTAGTGAAAGTCAGGGACGGGTCACAGGCAATAAACAAAAATTCACGGAAGCCTGTGACCCGTCCCTGACTTTCACTAAAAATATCCCTCACAAAATGGAGAGGAGGGTTCAGCACCCACTGCTGCTGGGGCTCCTGGGTCCCCCAGCCTTGCGGTCTGTGGGAGCTCCAGGGGTCCCCCACTACTGTGGGGTGTGGGAGCTTCAGGGTCCCTCAGCCATGGCTGGGAAGCTGCAGGAGGTCCCCTCCCCACCCATGATGGCTGGGCAGCTTCGGGGGTGGAGGGGGCGGGGAGGAGGAGTCGCCTGCCTCACATATAGAATAAAGAGCAAGGGAACTGAACAGGACCTTGCAAAACTAATCATATGAAAGAGCTTTTGAGAGAAATGAGCAATTTGCCAATACTAACCTTTAGGAGCTCTTTGAGAGGAAGCAGTGAAACCCCTCTACTGCCTGATAGAGTCTACAGTGGAGTGACCCAAACCCCATTGTCAATGGCATCAAAGGCTGAGATCTGAAAGAATCTGCATGTCTGTCTGATCTTTGCTCATTGCTAAGCAGAGGTCATTAATCAATGAAACCACACAACTTAACATACACAGGCCAAATGCTCAATCAGCAGGGATAAAGGACCTCTGAGCACTACAGAATCAGCTTCTCAAAAACCTTTCCACAAAATGAAAGGTTAGAGGTAGGGTGATGATAGCAATGTTGACAATATCAATAAATAGTTTTTTGAACAGGCGCATAATGACCACTCCTTTGATGACTTAATGATCTGCTCTCCATTAGGCAGACACTAATGGTTCTTGCTTGATTTTACTAGGTATAAGTTGTGTGGGCCCAGTTTGCAGATAGCAGCATAATATTCCCCCAGCACATAGTAAAGCTTGATGTTTGAGACTGGCTGGGACTCACCCAGAGATTATGCAGCAGTTTTCCTTTCAGTCAAGGATCTGCTCCAGTGGAAGAAGCTGATCTGTTACAAATCCATACAACCTTTACCTGTGAATAAAACAGAGAATGCCTTACAGAAAGTAATGCTTGAGTGTTCCTGGGTGAGATGACGTTACCATATTACTCCCTTCCCACTCTGACCTTCATGTCTTTCTTTTTTTTTTTTTTTAATGCTGGCCCTACACCTGCAATAACATGTCTCTCCCTATGAATCAAGCTCCCTCACTCTCCTCTTTTTGAAGACCTACTCACACTCCTCTTCCTTTGCCTTGCTTTGCTTTCCACAGTTGACTTCCACTCCCGTGTGATCTTCTCCCTTCTTGCATTGCCCTTTCTCAGTTTCAGTTTATTAAATATCAGAATGTATAAGATTTGCTTACAAAGTAGGATTTATGTTATCTTGGTCTTTATCTTCAACCCTCCTTTTCTTTTCTAACTTAACTTTTCTTAATATGTATCTCCAGTTTAAACTCTTTGGGGCAGAGCTTATTTTTAATCTCTGAAGAGACCCATGCAAAACTATGTAAATATTTAGTAACAATGAGGTGGCAGCAGCAGCTGAGTATCTAGAACAGTTCTACCGACTGAGACTTCACAGATTCTATAGTGCAGATGATATTTAAAACATTAGCTTTAGGAACTGGTGGAGTTACATAAAGGATGAATTTGGCCCATTGTGTATGACTTTGAAAATATGGATTGTGGTGTCTGGGGCAAAGATTGATGGGAAAATTTCAGTTTGATAAATGAAACTTCAACTATAAATAGAATTTCATATGTCTATCTTCGTTTCCTTTTGCACTGTCAATTTAAAAATACCTTGAAGGATTTTAATTTTATAATGATATATGTGCTGAGGTTTTGGCTTGAATGACAGTGTGGTCCAGAGTATATTTTTATGACCAAATACTAAACACCCTAAAATAGGTGTTTGTAATGGGAGGATTAAGAGATCTTTGGCTACTGGATAGTGTCTCAAATGCTGCCCTGTAAGTAAAACACTAGCTTTTGTTTTTGACCACAGAGAATGATAAAGTGAGCATTTCTTCTGAATCACACACCGGGGGTTCCAAAACTAACTGTGAGTAGAAAGTGCAGAAATCCCTGGTTGGTCTCCATGTTAAGTGTAAATGGGTCAGGAAGCAATCCATTAGTAAACCTGCTGCCTACCGCAACTAGTATAATGTATGGAGTTGTTTAGTATAAGTCTCTTCCACTGTAAATAAAATTTCTCAAGGACCATGGGTAGATAGCACTGTGTTACACTACCAAAAGCATTATCTGCATCTAAGATTTTTTTGAGTATAGTGGTTAATATATAGTTACGGACATTGGAGGTTGGGGGTGAAGGTTTTGTAAGGTATAAATTTTGTTTGGACAGGTTTATTACTCAAAAAAGGATATGGTCAAGGTGTAGAAGTGGAATTTCAATGAGTTTTTTGTATACATTCATCTTTGAAATGGACCAGATTGAGAAGAAGATCTCTATGAACAGTTTCATATGTAAAGTTTTAATGAGAGAAAATGAAAGTTAGCTTATTGCCAGGCTTGTTTATTTGCACAAATGTTTTTTTAAAAATGAAAATCAGCTATAGTTTTGTGGAAAAAAACTCCCAGAGAACCTGAAACTTGTGCATCACACTGTAGGAGGTAGCTTCATTTCTCAGGCAGTCTCTATCCCAGCCACCAGCTCTACAGGGGTGTACACATTCACAATGAAGAGCGTATGCAGAGTGAGGGAGACTATATGGCTGTTAGGAACAACTGTTGAGAGTGAAAAGGGGAAAGCTTCAGTGGAGATAGAGTTAGAGACAGGGCTGAGATATAAAATTCAAATCCATATCTGACATTTCCCAAATTCAACAATATGAAGATCTGGGATTCTATTTTGGGCCTGTCTCTAGGACAGAAGGTCTGATGATAGTGGTGATGTATGAGAAAACAGGCAAGAATTGACAAGATTGTAAAGGGATAGGGATCTGCTTCTTAATCCTAAGCATTCTTCATTCTGATTTCCCAAATTCCTTATCCCCCTCCTTTGACATCTTGTAACCACTGCAGTCTTATCCATCTAAGCATGTATTCACGCTACCCTCACCTCTGTGATATTTCAGTGTCTTGATGCCTTCCCTCCATCCAGGAGCATGGAACAAGAATTTCCTTCATTTGACTGCTGTTGTACTTGGCAGAAAATGCTGTGGAGTGACAAGGTCTGTAGTTTGTAATAGAAATGAATGAGGAGATGAAATCAGTTGAGGAATCATCTGTCACATATCCATTAGACCATCAGGTACTGTATGTTTTGCCTGCCTATGAAAATGATAGGCAACTTTAACTAATTTTGTTTTATTGCTAACTTCTGTTACCAATATGACTAATTTTTTCAACTATAATATACGTTGGGTGAGAGAGGACAGCTGTCTCATGACAACACTTAAAGTGGCAGCTGTCTGTGGGCCTTGTTGCTGCTATTTGATTTGCAGTTCCACATGGATGGGGTTGACTCTTTCTTTTTTTCCCATTGTGATGAGTGCAGCTGCAGTTCAGATTCCTTGCTGCATGCCTGTGTGGAAGGAAGTGTTTTCCTTTGTCTGTCAGCTATTCATTCTCTCCTTTGCCCTGTTTGTCTGTCCCCTTCTCTTTCACTGTTATTATAAGCAGCACTGGTAGCACTTTCTATAGTTAAGGTTGCCTAATAATTTCTGATATAAGAACCTGGTTTTGATTGCTTTGCCAAACGTTAACTGTTTGGGCTGAAATGTTTCATACCTGGTGTCTGCCTCAGGCTGATTTTTTTTTTTTTAAAGTTACAACTAAAACAGTTCAGCCATTTCTGAGACTGGGGTGAGGGAAACTTAATTTTTTTTCTGACCATTCTAAAAAAATCTTGAGCTGACTTCATTAAAAAAACTAGTGCCTCCATTCTTTGGAACGGGCACTTGAGGGGGGTGTTACAGTACAGCCTTTCGCTATCCCCGTGAAAATCCTCTAAGATTTGGCTGCTGTAATAATCTCTGTTTGCACATGCTCAGTAGAGGCTTTTTAGTTTGGCAGCTAAATCTCTAAAGATTCTGTCTGCTATGAGAATTCTCCAAACCCTCATGGTTCTTCCATGCTATCTGCACTCTGAGCACACTCCATGGCTGCAGGAGCTGAGTAGGATTTTTCCTCCAATTGCTACTCCTGGCTGCCAGGCATGCATATGTCTCCCATTTTGGCATGTGGCACCAGAATTGAGAGCAGATGGAGGAGACAAGCAGGAGCCAGGAGGAACTGTAGGAATAGGAAGAAAGGTAACCAAGGGCATGAGATGGAGGTAGTAGCAGAGGACAAAAGAGGCAGGCTGTGGGAGACAAGGGCAGAGAAGGAATTACAACCATTAGAGCATACTCCTGTCCAGAACCTGGAATTGAACCCAAGATTGTTGTGTCTCAGCATGCCTCTGCTGTCAGCAAATCATTGGTAAACTCACAAGCAAAATGTTTGTATCTTCCCTCTCCAGTCACTGGTCCACATAGAGGATAATAGCCTACTACTGCTACTGTTACTCTGTAAACTCAAGTGATGAAAATCTGTGGATTGAAAGGTTCAGACCCTACTGATGACCCATGTGGTATCAGTATGACTTCACATGATAGAATTTGTTTTTTCTTAAGTTTGATTTTTTTTTTAAGGAATTACATTTAAAAAAATATATTAAAAGAGGGTTAAGGTTGCAATGTCAAGTAGTCAAAAGTTAGGAAATGCCAGAATTAGGGTTGCTTGTAGAACCTTAATCCAGCCCCCTTGTATGGAATGGAATATGATACAGTCTTTAATTACATAATTACATGCTGTTTTTTCCACAGCACCCCTGCATGATTCAGTGAACGATGGGCCTGCTCTGGGAGTAAAGTAGTGTTGTGTAGTGAATGAGGCTGTTGTGTGTAGGACTCCTGCCTTGTTTATTGCAGATGTTGGAAAGTGTGTTTAAAAAAAATTGCAGGTACTTGGACTGGTGGGTCTAGGGCCACCCAAAACTTAAGGCCCACCCCCTGAACTAAGAGGGAGGAATCACCAGGCCAAGTCCACAAGTGAGTATGTGGGACAACAAAGGAGAAAATAGGAGCTGGAGTGAGGTCAAAGGTTAAAAATCAGGGATCTAGAGGGGGACATTGAGCAGAGAACCCCTGATAGCACTCACTGCTACTTAAAGTCATCTAAGTGGACACTGCCCAGCGGAACTCTGCCCAGAACCATGATTGAACAAGGGAACAGAAATAGGTCCCATCGTCACAGAGAACCTCCTCCTGGAGTGATGGATGGCCAGTGCAGGAGGATGTTGACAAGGAGGTCCCCGGACTTTGCCACAGATGGTGTGTGCATAGATTAGAAGATGTGCTGAAAAGTTTAGCTAGAACATCAGTAAGAGGCTCTGGAGAAGCTGGAAGAGGGGCTGCAACTTGACACACCCTACATAGGCATGCCCCAGGGTTGCCCTCTCACCACAAAAGGGGCAGGTGTCAGGGGAGTTTGTGAACTGGGCCAGGTACATGCCCATGCTCATGAGTCCATGGAGGAACTGCCAACTAATATCCCAGTGGGCCATATAACCAGGTACAGACCGGTCAACTGGGATTCCTCACCCTCCTCGGGTGGCAACAGGTCCTGCTACTTGATGTTGAGGTGGGATGGTATGAAGCACAAGTGCATACAGATGTTCTCTGGATGCAGTTCAGAAGTGGACCAGCTGAATGTCATTCAGTTGACTCAGGTGGCATGGTGGAGGTGCCTGGGGTCTGGGGGAGGGTCTCGTGTGGCAGGGGCCTAATGCTGAGTTCTGGAGGGTCAGGGGTGAGGCGTGGGCAGGGACCACCATCCCACAGGACCTCAAAGGCATCTGCGGAGTCAGTGGATGCTGCCTAGAGAACTCTGTTTGGAGACATGAACAAACAAGGGGATAGAAATAATCCCCACAGTTGCCGAGCACTCCCCCACCATCCAGCTTCCTCTTTCTAGACTGTTGGATGGCCATCTTAGCCAGTGCCAGGAGAGGTCAATGAGGAAGTCATGGATGGAGTGTGCATAAATGAGGAGGTGTGGGGAGAAGTGCAGACAGAACCTCAGTAAGAGGCTCTGGAGAAGCCTGTTGGAAAGTGTGTACCTATTGCAGTTGCTGCAAGATGGCAGGCCTAAGCTTGCCTGTAGCTAAAGGCCTTCCCCCTTAGCTATGGGGAAAGGCCAGTTAACTCAGGCCCCAAGTGAATACTAGGGGCAATAAATGAAAAAGCAGGAACAGGAGTGAAAGTCATAGGGTGAAAATGGGGGATTCAGAAGGGGACACCAAGCTGAGAACTTCCAACAGCACCCACTGCTCCTCAAAGGTATCTAAAGAGATGTGACTGCAGTAGGGACCAGAAACAGGCCACACAGTTACAGAACATCACCCCATCCAGCTTTCTTCTCCTGGTGTAATGGGTGGCCATCTTAGCCAACACCAGGAGGAGGTTGACAAGGACATCTTGAAGCTTTGTGGGACTTTGGGTGGGGTGTAAGAAAATCAGGAGGTGCGGGACCTGATTAAGGGGTTCTGGAGAAGCTGGTCGGAAAGTATGTAGTGAATATGGCAGGGGATTGCTGGAAGAAAAGGGATGGTCTTGTGGTTAAGGTAGTTGTATCATGCTTACACATAGTGCATTTGGATTAAGATTGTACAAGCAACTTTAATTGTAGCACTTCCCGTTTTTTGCAACCTTAACATTCTCTTACTGTAGGTTTTTTTGGATATAATATACATCAGTTCTGAATGCCCTGAGTTTTGGGCATATTCAAAATTTGCATTTCACAAATTACCTTCTTGATTATAATAAACCCAACAAAACCTAACAGATTTGGTGGCCTTCAAAATCCAGATCTGGATCCAAATTTTTTAGCTGTTACTATCTTTGATAAAACTGTGTTGTTCTGAAATAATGAATGTGGATAGTTGTGTACTTTCTCATGAGCATTATTATTTTTTTATTCATCATCATCAGAAAAAAGTATGTGCTCTTAAAAACATTGCTCTTTGTCTTCCTCTGGTGGTTCCATTTTTTACCTGTGCAGCTTTTCTTAGCAAAAAGTAGTTGTTTGTTTATTAGTGCTTGGTCTCTATTTTCGCCTCTGCATTTTACTTCTATACTTTCCAATGTTACTTACTAAACAGTGGAGGTTGGGTTTGCTTTCCTATGTGCCGTGGAACATAGTGCTAAAAGTTTCCACTCTAGAGGACTCTGCTGTGTGCCTTCCTGCTTGCACTCCCTAAGGAAGTGCTGAAATCATGTCTCCACTCTCCTATGGCCCTTTTCCAGGCAAAATTCCCATTGACTTCCATGGCAAATGTGGGGAGCTATATATAACATACTTCATTTCACTGGAAATTTACACTGGCATGCGTGAGTGGAACCAGACCCCACTCTTCCATGTCTTTCACAGCAGTGTTTACTAGTGGTCCTTTAAAGTATTGGGTCTAATCCAAAATACACTGATAGCAGTGGAAAGACTCTTATTGATTTCAGTGGCCTTGAATTAAACCCATTGAGAACAGGTAGATATTCATAGTTGCTACAATATACTGCAGACTAAATAAATTTCTAGTTATATTGAATCTTTTGAAAAAAATTCAGTGGGGTTGTGCCTTAGTAAGAACCATGATATCTAGACTTTTAATAGGGCAATCATCCATCTTGTCTGCTTTAAAAAGTCACATTATCTAACTTGTCCACTTTTTCCATGAGGCTCAATATAGCTAAAAGCATTTGTAGCCTAAAATCAATTGTTATAGAAACCACGTCTTCTAAATATACCTTTTGAATACTTTAAAGTTAAACTCTTAAAAACTGCAACAATAGACATTCTTTTTCATTATTCTGGTATTCTGAGTAAGAAATCTATTTTTGCTCGTAAATGTGGCCACTATACTTGCCCTGCTTTTAAAGATTTGTTCATCTCATGAGACAGTTTGCATGCTGTAAACTCAAAAAGATATACAATTAAAACTTGTTAAAGATAATTAAACTGAAGTGAAGAGGAAAAAAAGCCCTGCTTCACTGCTTTGTTCATAATAATAGGTTCTGAACTATAATTAAATTCTTCCTTCAAATAATTGTATACATACAAAGGAATTTTTCCAGATAGCAAAACAATACAGTGATTAAAAATGATTAAGAAGTTGATTCCAAAAGCAAAGATGAGCCAGGGAGGGCTGGAAGGATTTTAGGCATCTCTAAATATGCTGTACCAGCTGGGTACCAGATGGTGTTTGGCTACCTGCACCCACTAACTGAAATACCATAGGAACAATTGTACATTTGCCGGAATTGGGTTCCCCTCCCTCATCTAAAAATGGCACTCATGGGAATGACTTGGCAACATAAAAAAATTCCTGTCAGTGAGATCTATTAGATTGTGGAGTAATCTCCCAGAGGTAAAAGTGGAAGCCAAATTGTTTGGCACATTAGAAACAAGAACGGACAAAACACTAGAAAATGTGCTATAGGGAATTATCCTACACTGGCTGGGGGAGGAGTTAGAAGACCTTATAGTTTTATCCATATCTAATTTCTATAATGTTATCATTGCAATAACATCATTGCTTTCTGGGGTTTACTTTTGAAGAATGACCTGTTTGTGTTCACCTGTTGTGGTTGTTTGTGGTGGGAAGGAAGAAAGGACTATTGGCTGATTTGCCTCTAATCAAAAAATGTACCAGGCGTTCTACAAATATAGTTTATTTTGTAATTGTTTTTTATTTAAAAGTTACTTTATCCAAGCATAAAATATATACTTTCCTGCAAAATCTTGTCAACACATCTTGTAGAAATAGTAAGCATTACCAGCATTATACTAGACACGCAGACACCATCAGGTTCTTCAGATAATGAAAAAACACTTGTCATTTGTTCCACTTATCTGTGATCAAAAGATAATTATAAAGAAAGAAAAGATAATTAAAAAGAAATTAGCTTAACTTCAAACTCCCTTTTCTGTTGGCTGTGTGAGAGGCAAGCCAGAAATGGGAACCATATCACTGTATGTAACAGTTTGCTGGCAAGACATCTTCTGTAAACTGTTACAAGCACAATTACATTAATTCTATCCAAAATGAAAGGTTAGAGAATTCAATAGACGCAATGTGTTATGGGATACAAAAAGGAAGCGATCTTATTGGCTAATGGTTCCAGCCTGTACTAATATGATTGGAACTTGTTAGCCAGCTAAGACTTCCTGAATCAATACATCCAAGGAAACAGTAGCAAAGAAAAAAGTCATTTTTCCCCCCTTTGGTAGTGTTATTACTTATTTATTAATTAAAATGAATAGAAAGAATTAGAGATATAAAACCTCTGGTGTCATTTGAAAGTACCATTATCAATTTGAGTCTCAGCTATAGCCTTTTTTGTCTTTTGAACTAAATGTAGCTGCGGCTGAAAAACAGTTGTCTCAGAAACTAGGCTTCAATTCCTTTTCAAACTAGTTTCTTCCTTAAATCTCTGGTCTCTCTGCACTGAGACTTGCATCCATGGATGCTGCGTAGGGAGGATCTGCCACAGGTTTCTCCACAGACTCTCCTAACTTTTGAAATCTTTGAAGTATACCCATGGGTGCTCCTCTCAGTACAGACAAACCTGGGGTTTTGAAAACTAGACATTAGTTTATACTGACAGACAGGAGAATTAAAGTCTGGTTCTTTAAAGAGTGTTTATTCTTTCTCTACTGAAGACGTCGTCAGCACCATCCTCATTTAGTTCAAAGACAGCAATGCTGAAATTAAAAGTTTGTAAATTTTCAGTCCTATTCTTTGTGTGTTTTATTGATTTTATGTATGATATTGGGAATTCATGCTATGATTTAAGATAATGGTCTGTATCGATCACTTGCTGACATTCAAGCAACATCCGTTCTTTATCTCGCTGTGTAATCAGTTTAATCTGGCCCTGAAGTTTTAGGGTCCAAAAAATCATAGGAGAGCTAAGATTATTTTTAAAATAAAATTGTTTTTAAAATCTTTCTCAGTAGCAAGGACTAATTTTTATTTTAAATATCATAATTATTTTTTAAAGTCTAAATGTCCTATTGTTTTAATTTTTAAATAGTATTTAAAATCTCCATCTTCCTAGCAGAGCAGTCCACAATGAAGTTTGCAGGTGTTGTAAGCTCCTGACACACTTTAGATGTTAGAATACCTGGTTTCAAGCTCTGTGACCAAAACCAGTGTAAAATTGTGAAGGAAAAAATAAAGAGTTAATCGTATGAATTTAGTTTAATTGCACAATTTTTGTACTTTCCATTGCAAAAATAAACCCAATGATATTATCAATGCACTACTGCCCTCTTATAATCTGGCTTTGGGAAAAATTATCACCAGCCCATAGAGCAACAGCAAATGTGAACTGTACTCTTCTACCTGCTTCCCACGCCTACTGCCTCAGTGAAAGTGTTGGCAAAACTTTGTTAGGACCTTATGGGACAACAACAATTTAAGGAATAAACACTCAGCAAGAGCCAGATCCTTCTTCCTGTTAACTCTGCCTGCACTGCTCAATAGCATAAAGCAGATGTATAGCTGGCCAGATGAGGAATCTCCTTTCATAGGAGAATGCCTATGTAACCTAGAGCTGGCAGAGCCAGTTGTACGTTAACACTCCTCCATACCCCCAACTACTGTTTTCAGGGACAGGGTGGGGAAAAAAGGTGATCAGCTAAAGAGCTGTAATGATCTGGTGAGTCCCAGCTGTTGGAATGGCTCCTGGGGCCAAGGGCAACCACACACTGGAGCAGTTCTGTAGCTGCCCTGACTTCAAGGAGTGGCCAAAGATGTCCCTGGCCAGCCCTAAGATTGGGGAGTTGCGAACATGGCATGCTGCATCATTTGCCAATTTGTCCCATGGGATTCTATATTATATGCTATATAAGCATAAATATCAAGAGTGTGTGGGCACAAACCCTGGCTGGCTTCATAGACCTCAATGGGTTGCATGCAAAAATCTGTGCGCACCATGATACATGGGTATTTGAAAATATGTGTGTTTGTTTACTCATTCTTCCAAGTGAGATTTGGTTACTCTGTACAGGACAGAAAGAAACTGGTATTTTCTCTCTCCCTACTTCATACTTGGGATGTTGGCTTTCTGTTCCCTGATCACTCCTGCTTGGTTGTAACTGTAAAGGAGAATGCATAATTTTTTTTCTGCTGCAGCACAAATGTTTGGAGGGTGTTGAGGAGTCATAAGGCCTGAACCTCAACCATGGGACTCAGAGCCCACATTCATCCGTGGTGTAACTCCAGGGACTGGCCATTTTGTATCTACTGAGTCTGTATATAACCCACTTTGCTGCCTGAAGGGGTGCAGTTGAAAAGAACCCCTACTTCCTGTTTTCCTGAGCTGATTTTTGCCTGTGGATAGCTGCTTATGCCATTTTAAAGAGAAAGCAACCTCATTACAATTTGATTATTATTTTTGCATGTACTAAGAGTAATGATAAGCCTATTTTAGAAATCTAAATAAAATAATTAGCTCTGCAATATTTACTTTGAATTAATTTGATTGGAATAATCTCCCCATAAATTACAACTGTGTGTTCATCATCTTGCTCTCCAACCCATTAATGTATATGGATTAGTGGTCAATGTGCACAACGTTTTTATTCAAGACAGTAGCCATGATCTTCATTAAACTTTTTATTTCTATAATTAGCGCACATAATGAGTATGAAATAGTGAAGATAATCCTGAATGCATGAAACAGAGCTGATACATTGCGCTGAATAGCTTTCCTCTTTTGTGCTTGTGTGCAGCATACATCCTTTCGGAACACAGTCCCAAATCGCAGTGATGTCCCAAATCACAGGATTAATGTGTCTATGAACAGACCTCTTATGCCTTCAGAATGAAGCACTCCTTGCTAATTTCTCTTCAAGACACCAGCTTAATTGCATTTTAAACAAATGGGCTGCTTTGCTGGCCAACTTTTAAATGAGATAACAGCAATGTTCACTCTCCAGCAGTGATGAGTGCCTTGCAGTAGATTCAAAACTCTGTTCAATAACAGGTTTAATCTCACACCAGCAGATTTACTGCAGAATAAACTGCCACTGAGCTCATAATTAGTAAAACAAAAAAAAATCCAACCTACTAAATATTATTTTCGAAAGCAGCAGGCTATGTTTAGTGGAAATTTTCAGTCCTATTCTTTGTGTGTTTTATTGATTTTATGTATGATATTGGGAATTCATGCTATGATTTAAGATAATGGTCTGTATCGATCACTTAAGCAGTTGTTTAGCTACGCAGTAACAAAACGATGCTCCCATTCACAGAATGTGATCCAGACAGCGGGGAGACCACAGTGCTTTCCTCCTTAATGTTTATTTCTTTTTTCCAAAAGCATATTCGCTGCTGGAAAACAACAGCAGCAAACATTTGTGCTTTAGAAACAATCTTCTCATCATTTTCTTTGTTGCAGCTATTAGTGGCCAATTGTGATTCAGTGAAACCCAGATCAGCAAACAGATGTTCTAAAGTATATTCTCTAAAGCATGAAAACAAATATTAATGAGATAACTGGAACTAGAAGAAAGAAAATGGTCAACACATATTTTCTAATGTTTGAGGTCATGCCTTTCAGAGTTTTCTAGTGTTTAGTGACAATGTTATAATATAATATCTGGCTGTGTTTATATACCACATTTAGTTTTTATGAGTCTATATATGATCTCACATAAGTTAACATAGATAGAAACATGCTACTGATACAGCATTCTCGTGATATGTATATGTTATTTGTGTCCGGTTAGATAAAAAATAAATTATACAATTAATCTGCTTGAAATCTGCTTATTTATAAAAGTACAGTAATTCTTTAAAACATCTCAGTTTTACAGATAGATCGTTCTCTCCCTGGCTGAAGTATACAACCAATCCATCCTATAAGACAGTCAGCAGGACAAAATGGGTACATTGTCTTCACTTTAAAATAGTTTATTTTAATAAAATATAGTGGTATCATCACCATTGTATAGAATGCATTACACATATGACTAAGGCTCAGTTTATAAAATAGAACAGTGTGACAAGCACAAAGCTCTCGCAAGACAGGACATCACAGGAGCCATAAAATCATAGTACACCTGCTTATGGCTCTCATTTTAAAGCAATTCTTCTGAAGAGCAAAACTTTGTGGCCACAGTTACAAGTCCCTTCCTCTGACCCCCAGTTTAAGTGTCGCTGCAGTGATTCGCTCCTTAGAGAAGCAAATCCAAAGTGCCAGTATCTTGCAGTTTCAGCAAGATCCCACAAAGGCCTGCTCTTTGTCTCCTGGTCCATGACACTTCCAAAATCATGGCACATTATGAAAGTAATAGATTAAAGTGCTACTCTGTTTAAAAATAAAATCTGGATTTTTAAAGGGATCTCCGTGTCTCCAAAGAATGTCATCTATTCAGTGAGTATATTCAGGTACTAATTGCACATGTAAAAAT
Source organism: Malaclemys terrapin pileata (assembly GCF_027887155.1). Taxonomy (NCBI): domain Eukaryota; kingdom Metazoa; phylum Chordata; order Testudines; family Emydidae; genus Malaclemys; species Malaclemys terrapin. The sequence goes on from NC_071512.1 coordinate 82,873,886, forward strand.
GCAAATACAAATTGAGAGGCCATTTGTGAACATTTTAGAACTAGATGCCTTGTCTTTGTCTCAGCATTGCTTGCATTTTTGGCCTGCAGTTGAATTGCAAGTGCAAGTCTTGGTGCTCTTGGCTGAGCCATTACAAACATTGAATCTATCTCCCCTTGTAAGTATTCTCACACTTCTTATCAAACTGTCTGTACTGGGCTAGCTTGATTATCACTTCAAAATTTTTTTTCTCATACTTAATTGGCCCCTCAGAGTTGGTAAGACAACTCCCACCTGTTCATGCTCTCTGTATGTGTATATATATATATCCTCAATATATGTTCCACTCTATATGCATCCGAAGAAGTGGGCTGTAGCCCACGAAAGCTTATGCTCTAATAAATTTGTTAGTCTCTAAGGTGCCACAAGTACTCCTGTTCTTTTTGCGGATACGGCTGCTACTCTGAAACCTGTCTTGGTGCTCGTGCTTCTCTAATTGCTGGCACAGATATTTATCTGTGACACATTAATGCTGACCTCAGTGTCAGGGTGTCTTCTGTCTCTTAGCCACAAACAAGGACATATGGCAGTTCAATGGCGATGGAAATTCTTTGTCTGGGAGCATTTGGGTGGTGAAGGAAGTTTGCAGTGCCATTGTCATCCAGACCATCACTCCTGCTTCCCAGGGTGCATCTGTCTCCACCAGGAATGCTTGTCTGCTGTACACTATGCAGTGCTATCATATCTGGCAGATTACCATCTGGAAGGATACCAAGGGACAACTCAGTAGCTCACCCAAAGGTCAGAGACCTATCTAACAAGAATGGTAGAAAGAGGGTGGAGAAAGACTTTCATCTTCAAGAGGAGGCTGTATCTAGTCTTCATTCGGAGGCCAGAAGGCATATTCTGCTTAGAACAAGTAGTGAAGAGTGTTTTTTAAAATGTTCAGAAGCAGCAGCACTGGTGAAAAGTTAAAAATGCACTTTTTTTCACTATTTCTGCAAACATTTGTGCACATCTTTGTTCCCTTCTCCAATAATGATTAAGTCCCTTCCATGTTAATCCAAATTCCTGATGCTTCATGGTGTAACACACACTGGTCATGATGCAAACCTGGATCTTCTCTGCACTCTTCTGAATATAGCTGCTACAGTAAGAAACTAACTTACGCCAATCTATCAATAGGTCTTGTGAATAAGTTACTGGACAGAGACTCAGAAGATCTGGTGTCAGTTCTTGGCTCTGCCACAACTTCTTGCCTAATCTTAACCTTTCTGTGCTTGAGTTCCCCCATCTGTACAATGGGCATAATTTCCTACTTTGCAGGCAAGTTGTGAGGATGGATTTATTACTGTTTGAGTGATGTTCAATTACCATAGTGCTCGAGGCCACATAAGTATCTAGATCAATAGGGTAAGATATGCTCCTTTCTGTAATAGTTGGATGTATTGACTTTTAATATCTGGAATAGCTTATGCCATTTGGAGGTATTCAGATCCCCACTCCCTTCATATGGGAATAATATTCCAAAAGTGGTTAGCCATTACTCCCACTCAAGGGTCATCCTAGCAACATACTGTTATGACCAACCTGATCCTTTCCTTGTATAGCACCAACTTTAACAATGCTTTATTTTTATGTATTTAATGGCAACAATGTGCTAGAGCCATATATGAATACAGGATCCCTGTCTTGAAAGACTTTACAATCTAGAAAGACAACATACAAACTCAGGAAGGGTGTCTGAAGGGACTGAAGTCATTTGATTGTGTAGTGCATGTTTATAAGTGGTTTGATCTTTTTACTTGTTTAAAAAATATTAATTTGTCTATTTGTTTAGCACTTGGCTAGGATGGATACTATGAGGAAGGGCCTTTTGGAAGAAGTGGGATTTAAAGTAAGGACTTAAAAAGAGGATGGACGCATGGTTGATGGGTCAGGGAGAAGGTTTCAGGCATGTGGAAAAGTGTAGAAAAAAAATTGAGAGACAGACATGGGGCAGGGTAGCAGGACAGTCTGCCCCTTTAAGGGCCTGCAGAGCTAAGGAATAACAAGCCCTGGCCTAAGGAGACGCAAAGAAGGCAGGTGTTGCGAACCAGTTAGTCCAGTTAATTAGTGGCCCTGATTCCCAACTTGAAGATATAAATAAAGGCCCAGCTCTGTAAAGGATGGGGAGAAGGGGTGTTAGGAGAGACAGACACTTCCCTGAGCAGTGGTGGTAGAAGTGGCTGGCAAGCCCACTTGCCTTTTGGTCCTCCTGAGGCTAAGGAAGAGTCATGATCCTTGAGCTAGAGGGGCGGAAATAGAGGAATCTGGAGTATCAGATCAGGACTATCACCTCTGTTCCTTTTTGATATTTTTTGCATTTGTATAAGAGAAGTATAAAAGAGCTTGCCTTGAAGGCTAAAACAGAGTTGGGTGTTGCTGGCTATTTTGTCTTCCAAGCTGGTGGACGGACCCACCAGGCAATTTGATCCTGAGGACCACCTAGAAACCAGTTAAAAGCTATGAAGAGAGGTTGAACGTGTTCAGATGGTGGGTAAAATAAATGGCACTTTATTTTGAACAAGTGCAGATAGGGAACATTAGAATTGAGTCCAGGAAGCCAAAGAATAGGAAAAATAATCAGGGCATAGATGAGTTTCTATTGTAGGAATTGGGAAGAACAGATGTATTCTGGAGATGGAGAGCTGAAAGGGCCTGTCAATGGTGTCAAATATGTGAAAAGAAGGAGAGAACATGAAGTCACTAAGGTTATGAGACTGATGGCCAGGAAAAATAGTTCAGATATCAACAGTGATAGAGAGGAAAGGAAAAGAGGTGAAGAGTTCACATGACCTAAATTGTATTGCGCTACACAAAACATCAAACTTCAGTGTACGGTAAGTACCTCCCAGTATAAAGCTTGAACCATAATTTATTTTAGAACATAAAATCCGACACTGCTGCAGCCTTTTCTTGAACAAAGTAGAGTATAGGATAGGGATTATTTTTGGGAGTTCTGGATATATTTCAGTAGCCCATTCTCCTCGCCTTCTTCTTCCTGTATTGAACTTCTAGCCATATTGGCTTGTCTGAATTTCTGGAGAATGAGAATCACAAAATTCAGTCTCATTCAGCTCATTAATTCTTTGGATTTAGCCTTGCTGTAAATTATCATCCGGCCTTCCTTTTCATTTTGGCCTCACCCATCAGAAATATTTACCTGCAAGTTGCAACTAAGAATGAGTGAGTGATTGAACTACTATGTCATAAATATCTATCTTCATTCACTCAAAACAAATCTGCATCATTAATATTTACTCTACTTCTCCATCATAGCACAAATGTTAAATATATTGCATAAAAGCCATTAGATACAAAATAATACTTCAGCTAAAAAAATCAATTTATTATAAGACAAAGCTGCATACAGGTCATCAAAAAGAAAAGAGTCTTTGCATTGTTATTTTAAAAGTAAATACTCTTATTTCAGCCTGAGGGGAAAAACGTGGTAAGTGTTTTATGGTGACAAAATGTGTTTTTGTGCAGCAAAAGTGGATCATGCTGGGCTTTTAAAGATATTTATGAGCCTTCTCTTATTCTCTTGCACAATTCCAAGAGAGTGAAAAGAGATGGAAAGCTGCATGGTTTAGTTTGAATTAGTCCTGCATTTTTCTGAACCGGCACCTCCTAGAATGCTGCTGGTGTGTGTGTCTGTGAGAGAGAAGCTGTTTGTTTGGCTGTGGCTAGACTATTTTGATTCTGGAAGAGTTTCCTGTTTCTATTGCCTTGTACATTTGTCATGTACTTGGTTTATTTCCATGTTTTCTACTCCATTCTCAGACTTGCTTGGAATAGCCAGAATGGACTTTTGGTATGGGACGTTACTAAGAGTAAGGGAAGAGAGCCAGTTTCCCTCATGCAGAAATTACTGTATTGGGTGGCCACTGAACCTGAACAACAAACCTACTGTTCCTGTGTTATTATTTACCAGTTTCTCCAACACACCTAGTAGAAAGAGTATTTACAAGAAGATAAGGTGCGATTGACAAGACCAAAAAAGGTGTTGATAGGTATAGAAAAAAACATTTGTAGTTACACTAGGAAAATTAAAAGGCTACAATAGTGTGGGTGAATGACTGAAGGGATTCATAATAAAATACAAAGTCTTTTCACCTCTAGGTCACTAGTTCAGTTTCTGCCCAAGTTGATAATGACTGAACCCCATTACCATTTCATAAGTGTTTTGTGAAATGTGGTGGTGATATCAGTCTTCTGGTCCCTGCTGAATAGGCGTCTGCAGCTGGCAGTCATGACAAAGAGGTCAAGGATGGAAAAGGCAGGGAAATGAACACTCACTCTGAATGGTCCTAGTAGAAGGGAGTTGGGAAGGACTGTGGGGTGGGTTAAGAAAGTCTGCACTTCTGATTCTCATTTCATAGCTGATCTCTGGCTAGGAACATTTATTCTGTCAATGAGGTACCTTCCTCAAACACTAAATTCACTTTTCAGATTTAGAGAAGAAAAAAATGGTTTTAAAATTAAGAAAAAAGATGCAATGTGATTTAACTCTTCATCATTTGGGTCAGAGGTTATGATACAATTTCCATAAGGAGGGACATTCTCTACTGTGGAATTGAGAGGAACAGGTCTATAGTCTGGAAATGTCTTACATTTTCAAGTATCAGAGGGGTAGCCGTGTTAGTCTGAATCTGTAAAAAGCAACAGAGGGTCCTGTGGCACCTTTGAGACTAACAGAAGTACTGGGAGCATATGCTTTCGTGGGTAAGAACCTCACTTCTTCAGATGCAAGAAGTGAGGTTCTTACCCACGAAAGCTTATGCTCCCAGTACTTCTGTTAGTCTCAAAGGTGCCACAGGACCCTCTGTTGCTTTTTACATTTTCAAGTTTCCTTCCTAAATTCTACCTGCAAATTTAAAAGCCAATAATATACCAACAATTTATATTTTGTTAGAGCTAAATCTACCCATAAATTTAAAAGCTGGCTTATAAATGAGGCTTTTGAAAAGCTAGAAAAAATAGGCATTCACACATTTAATAAAAAAAAACACAAAGAAAGCTTACAAGTATAAAGAGCAACTGGATACAATAAACACGGTATACCCCCCTTTTTTGCTGGCTGCTCATAATGCAGCTATTTGACTAGAGTACACAAATGGTGGTTTCAAAAGCCAACTGCACTGTAATAATACCATGTGCTATTGCTTAGAAGGAAAAACACTCTTTGGATTCCACTGCATTCCCTTTTTGCTCTGAACTGCTGCTTTCTCTACCCATCCAAAATGTTGGATGGCTTCCTAATATTGCTTAAATCCACCACCTTTTCAGAGAGAGAACATAGAATCATAGAAATGTAGGTCTGGAAGAGGGACCTCAAGAGGTTATCTAGTCCAATCCCCTGCCAGACCAATTCTCTGATCTGTCAAGGTCATTTTGAATTCTAAGTCTGTCCTCCAAAGTATTTGCAGATTGGTGTCATCTACACATTTTGTAAGCATGTTCTCCATTATCCAAGTCATTAATGAAACTATTGACGAGTACCAAACCCAGGACAGACTTCTATGGGGTCCTTTTAGATACATTTTCCCAGTTTGACAGAAAACCACTGATAACCAAGTTTGTTTTTTCAATCTGTTTTGCATCCACAGGAATATAGACATCTCAGATGTTGAGCAGATTTCTCCAATGTATGCCGTATTGTTCCTGTAACCCTATCGTAGTTTTCCATTTCTATCCACAACTTCCACACCTCTGTCAAGGTCACTTTTTTAAAAATATATTTACCAGTGGGGTTTTGTCACCTGCTCCTTCAAACCTAGTTTAAAGCTCTCCTCATGAGGTTGGCAAGTTGGTGTTTGAAGATGCTCCAAAACATTGTCTAGCTAGCAGATAAAGTGTGGGACTGGGAATCAGGGATTGATCAATTCCAATACCAAGTCTGGTGGTGTATTCATGTGTGGCCTTCAGCAAATCTTAGGCCTGCTCTACACTATGACTTTAATTCGGATCTAGCAGTGTTAAATCAAATTAACCCTGCACCCGTCCACACAACGAAGCCATTTATTTCGAAATAAAGGGCTCTTAAAATCGATTTCTGTACTCTACCCCGACGAGCGGAGTAGCGCCAAAATCGTTACTGTCATTTTGAATTAGGGTTAGTGTGGCCGCAATTCGATGGTATTGGCCTCCGGGAGCTGTCCCACAGTGCACCATTGTGACCATTCTGGACAGCAATCTGAACTCGGATGCACTGGCCAGGTAGACAGGAAAAGCCCCGCAAACATTTGAATTTCATTTCCTGTTTGCCCAGCGTGGAGAGCACAGGTGACCACAGATAGCTCAGCTCATCAGCACAGGTAACCATGCAGGCCGATAATCGAAAAAAAGCACCAGCATGGAGGTACTGGATCTGATCGCTATATGGGGAGAGGATTCAGTGCTAGCAGAACTTTGTTCGAAAAGACGAAATGCCAAAACATTTGAAAAAATCTCCAAGGGCATGATGGAGAGAGGCCACAATAGGGACTCAGATCAGTGCCGTGTGAAAGTCAAGGAGCTCAGACAAGCCTATCAAAAAACAAAGGAGGCAAACGGTCGCTCCAGGTCAGAGCCACGGACATGCCGCTTCTACGCCGAGCTGCATGCAGTTTTAGGGGGGGCCGCCACCACTACCCCACCTCTGACTGTGGATTCCGAGGTGGGGATAATCTCATCAGCTACACCTGAGGATTCTGCGGATGGGGAAGAGGAGGAGGACGAGCTTGCGGAGAGCACCCAGCACTCTGTTCTCCCCAATAGCCAGGATCTTTTTCTCAGCCTGACTGAAGTACCCTCCCAACCCAGTATCCAAGACCATGACCCCATGGAAGGGACCTCAGGTGAGTTTACCTTTTAAAATATAAAACTTGTTTTAAAAGCAAGTGTTTTTTAATGATTACTTTGCCCTGAGGACTTGGGATGCATTCGCGACCAGTACAGCTACAGTACAGTCTGTTAACGTGTCTGGGGATGGAGCGGAAATCCTCCAGGGACATCTCCATGAAGCTCTCCTGGAGGTACTCCAAAAGCCTTGCCACAAGGTTTATGGGCAGTGCAGCCTTATTCCGTCCTCCATGGTAGGACACTTGACCGCGCCATGCTTGCAGCAGTTAATCTGGTATGATTGCATGACAAAGCCTGGCAGCGTATGGTCCTGGTGTTTGCTGGCATTCAAGCAACATCCGTTCTTTATCTCGCTGTGTAATCCTCAGGAGAGTGATATCGCTCATGGTAACCTGGTTGAAATACGGGAATTTAATTAAAGGGACAGAGGTGGCCGTTTCTACTGGGCTGTTTGCCTGTGGCTGAAAAGAAATCCTTCCCTGCACTTAGCCAAGCGCGGGGGTGGGGGGGAATTGGCCCTGAGCTTTTCGCGTTTGGCTAGCAGGGATCTTCCCTGATACCAGCCACGTGGTGGGGGGAGGGATAAAGCGATCATCCCAGAGAATTGGATGTGGGGGTTTAGTTTGTTTTCTGCTGCTGAAGGTTAACAGGAAAACCGCAGCAGTCAACGGGCTTTGCTTGGTATTTGGGAAAGGAGGGCGCAGAAGCCGAAAGACAATGGCTTACCATGGCCGCATGCAAGCTGAATTCTGTTGCCCGGACCTTCATCTGTGATCTCTAACACCAAAGCCACAGGCACTCAATATTAAGATGGAAAATGCGACCTTGTACTGAAATCACATGTGCTATGTAATGTGAATAGTGTTGTTCACCGTGAAAGAGTATAAGCATTGTTCTGTAAAATGTATCATTTTAAAAACTTCTCTCCTTTTTTTCAACCCTCCCTCCAGCAGCTGCAAATTTTTCAAGCCTCCCTCCTCCGTCCCGAAGGCTATCTCAGATAAGGTGGCGGAGAAAGAGGACGCGAGACGAGATGTTCACGGAAATAATGGAATGCACCCACAATGAAAGAGCTCATTTGAATGAGTGGAAGGACACGGTATCTAAATTTAGGAAAGATGCCAGTGATGAGAGGTGGCAGGCTGCAATGCTGGGGCTGCTGCGTGATTAAACGGACATGCTCCGGCGTCTGGTGGAGCTTCAGGAACGGCAGCAGGATAACAGACTGCCGCTGCAGCCGCTGCATAACCTCCCTCCCCCTCACCATGTTCCATATCCTCCTCACCCAGACGTGTAAGAACGCGGGGTGGGGAGGCTCCGTGCACCCTTCCACTCCATCCCAGTGGACAGCCCAACCAAAAGGCTGTCATTATATTGAATTTTTTTTCAGTGGCCTTTTACTTCCCTTCTATCCTCCTCCCAAACCTCACGCAGATTACCTTGTTGGTTCTCTCCCTATGTTTATAATTAATTAATAAAGAATACATGATTTTGCAGGTTCTGGTTCAGCATAAACTGCATGATAACGCGCGAGGTGTTTACAATGTTCATGACTGCTGTCTTGAGCTGAGCGGGCTCCATGCTTGCCATGGTATGGCGTCTGTACTGTTCACCCAGGAAAAAGGCGCGAAACGGTTGTCTGCCGTAGCTTCCCTGGAGAGAGGGGAGGATATACCCAGAACCACCCGTGACAATGTTTTTGGCCCCATCAGGCATTGGTATCTCAACCCAGAATTCCAATGGGCGGAGGAGACTGCGGGAACTATGGGATAGCTATGGGATAACTACCCACAGTGCAATGCTCCAGAAATCGATGCTAGCCCTGGTACATGGACGCACACCACCGAATTAATGTGCTTAGTGTGGCCACATACATTCGACTTTATACAATCTGTTTCCAAAATTCGAATGATATAAATTCGGATTAATCCCGTAGTGTAGACATACCTTTACTTTCTTTCCAACTGTAAAATGGGGCTAATACGTCACAGGAGTGTTTTGAGAGTAAATTAATGTAATATTTGCAAAATGTTTTGAAGCTGTAAAGTTCAAAATATCATTATTATTCCAACTGAAACATTGCATTTTCCACATATTCCATGCTCCCACTTAATGCTTGCCCTCCACATCCAAAATATGGATGGTTCACCACTCCCTTCTTATTTCAGTGGCTATATTCCTGCATTGTCATTGGCTGCCACTCCATTATTCTCTGCTCCGTCTTCCCCCAGTAATGATGGATTTTCTCCCAAAACTCAGAGGCTCTCCATCGGCACTCCTAGCTGTTGCTTTCCATCTCCAGATGAGGAGAATCATTGGATGTTCCTGCTCCCACTGGCCACTTCCCCATCCCAGGCATTGAGAATGAATGTCAGCAATAGCCAACTAATCAGGTGATGTTCAGTCTGTCCATTCCTAATGGCTTGCTTTTTTTTTTAATTAAATTATATAGGAGATTGTAAAGCCCATTTGTGCAACCTTAACTGTGGAATAATACTGCAGCAGGGCCCACAAGCACCATTGTAGTATAGCTTGTGTCTGTGTTTATCTTGTCAATCTCTTATATTAAGGGCTTACAATTCAACTAGGAAAATTCCTTGGGGGTGAAATTTGGTAGAAAACATCTAAATCGCTCAAGCTTTTTTCCCCCTCTCCCACTTTTCTTTCAAAGAAAAATTGTGTTAAGCTATTTTTTGAATTATACAAAAGATTTAAGAGTGATGGGGCAACTTGGATTTCTGAGCTTGAAAATTCTTAGATTTGTTAAATGCCAACTTTGTTTCCTATAATAAAAATGTTTCTAGCACAAGTCGGATTGACATTAACTTTGGATTATATGGAAAAGCTTTTAAAAAATTTAAGAGCCCCTGCGCATGTATAGGAACTCCTCTTTATCCAAAATTTTATAAGGATTGTTAGTAGGTGAAATGATTGAGCATACAAGCCTCTGCGGATGAAAAGCTCCCTAAGTATGCATTGATGGGGATAACCAGAGTTGTTACCATTTGTTGTGTCAATGATTTGCAAATAATGGGTCTCTGGGAGATTTTTAAATTGCAGCTTTCACTCCAGGCCGTGGAGCTTTTTAGGATGAGCTAAGTTGCTGTGAGGTTTGGCACTCTTAAATGCACCTTAGGCAGAGGCTCTTACAATCTCAGTGGAAGTATAACAGCTGGCCATTACAATTAATCAAGTGATGTATTTTTTCTGTATTTCTTCTTTAATATTAATGTAACTTTTATCAAGAAAAGTAAGGGAACTCATAGTATAACCTTTCACTCTATAAATCACATCATCACATGCACAAACTGATCGTGTACTGAACTCCATCATAACTGAAGTACATCATGGGGCGAACTAGATTTTCTGTCTAATGTATGGAATTTTTAAAATGCCCGTCAAGATAGCTTTTGGGTATTTTTGTAACCCTAAATCTATGTAGGGGCTGATTACACTATGCACTATCCTTTCACTTCTAGAGACCTGGTTGCCACTGCTATTTCTAGGCAAATGTCATTGTATGTGTGATGGGAGTGGGAATTTAATTAGCCAACCCTGTAAACCTCCTCTTTGTGGTTTCATACATTTGCTTTGCATCAAAAGCAAACCTCAAAGACTAAAAGTTTTCCTTGAAAAGTATACAGCTAGGCAAAAATGAGTTTCAGGTCTTCGACTACACAATTTTAAATACAGTTAACTGAGGCCAAAGTCATTCCTGGGATTTTTAGTAGAAATGACTCTTGTGCAGACCACCATGTTTAAAAAAAAAAATTACACCCAGAACACTCTCAGGGGCCATAACAGTGATTTACTGCCCATATTTTAACAAGACACTCCCACAAAAACGTGCACCGTAGCAATTCACACACATCTGTAGGCCCAGTTGAACCATGTAGCTTGGTGGTTTGAGCACTGGCCTGCTAAATCCAGGGTTATGAGTTCAATCCCTGAGGAGGCTATTTAGGGAACTGGGGTAAAAATCTGTCTGGGGACTGGTCCTACTTGGAGCAGGGGGTTGGACTAGATGACCTCCTGAGGTCCCTTCCAACCCTATGATTCTATGTAACCCTGCAATTCAAAATTGAGAGGTGATACAGAGGCACTGAAAGAAGAAGGGATACAGAAGAATGGACAGGGACCAGGCAGCAGCATCCAGATAGTGGTCACAGGGTCCTGAAACAGACTCAGTCAGGGGCAGCAGCACACAAGCCAAAGAAGCTGGGTCCCAGAAGTTGGAAAAGAAGCCAGCTGGTAAAGCATGTAGAAAAGAGAGGACCCTGAACTTCAATACAAATAGCCCCACTTCCATCTCAACAAGAAGTGTGGGTCAACTGGCAGGTTCAAAATGTCAGGAGTTGGGTGTCGCCACAAGGCACTGCCTAATTTTAAATGAGTAGCATCAACTTAGAAATAGCTTGAAAGCTGCTTTTATAAATGGAAATGTTGAATAATAACCCACAGAAATGAGTGATCTGCTAGTATAGAAGAGGTTAATTCCTTACCAAGTGACTAATCCCCATGAAGAGAACCTCAGAAATGGATGCAGTGAAAACTGGAAGAGTATAATCTTACAGTGAAGCAATCATAATGAAAAGGAACATTGTTGATGTAGATCGTATAGTGCATGTCCTTTGGAGGAGGCACACTAGTGGCAAGCAGACCCTGTGACACTATGACAAAGTCAGTTTCATGTAGAATTATGAAGATTTAGGGCTTGCTCCAACTCCCATTAAAGTCAATGGAAAGATTTCAGTAGGACTCAGGATAGACACGGAAAGCAAAAAATATCAAGCCTATTTGCCCAATTTTTGGTACATGCCTCCTCCTCGTCGCTCTGAGTATTAGCTGATTCCAGGTCTGATGCCTCCTTTCTCCCTCTCGCCATACACCCTGCCTTCTCTTCTTGGCCTTCAGCAAGGCAAGATGGTCTGTGTTTGTGCTTAGTCCTCCAGCCAAGTCACACGTCATCCCCTTCTGGGGTATCAAAATCTCTTCTTACAAATGGGCCCTGGCAATCTTTCCATTCTCTTCCCAGCTGATACTTCATTGGCTGGTAAGGAAATCCAGGCTTATCCAGTAGCGTAGCTGGGGGGGTGAGCAGGGGAGTGGCCTCTCCCCCACCGAGCACAAGTGGCACCTTTTTAATTTTACTCACCCAGGAGTGGGGGGGGAAGGCGCCACCCGCTGCGGCACTTTTACTGACGGAGCGGCGCTACGGGTCTTTGGCGGCACTGAAGTTTCATCGCCGAAATGCTGCCGAAGACCTCTGGAGCGCTGCCACCAAGGTGCCACCAAGGTGCCGCCAAAGACCTGGAGTGCTGCCCCGTCAGTAAAAGCGCTGCAGCGGGTGGCACCTTTTTTTTTCCGTTCCCCCTCTTCTCTCCACCTGGCTGCCACTGGGCTTATCCTCTACCCCAGGTTCCAGCTCAGGGACCTCTAATCAGCAGCCAAAGTGTGTTCTAGTCAGGACTTTACTGCTTTTTCCCTGAGTCTTTCCTACCTATCTGGTGCCCCTTTTTCTCTGGGTTTGCTAACCCCAAAACTCCCTCCTCCCAGGAAGTAACTGTAGACTACTTTGGCTGTATAGCCCCCCAAACACACCTCTCTTCTCCCAGAGAGCAACTGTAAACTACTTCTCTGCATCTCCCTCTCTGTTGTCACCTTCCTGTCTTTATAAAGCCACCCCAACTCGTTCCTCCTCAGCTGGACACCCTTGTTCAGTGAGGGGATTATTTAAGCCACTTCATTCCTCTCAGCTGTGACTTGTCTGGTTAATTGGTCCCTGGTTAATTGGTAGCCTTCATTAACCCCTTCAGGGCACATTGTATTTTAACAGTTTACTTTGACCTGCTTGGCATCTTTACTTGTGAATTAACATATGTTTGTGCTGTATGTATGTATTCAACATTATTAGTAAAACATTCTTAGAGAAAAACTTTTTTTTTTTTGCCTATCTTTAATGAGTAGGCAAACTCATGAATACAAAGGATGTAATGATGGTTCTTTATGCAGAGCACATTCTTTCCAGCAAGTACTTAAGTATCTCTTTATATATTTAACTATTTTATTACTAATATCTTTGGAGACACTTAACAAGTAGAGCATCTGTACCTAAAAGGCCACAGCAAGGGAAATGTATGAAGGGGCCATAGCATGATGCAGCTAGGGTGGCAGTGACATGCTTACACAGAGAAAAGTGATGGCAATTAGGAGCTTTTTCTAAAGGTTACCAAGTCCCTCTTCCCCATAAGCTCCTACTATAATGCACTTCACAATCATTTCAATAGAAATTTTATGGTATTAGGTTCAGAAAATAACAATAACTACCTAAACTTTCCCCACTGTTTCATTACTGCCTCTCTTATGGGTCAGTTTTCCTTTCAGTACAAGCACATACTGTAGCTTCCATAAACATTAACTGAAGGGATAATGGACCTTTTCATTCAGGGCAAGGGACCAGTTCAGGTAGTCTGTGCTTGAGGGAGAGTGAAACCAAGCATTTAAGAAGGGCTTCAAGGGAGAATATTGTTCCTCCAACAGACCATTCTGACCAATGGTTTGGTAGGACTTTATGATGAATGTTTGCCCTCAACCATCAATTATGTGACTTCAAGAAACCCTCTTTTATCCAAAGCGATTTACATTAGTTAGCTAACAGTACAAACAACATTTGGAAAGATCGTTAAGTGGTCCACCGAGACCCTCAGCAATTTTCAAGTGGTCTGCAGAAAAAGAACTTTGAGAACCATTGATATAGACAATGTGGAACAGCTTCATCAGATGAGACTGAGAGAGCTTCACATCAAAATATCTCATAGTCCAGTGGGATTGGGCCTTGCAGGTAAGATAGGTGTTGCCCAGCCTATCTTTAACTGGTTTCAGGATTGTGGTGGGGCTTAGGCAGGGAGATAGGTCTCCTGGTGCCTGCCTGAGGCATCAGCGTGTGTACCCAGTGGCAGAAATTTAGGTCTCTTAGGGATTATTACAGATGAAATTTAGGTACCTAGTGAAGTTAGTGGCCAGCTGAGTGAAGGTTTTGTGAATCACAGTGGTGCCTAAATCCCTTTGTGGATATGAGCCCTAGTGTCTGGGGAGAAGGGCCGGCACAACCCAGGGTGCTACAATTCGGGGGGCGGTGACTGTGGCGGTATTTCGGCAGTGGGACCTTCCGCCGCCTCTGTGGGGGGCGGCATTTCGGGGCAGGACCTTCTGCTGCCTGGGGTGGCAGAAAAGCTGGCGGCGCTCCTGCTGGGGAGTTACTGTTTGGGAGCCTGGTCTGTGAGCTGATATGCTAGGGTACAAGATGGGGAAAGATTCCTTGTAACCTCCTTACTTACACACATGCACAGGGGCTGGCTCAAAATTGGAGGAGAAAAATATGTAAGCTCTTAAATTTGAGCTTTCAAACTTAGATATGGTATTTCAGTAGTTGACGTATTACTTTGTTTAAAAGCTGCCTTCATTTACTAGCCACCCCTTTACCGTATAAGATGTGAGGGGAAGTAATTAAATTTAATAGAAGGAGCCCTCATTTTGAAGTCCCCCTCAATTTTAAAGCCACAGGGAAATAATTAAATTTACTAGAAGCCACAGATTCTCAACAAAGGTATACTGTACCTGAGTTAATTATTTGTGGTTGTGAGGTTTCTTTGGTGAACATTGTTATTACTATGTCTTCACTTCTCTTGCTTTTGATTCCATGTATGTGTGTGTGTGTGTATGTAAAGGTAATAGAAAAGCACCAAGTAAAATATTTGGAGCCTTTGAGGCTGCTAAAACTGCAGGTAAAACTCTTCACTCAGTCTTAGCATTTGAAAAGGAAAGCATGACTTCATTCAGAGCTGAAGTATAAATTTCCCCACTATATTTTTAAGTCCTTAATCATGTGTGTCTAATTGGCACCTGTGGTGGAAGTAGGCTTTTGAACCTTATGTAGTGGAATTCAGTGGCAAAAATTTATATGAATGCAGAGTTAAGGTCCCTTAGTGATACAAGGCCCTCTTATAGAACATTGATTCAAGCAAAACTCACATTTCTGAAAACTGGGAAATTGAAAACCCATGGCCTTGTTTAGCAATGCCCCAAAAATATGCCCTGTTAACACACACACCTTTACTCTGGCAACCCCATAGTTGTTGAAATGTACAAGCTCTTCACCTCCTTTTGCAATCCATTCACTTGCACTCATAGGATGTGAGTAAAGAACAAAAAGGAAGAAACAAAACCTGCCTATGTTTCTATGCTGTTACTTTCCCCCTCCTATAACTTGACTCACACGCCGTACCTGGAGTGAAGGACAATTATGTTACAGTGAAATGGTGTTCCTGCTTGAGTTTCACAGTGGTTGGAGCATGAAGGGTGTGGCACAGCCAAAAGGAGACATTACATATGGAGTTTCTGTTCCAAAATACTAACATTTTTATGTTGGAGAGAAAGATCCTCTGACTCTTGTCCAATAGATTAATAGATTCATAGATTCAAGGACTGGAAGGGACCTCAAGAGGTCATCAAGTCCAGTCCCCTGCCCTCATGGCAGGACCAAATACTGTCTAGACCATCCCTGATAGACATTTATCTAACCTACTCTTAAATATCTCCAGAGATGGAGATTTCACAACCTCCCTAGGCAGTTTATTCCAGAGTTTAACCACCTGGCAATTAGGAACTTTTTCCTAACGTCCAACCTAAACCTCCCTTGCTGCAGTTTAAGCCCATTGCTTCTTGTTCTATCCTTAGAGGCTAAGGTGAACAAGTTTTCTCCCTCCTCCTTATGACACCCTTTTAGATACCTGAAAACTGCTATCATGTCCCCTCTCAGTCTTCTCTTTTCCAAACTAAACAAACCCAATTTTTTCAGCCTTCCTTCATAGGTCATGTTCTCAAGACTTTTAATCATTCTTGTTGCTCTTCTCTGAATCCTCTTCAATTTCTCCACATCTTTCTTGAAATGCGGTGCCCAGAACTGGACACAATACTCCAGTTGAGGCCTAACCAGTGCAGAGTAGAGCGAAAGAATGACTTATCGTGTCTTGCTCACAACACACCTGTTAATACATCCCAGAATCATGTTTGCTTTTTTTGCAACAGCATCACACTGTTGACTCATATTTAGCTTGTGGTCCACTATAACCCCTAGATCCTTTTCTGCCATACTCCTTCCTAGACAGTCTCTTCCCATTCTGTATGTGTGAAACTGATTGTTCCTTCCTAAGTGGAGCACTTTGCATTTGTCTTTGTTAAACTTCATCCTGTTTACTTCAGACCATTTCTCCAATATGTCCAGATCACTTTGAATTATGACCCTGTCCTCCAAAGCAGTTGCAATCCCTCCCAGTTTGGTATCATCTGCAAACTTAATAAGCGTACTTTCTATGCCAATTTCTAAGTCGTTAATGAAGATATTGAACAGAGCCGGTCCCAGAACAGACCCCTGCAGAACCCCACTTCTTATGCCTTTCCAGCAGGATTGGGAACCATTAATAACAATTCTCTGAGTATGGTTATCCAGCCAGTTATGCACCCACCCTATAGTAGCCCCATCTAAATTGTATTTGCCTAGTTTATCGATAAGAATATCACGTGAGACCGTATCAAATGCCTTACTAAAATCTAGGTATACCACATCCACAGCTTCTCTCTTATCCACAAGGCTCGTTATCCTATCAAAGAAAGCTATCAGATTGGTTTGACATGATTTGTTCTTTACAAATCCATGCTGGCTATTCCCCATCACCTTACCACCTTCCAAGTGTTTGCAGATGATTTCCTTAATTACTTGCTCCATTATCTTCCCTGGCACAGAAGTTAAACTAACTGGTCTGTAGTTTCCTGGGTTGTTTTTATTTTCCTTTTTATAGATGGGCACTATATTTGCCCTTTTCCAGTCTTCTGGAATCTCTCCCATCTCCCATGATTTTCCAAAGATAATAGCTAGAGGCTCAGATACCTCCTCTATTAGCTCCTTGAGTATTCTAGGATTCATTTCATCAGGCCCTGGTGACTTGCAGGCATCTAACTTTTCTAAGTGATTTTTAACTTGTTCTTTTTTATTTTATCTGCTAAACCTACCCCCTTCCCATTAGCATTCACTAGGTTAGGCATTCCTTCAGATTTCTCGGTGAAGACCGAAACAAAGAAGTCATTAAGCATCTCTGCCATTTCCAAGTTTCCTGTTACTGTTTCTCCCTCTTCACTGAGCAATGGGCCTACCCTGTCTTTGGTCTTCCTCTTGTTTCTAATGTATTGATAAAAAGTCTTCTTGTTTCCCTTTATTCCCGTAGCTAGTTGAGCTCATTTTGTGCCTTTGCATTTTTAATCTTGCCCCTGCATTCCTGTGTTGTTTGCCTATATTCATCTTTTGTAATCTGTCCTAGTTTCCATTTTTTATATGACTCCTTTTTATTTTTTAGATCATGCAAGATCTCGTGGTTAAGCCAAGGTGGTCTTTTGCCACATTTTCTATCTTTCCTAACCAGTGGAATAGCTTGCTTTTGGGCCCTTAATAGTGTCCCTTTGAAAACCTGCCCACTATCCTCAGTTGTTTTTCCCCTCAGTCTAGGTGTATCCCATCTCCAAAAAACATTGAGGTGTCAGAGCTTGTAACTTTTTCTGTGCCATATAGTACACAATTTCTGGCAGCCATGAACCCGCCAATTTCTTGATTAATATTCATAATATTAATATTATAAATAGCTTTTATGCAGTATTGGGTTGCACTAGCAGGTCTGGGGGCTGCAGATTGGTGGGGTGCAAAGTAGGTGGGTACACTGGCAGGACTGGCAGATGAAGGGGGGTTGGGATGCACTGGCAGAGCTGGGAGGTCCCATGCCTTCCTCACCTGAGCTCCTATCTTCTCTCACCTCCCCTACCATACATCCCCATGTATCACTGTCCCCTAACTGCAGCCCCAAACCCCTCCTCTCACTCGTCAGCTCCTCAAACTCCTCCCCTTTCAAGAAGCATTCACGTGTCTTATTTTCCCCTCCAAATACTTTGACCACATTCCCCTCATAATGAAATTGCCAGCCATGTCTCACAAATTGGAGCAAACTCCAGCCCCTCAGTCCAAAACTCCTTTTGTCTTAGGTAGGGGGATTGTGATTAACTTGTCTTTAGATATGTTAATTGAAGGGTGAGTTTGCAGCCATCAAGAGATCTGTGATTGAACCAGTCATTAGCATCTCTGTTTAACAGTACAAGTCAGTAGGAGAAAACTAGTTTTTGGAGGTGCTATAACTCAGGAAACCCTTGGTCAAGAGACCCCAAATTTGGATCACTAACACCACTGCACACCCTCATGAGGCACACCAAGTTTCAAAGCAATTTGACTAACTATTTGGATTTTAAAGCATTTTTAAGAGTGGAGTTTAAATCATACAAAATTGTAGCAATAGCATGTGAGCAGTGTAAAATGTACATTTTCTTAAATACTGCTCTCAGTTTGGGTCCCCCAAAGATTTAGTTGGTACTTTGTGTAAGGGGACTGTTGACCGTTTACTGAAACTTAGTGGGGTTTTTGGTTGGCCATCTCCCAGTACCAAAAGAAAGGGCAAGGCTCGATGGGCAATCAGGATCCTGTGACTGACAGTCCCCAGGGTCAATGTGGAGAGGCCAATGTTCTAAGTCAGCCTGATTGACAGGGCAGGGTGGCCAATGAGGGAGTCAGGAGGCTGGGGGGAGGGATTTTCCCATCCTCCATGTGAGCTGGAATTGCCTGGGTCAGACAGAGTGGGTCCAAGCTAGGAGAAAGCAAGGGCCAGAACTGAGTTGTGCCAGCCAGAGAGAACCAGAGAAGCAGCGCAGGGGTCAGGACAAAACTGGGAGGAAAGATCAAACCAGTATCTTAGATGCCTATATACAAATGCGAGAAGTATGGGGAATAAGCAGGAAGAACTGGAAGTGCTAATAAATAAATACAACTATGACATTGTTGGCATCACTGAAACTTGGTGGGATAATACACATGATTGGAATGTTGGTGTGGATGGGTACAGCTTGCTCAGGAAGGATAGACAGGGGAAAAAGGGAGGAGGTGTTGCCTTATATATTAAAAATGTACACACTTGGACTGAGGTAGAGATGGACAGAGGAGATGGAAGTGTTGAGAGTCTCTGGGTTAGGCTAAAAGGGGTAAAAAACAAGGGAGATGTCATGCTAGGAGTCTACTACAGGCCACCTAACCAGGTGGAAGAGGTGGATGAGGCTTTTTTCAAGCAACTAACAAAATCATCCAAAGCCCAAGATTTGGTGGTGATGGGGGACTTCAACTATGCGGATATATGTTGGGAAAATAACACAGCGGGGCACAGACTATCCAACAAATTCTTGGACTGCATTGGAGACAACTTTTTATTTCAGAAGGTTGAAAAAGCTACCAGGGGGGAAGCTGTTCTAGACTGGATTTTAACAAATAGGGAGGAACTCGTTGAGAATTTGAAAGTAGAAGGCAGCCTGGGTGAAAGTGATCATGAAATCATAGAGTTTGCAATTCTAAGGAAGGGTAGAAGGGAGAACAGCAAAATAGAGACAATGGATTTCAGGAAGGCAGATTTTGGTAAGCTCAGAGAGCTGATAGGTAAGGTCCCATGGGAATCAAGACTGAGGGGAAAAACAACTGAGGAGAGTTGGCAGTTTTTCAAAGGGACACTATTAAGGGCCCAAAAGCAAGCTATTCCGCTGGTTAGGAAAGATAGAAAATGTGGCAAAAGACCACCTTGGCTTAACCACGAGATCTTGCACGATCTAAAAAATAAAAAGGAGTCATATAAAAAATGGAAACTAGGACAGATTACAAAGGATGAATATAGGCAAACAACACAGGAATGTAGGGGCAAGATTAGAAAGGCAAAGGCACAAAATGAGCTCAAACTAGCTACGGGAATAAAAGGAAACAAGAAGACTTTTTATCAATACATTAGAAGCAAGAGGAAGACCAAAGACCGGGTAGGCCCACTGCTTAGTGAAGAGGGAGAAACAGTAACAGGAAACTTGGAAATGGCAGAGATGCTTAATGACTTCTTTGTTTCGGTCTTCACCAAGAAGTCTGAAGGAATGCCTAACATAGTGAATACTAATGGGAAGGGGGTAGGTTTAGCGGATAAAATAAAAAAAGAACAAGTTAAAAATCACTTAGAAAAGTTAGATGCCTGCAAGTCACCAGGGCCTGATGAAATGCATCCTAGAATACTCAAGGAGCTAATAGAGGAGGTATCTGAGCCTCTAGCTATTATCTTTGGAAAGTCATGGGAGACGGGAGAGATTCCAGAAGACTGGAAAAGGGCAAACATAGTGCCCATCTATAAAAAGGGAAATAAAAACAACCCAGGAAACTACAGACCAGTTAGTTTAACTTCTGTGCCAGGGAAGATAATGGAGCAAGTAATTAAGGAAATCATCTGCAAACACTTGGAAGGTGGTAAGGTGATAGGGAACAGCCAGCATGGATTTGTGAAGAACAAATCATGTCAAACCAATCTGATAGCTTTCTTTGATAGGATAACAGCCTTGTGGATAAGGGTGATGCTGTGGATGTGGTATACCTAGACTTTAGTAAGGCATTTGATACAGTCTCGCATGATATTCTTATCGATAAACTAGGCAAATACAATTTAGATAGGGCTACTATAAGGTGGGTGCATAACTGGCTGGATAACCGTACTCAGAGAGTTGTTATTAATGGTTCCCAATCATGTTGGAAAGGCGTAACGAGTGGGATACCGCAGGGGTCTGTTTTGGGACCGGCTCTGTTCAATATCTTCATCAACGACTTAGATATTGGCATAGAAAGTACGCTTATTAAGTTTGCGGATGATACCAAACTGGGAGGGATTGCAACTGCTTTGGAGGACAGGGTCATAATTCAAAATGATCTGGACAAATTGGAGAAATGGTCTGAGTTAAACAGGATGAAGTTTAACAAAGACAAATGCAAAGTGCTCCACTTAGGAAGGAAAAATCAGTTTCACACATACAGAATAGGAAGAGACTGTCTAGGAAGGAGTACGGCAGAAAGGGATCTAGGGGTTATAGTGGACCAGAAGCTAAATATGAGTCAACAGTGTGATGCTGTTGCAAAAAAAGCAAACATGATCCTGGGATGTATTAACAGGTGTGTTGTGAGCAAGACACGAGAAGTCATTCTTCCGCTTTACTCTGCTCTGGTTAGGCCTCAGCTGGAGTATTGTGTCCAGTTCTGGGCGCCGCATTTTAAAAAAGATGTGGAGAAATTGGAAAGGGTCCAGAGAAGAGCAACAAGAATGATTAAAATTCTTGAGAACATGACCTATGAAGGAAGGCTGAAAGAATTGGGTTTGTTTAGTTTGGAAAAGAGAAGACTGAGAGGGGACATGATAGCAGTTTTCAGGTATCTAAAAGGGTGTCATAAGGAGGAGGGAGAAAACTTGTTCACCTTAGCCTCTAAGGATAGGACCAGAAGCAATGGGTTTAAACTGCAGCAAGGGAGGTCTAGGTTGGACATTAGGAAAAAGTTCCTAACTGTCAGGGTGGTTAAACACTGGAATAAATTGCCTAGGGAGGTTGTGGAATCTCCATCTCTAGAGATATTTAAGAGTAGGTTAGATAAATGTCTATCAGGGATGGTCTAGACAGTATTTGGTCCTGCCATGCGGGCAGGGGACTGGACTCGATGACCTCTCGAGGTCCCTTCCACTCCTAGAATCTATGAATCTATGAATCTATAAGAAGGGTCCTGCCCCTAGAGCCTGAAAGTGTGTGGTGTGGCCACCTCCAGAGCAAGTGTCCGACCCACAGCATCCCTGCAGCACAGCCAGGGCCTGAGAAAGTGGCCTGGGATGTGTAAGGGAGAGATTGTGAACTTCCCTTACATTCCAGAGATGGCTGTTTGTGGTGTGTCTGTGCCACAGAGCAGGATTGCATGTTTTCCTTTAACCTTTCCCTTTTTTTCCTTCTTTTTAAAATTGATTTGCTGTTTAATAAATTGTATTTGTAATGATCAGTGAGCCAGCGAAGTGTCCAGAGCAGAGAGAATACCCCAGAATGGAGACACCTTAGCCCCTGTCCTAAGGGACCATGACAAGATTGGGGGTTGAGCCCCCCAGGAATTCTGGTCCCAGCCTTGTCGGGGGTATGAGGACTGTGCCACACAGGAGAGTGGAGCCCTCGAGGTCAAGCAGGCGTCTGGGTAAAGGGAGTGGGAGCAAGGACTCAGATCTCTTCACTAGCCAATTTCACTGGGGTAGTGTATAAGCCAGGAAAGTTCCCCAGAATAGCAAGACCATTCCCCCGCTTACATATGCACTATCTTCAATAAAACTTGACAGATGGAGACCATTTTTACCCTCATCACATCAATCGTTTGATCTCAAGCTCTGAGCAAAAAAACCCAACAACCCTTAGAAACTTTTTTTTAAAATGGCTATTTTTTCAAGGCTTATATATCTGGAACCCCTGGGTCCAATTGCTCCAAAGGTTGATCAGTAGCCCTATCCCACGCCATCCTGACGCACACCAATTTCAAAAAAATCCAACGAAGCATGTCAATTTTAGAGGACTTAGGTCCACCTCTGAAGAGATGTCTGCTTTTCAAGGCATCCCAAACAATAAGCCTACCCAGTTCTCCAGCCAAGGTTCCCTGTTCTATGTAAATCCAGCAATTGCAGAGACTGAATTCCTTAACTGTTCCCCGCCCCGCCCCCACTTTCCATTCTCTTCTTAGAAAGTTGCACTTTGACTTCATTTTATGGCTTCCCACTCTGTGAAGAAGCATAATCAGAACCACAGATTCTTCAGACAGGTAATAGAATTACTCTGGAATGAAGGTGGAGTAGGGCGACGGCAGACGGGTGTGTTGGTGTGTTTCATAGGTATGAAAAGTTGGAGGGAGGAATGCAGCTGTAGGTGAGAAATGAGCTGAATTGTAGTCCATAAAACCTAAGAATAGCACGAGGTGCCCACTCAGGTATGTAATGAACATACTTCCAGAAGAAAAGGCAGTAAACTTGTGAGCCTTTTACTAGAGAAGTGAATAATACAGTTATGAATCAAACCTTTGTATCGCCAGCCCATTGATATATTGATGGCTGTCTTTTTCATTTTGTCAGTAATATGTGACTCTATCCCTTCTGTAGTTTGCTGGGACTCATGCTTGAAATTACTTACCTGACTGTTTTAGATTAACAGTGAATTACAGTTCACGTCAATGCAATTAGATCTAATGAGGTGCACATGGAGACTACTGGGGCCACCTTGTAACCACATTAGATGGCCTCTGCTAGTTGGCATTTTATTCAATTGGTTTGACCTTTGCTTTTTGGTAGCTAGCATTCGCAAAGAGAAGTTCTCCTAGTTACCTGAACATAGTGAGAGATGACAAAAATTAGTCTCTGGATTAATCATGAATTGAGGCTGATATGGAAAGTCTTTATTTAAAAAAAAACAACAACCCATATGTAAGGGGTTTGAAGTGACTGACCAAGTCACTAGTGTAGTTAAATTCTAGTGTGAGAGCTTTATTTTCCCCTTTAACATGGTGTAACTTGAAAAAAAAAAACCCAAAACCTTAAATGCATATATCAGCGGCTGTGTAAGGGCCAAGAGTTCAGTTTCACATGAAACAGAATTTCATTGTACCAAATTACACTGTGCTAATGAAAACGAAGCAGAGACTCAAGTAAAATTCCTGAGGATAAGCAGACTTCCTACAAGCTAGTTAAGTCTGTCTAGCTGCATTTAATGATTTTTGTTCAATGATGGAAGGAAATCCTATGGGGTTTTTTTGTTTGTTTGTTTTTTGCTTCCTATGGTCAGATTCTGCAGTCATTTCTCACCCAGAATCCTATTGAAGATAGACTGCAATATTGAAATTTACAGGCTTGAGGCTGCAAACGGATGAGCCAAGAAGAACTGAATGATTTTGTTTCGAGAGATTTCAGTGGGAACTGCTATTTTTGGAAGGAGTTGAATATAGGGCTGTAATTGTGGCAAGGGGGGGTGAGGGTCATCACACCTCACCCAATCATAAGTTTGTTGACATATAGATTACTGTATTGTCTCACCTTCCAATCACAGAGGTAAATGAAACAAAAAGTAGCAATATTGTACAGTTCAGAATTTTGTATAGGTCTTTATTTGTTGTACTATGCAGAATCACTGTCCTGCAGACAAAAATCAGGATTTTTCATTTGACCTCTGACTTCTCTCCCTGTAATAATTCCCCAGTGAAAAACACGTGTTTTCCAGTCAAGGAAATAAAAATTAAGATTGGTTGTGCTATCAGGGGCTTATCAAGGAGGGAAAGTGTGTATTATTCATGACTTTGTAGAGATAAAGCTTCCATTTTGGCCTCCTGTCTTCTCACCCTCTTCTCTTTGATTAACCTGCAACACTAGATCAACGGTCTCATTATCATTCCATTGCTGGATTCCCTTTCTGACCATTGCCTTGTCTCCTTCAGTATTGCTCACCTGCCCCCTCTTCCTTACCTGGCTACTCAGTCCTTCCTTGGCTTCCAATCCATTGACATCCCCAACTTCTCCTCCACACTAAATCTATCCTCCCTCTGGAACTGTTGTCTTGCTGCACACTTTTCATCATCCTTGACTCCTTTGATTTTTTTTCTTCCATTGCAAGGTCTGTCCAGCCGACCTCCAGCCCTGACTCACCACCTCCATCAGCTTCTTATTTTATTAAACATAATCATTTCACTGTTATCTTGCCCTGCCTCTCCCTGTTTGTTTTCTGTATCCGCCTGTTCTCTCCATTCATGCACTAAGATAACAAGCTCTTTGGGGCAGGGACTGTCTTTTTTAATTACAGGTGTGTACAGTAACTAGCACAATGGGGGCCTGATTCCTGACAGGGGCATCTAGGCATTACTGAGCCCGATTATCAGTTGGGGATTTGTGAGAAGCAGCTCCTGTGTTGGATGGACAGTGGATGGGGAAAAAGAAATTGAAACTGCTTGCATAACCCTGATGCTTGAGGCCACACAGTCAGCTGGAGGTGGGGTGGAGCAGAGGGAGGAATTACTGGGGTAGGAGCTTGATTGGCATGTCTAGACAGCCAATCCCACACCCAGAATAGCCTGCACATGGCTGGGACCATCCTGATTCCAGACATATTCCCAAAGGGCAAACCTTCACAGTTCTTGGGAGGATGTAGTAGAGTTGCATTTCAGCAGCTGAAGAAGACCCCTCCTCCTTCCCCTCTTCTTTCGCCTCCTCCAAGTTGTTCTCTACAGGGTAGGATAAGTAAAAACCTCAATTTTATTTCTCAGCAAACAGAGCTCAGTTAATCTGAAGCTCCTGACTTCATAGAGAGTGTCCCCTCTCAGCTATCTCTCCCCATTCATCTCAGCTATCATAGGCATCTGACCAAAAGAGAAACCAGTCTGACATTCAAGTAGTTGCCAGCTACAAGCTGAAGCCTGCAGGCAGTCAACAGAGCCAACCTACCTAAATCTGGCTGAAGGAGAGGCGAGAAGGAGCCCCCAAACTATACTAATGAGGAGGAGATACCTGACTGCCAGCTTCCCCTGTTTGGTCTCCTTTGCACTAGAAGCCAAGGGGAGGCCAGGGAACCTGAGACTTGAGCAACCAGAGACTTACTCAGCACCAGAGTGTGATCTGTCTGCCTTGCAGTGGGACATCACAACTGTGAGTACTGTCTATAATACACTTGGGTAGCTAGGAAAGGGTTGCAGGATGAACTAAGCCCTGGTCTGGGTGTGCACAGACAAGTGAAGACTCCCGCAGAGTTTACAGTATTTGTCAGCACCATCATGTGTCCAAGTAATGGTTAAGCTTGCAACCTTTATTTCAATGGTTCTCAAACTTTTATACTGGTGATCCTTTTCATATAGCAAGCCTCTGAGTGCGACCCCTCGCCGTCCCCCATCCCCCCATAAATTAAATATATGCAACACCATTATAAATGCTGGAGGCAAAGCGGGGTTTGGGGTGGAGGCTGATAGCTCATGACCCCCTGAGGGGTCCCGACTCCCAGTTTGAGAACCCCTGCTTTATTTGATTGTTCAGTTAGCGTGTTAGAGCTCAGCCCATGGAGCTGTGTGCATATGCCTACGCTCCCTTAACAATTATGAATGACTGGTTTGCTCTGTGGAGCCTGAAAGTTTGTCCTGTTCAGCAACAGAAGTTGTCTAATAAAAGAGAGTACTTCACCTGCCTTGTCTCTATGCTATAAATCAGCATTTAGATTTGCTATGATGTCAGTGAAAGGCAGGTTGTGATGGTTTTATTTTTATTTTGTTGCAAGAGGACCTTTGTTTTCCTTACACTGAGCTTAGGTACAAGAATTTGGTTTTAGTGCCAGTCCTCCAAACTTTACTGCCTGAATGGAGAACAAATCTAGCTACTGCAATCGCACCAAAACCATCCAGGCCCTGATATGACCATGAAGACCAGGATCTGATATCTGACTCCTCCTGTTCTTTTGAGTTCAATTAAATGTATAATTAGAACAAATTTTGAGTTTGGATAAAAATAATTGACTTTATATTTGATACCTCTCAACAAGGTAGTGAATATAGTTATATATTGTGGGTAGGGAAGCATTGCTCTGTTTCTTCTTGATTTCCTTGCTCCAAGATAGACTTTGAAAAGCAACAGCAGGTATAACTGAAAAAAGAACAAGGAGTACTTGTGGCACCTTAGACACTAACAAATTTATTTGGGCATAAGCTTTCGTGGGCTAAAACCCACTTCATCGGATGAATGCAGTAGAAAATACAGTAGGAAGATATATATACACAGAGAACATGAACAAATGGGTGTTGCCATACCAACTATAACGAGATTAATCAATTAAGGTGTCGATTAGTGTCAAGAATTAGAACATTCAAAAACCACTCAGAG
This sequence comes from Malaclemys terrapin pileata, assembly GCF_027887155.1. Taxonomy (NCBI): domain Eukaryota; kingdom Metazoa; phylum Chordata; order Testudines; family Emydidae; genus Malaclemys; species Malaclemys terrapin. The sequence goes on from NC_071512.1 coordinate 82,900,600, forward strand.
AACACTTCAACCTCCCTGGTCACTCAATTACAGACATAAAAGTCGCAATTCTCCAACAAAAAAACTTCAAAAACAGACTCCAACAAGAAACTGCAGAATTGGAATTAATTTGCAAACTGGACACCATTAAATTAGACTTGAATAAAGACTGGGAGTGGATGGGTCATTACACAAAATAAAAACTATTTCCCCATGCTAATTTTCCCCCTATTGTTACTCACACCTTCTTGTCAACTGTTGGAAATGGGCCATCCTGATTATCACCACAAAAGTTTTTTTTCTCCAGTTGATAATAGCCCACCTTAATTGATTAGTCTCGTTATAGTTGGTATGGCAACACCCATTTTTCATGTTCTTTGTGTATATATACCTTCCTACTGTATTTTCTACTGCATGCATCCAATGAAGTGGGTTTTAGCCCACAGAAGCTTATGCCCAAATAAACGTGTTAGTGTCTAAGGTGCCACAAGTACTCCTCGTTCTTTTTGCTGATACAGACTAACACGGCTACCACTCTGAAACTTGTCACCATGCAAGGTATAACTGAGTAGCTCTCTCCTTTCAGCTGTAAATCCATTGACACTCATCATGTTCACACCACCCTCTGAAAACTCTTTGATCTAGGCTACACTCCTGGCTGAATACTCTGCAGAGCTGGCCTTGTGTCCCTCATCCTGCAGATATTGACATGTGCTAACTTTAAGCATGTGAGCAGCCTCATTGATAATACAGATAAATCTATATCATACAGATTTACTAGCAAAATTTTGGGAAGTATTAATCTGCACTGAGCTCTGTTTAACCCCTCTAACCCTTTTTTTCAATGATTCTATGTGCTCCATAGTTAAAATTGTGGACTTAAGTCTGAGAGCAACTACTATAAGTAATAGATCAAACATTTCTCATCAGCCTTTTTCCTGATTTGGTATGATCCTCACTAGTATTAATGGTTCATTTTATGTGGCTTCTTGTAAGAGGTTCCCTCCCCCACTCAAAATGCTTCTCTGCATTGCGCCTTGAGAGAGGAGATGAGACAAATGTACAGCTTAACAGGAATTTGGATATGAATTCCTGGCTATGAATCACCATAAAGAACAATCTCTTGTTCCTAACTTGCAATAAGAAACATGTAAACTTCCTTCTGTTTATTGTATTTCATTTTTTAGATGGCAAAAGGTCCTTTTGTACTTTAAGGACACATGACATCATAAATAATAATGCATTGTTTTCAGTGCTTTGGAAACTGGCAGGTTTCCTGGTCATTATATGAAATGAACAAGCTTTTTGTATCAAGTGCCAAACTGGACAAAGTTCAAATGTTAACTACATTTATTCAACTGCATAAAACCCTGGTTCCTGTCACTAATATATTTATTTGTTAATCGTTTTGAATTTTCCAAGCAGAATAGGTCTGGCCCTGGATACCACAAACTGACATGGGTAGGGGTGGTGGGGCAGGAAGAGGGGAAACTCTCTGTAATACATTGTATTTCACTGTTAAATCTGATAGTTATATGGCAGCTTTATTGCTTCAGGTATGGAGTATGTTGGCTTACTTTCACACTGTATATATTTGTATTTTTGTGACATTACAGTAGTGGTATGCAATATGCAGTACCGTAATTACTTTGAGTATTGGAATGTATTTATAACAACTGGTCTGTGCACACATTAAATATATTGATGTTTATGAATGAGAACATCCAGAATTACACTAGAAAGCCTCAAGCTTCAGGACATAAGCCAACCACTATGTGAAGAGTTAGGAAGAAACCATTCCTGTGAATAGGCTTTTTCATAATTGTCCATTATTCAGGTTCTTGAACTGTTATCTGAAGCATCTGGTGCTGGCAACTGTCAGCCATAAAATACTGGATTAGATGAACCAGTGGTCTGATCTGACATGGCTTTTTTTTTTTTTTTTTTTTAATGTTCTTATTGTATGGCCCTATTGTTTTATGTGAAATATACTCCAAATGTGTTGGTTTCTACTATCTAGATTGATTATTTGTTTGCCTATTAAACGACAATACACAAATGAATGTTTGATATAGTGCAGGGATTGGCAACCTTTGGAACACGGCCCGTCAGGGAAAGCCCCTGGCAGGCCGGGCTGGTTTGTTTACCTGCAGTGTCCGCAGGTTTGGTTGATCGCAGCTCCCACTGGCTGTGGTTCACTGTTTCAGGCCAATGGGGGCTGCGGGAAGCAGCATGGGCCAAGGGATGTGCTGGCCACTGCTTCCTGCAGCCCCTTTGGCCTGGCATGGTGAACCGCAGCCAGTGGGAGCTGCGATTAGCCAAACCTACAGATGCTACAGGTAAATGAACTGGCCCGGCCCGCCAGGGGCTTTCCCTGATGGGCCGCATGCCAAAGGTTGCCGATCCCTGGTATAGTTCTTTGCATCTGAGCTTATCTATAGTAGTGTAGCGGGGTGAGCACCCTGCTCCGGGGAAAAAGGAGTTAAAACCAGCTCTGGGAAAGGGCTGTCACAAGGAGCCAATCAGGCGAAGGCAGGTAGCAGCCAATCGAGGCAGTCTCACTCCAGCCTTGGGATGGGAAGGACCTGGCTGCCTGGGAGCACAGGGTACCTTCAACAGAGCAGTGCTGGGGAAGGGACAGGCTGAGCTGGGGAGCTCAGGCTTGGTGACCTTCCAGGCTGAGGCCTCACAGGAAGGCCTAAGGAGGTACTGGGGCTGCAGGGAAAAGGTAACAGGTCCAACCCCCTAGCCAATGATGAGTAGCCATTGCAGACTGCAGTTTGCCCCTGAGTAAAGGAGCTAGATGAGGACTGGCAGTGGGTCACTGAGGTGAAGTGGGCTCAGGGGAGTGGGGTTCCCTGGGTGAGGGGAAGCATCCCAAGGATAAGGGGCACTTGGTCCGGGAGGCACGTGGGGCCTACATGTGGTGGAGATAAAGGGACTGCAGAGGGCCAGGTAAGGACAGGGAGAAACTGGCCAAAGGAGGGCGCTCCTGAGCTGAATAAGTTAATTCCCGGATTGACCAGCAGGAGGCGCTGCGCTGGTGAGTCGGCGATCTGCAACAAGTAGTTTTCCTCTTTCAGGAGGCTGGGGAAAGGAGAGTGCATCAGCGGGGGTAGGAGGAGGGAGAGAGGGGAGGAATGTCAAATGCCATCTGTTTCCTGTAGTACAAAACTCATGTAGGCATTGAGCAAATAGAATTTTAATCTATTTGGTAATGTAAAAGTCTGTGTTTTAAAAATCTAAATTACTTCAGTGTTGGAGTTTTCACAGCAGGGGTTTTCTTCACTTTTGTTTGTGTATATATCAGTTTTAATATGTAGTATTTCAGATCCAGATCTAGCAAGGCATTTAAGCACACAAGTAGTCTCTTTGGCCTAGGGCAGTGGTTCCCAGACTTGTTCTGCCGCTGGTGCAGGGAAAGCCCCCGGCAGGCTGGTTTGTTTACCTGCTGCGTCTGCAGGTTCGGCCGATCGTGGCTCCCAGTGGCCACGGTTTGCTGCTCCAGGCCAATGGGAGCTGCTGGAAGCGGCACGGGTCGAGGGACATACTGGCCGCCGCTTTCCCAGCACAAGTGGCAGAACAAGTTTGGGAACCTCTGGCCTAGGGTAACCAGATGTCCTGATTTTATAGGGACAGTCCCGATTTTTGGGTCTTTTTCTTATATAGGCTCCTATTACCCTCCACCCCCGTCCCGATTTTTCACATTTGCTGTCTGGTTGCGTACTTTGGCCTAGATTCTCTGCTGATGTTTCAGACCTTCTGAGAATTCTCCACCACTAGGGCAAAGCTTAGCTAGCATAAGACTGGAAAAGTCGGCTCCTATACAAAACTGCATCCCATGTATGATCACTTAGGCCTGGTCTACACTAGGAGGTTATGTTGAATTTAGCAGTGTTAACTAGAATTAATCCTGCACCCATCCACACAACTAAGCTATTTATTTCGACATAGAGGTCTCTTTAAATCCATTTCTGTATTCCTCCCCGACGAGGGGAGTAGCGCTAAATTTGACATGGCCATGTCGAATTAGGGTAGGTGTGGATGGAATTCGACCCTAATAGCTCCGGGAGCTATCCCACAGTGCACCACTCTGTTGACGTTCTGGACAGCAGTCCGAGCTCAGATGCTCTGACCAGCCACACAGGAAAAGCCCCGGGAAAATTTGAATTCCTTTTCCTGTCTGGCCAGTTTGAATCTCATTTCCTGTTTGGACATCGTGGCGAGCTCAGCAGCATGGGCAACGATGCAGAGCTCTCCAGCAGAGGTGACCATGCAATCGCAGAATAGAAAGAGGGCCCCAGCATGGACTGAGCGGGAAGTCTTGGATCGATCGCTGTGTGGGGCGATGAGTCTGTGCTTTTGGAGCTGCGATCGAAAAAACGGAATGCGAAGATCTACGAGAAGATCTCAAAAGCCATGATGGAGAGAGGATACAGCTGGGATGCAACGCAGTGCTGCGTGAAAATCTAGGAGCTGAGACAAGGGTACCAGAAGACCAAAGAGTCAAACGGGTGCTCCGGATCCCAGCCCCAGACATGCCGTTTCTATGAGGCACTGCATTCCATTCTAGGTGCGGCCGCCACCACTACCCCACCACTGTCCATGGACTCTGACGATGTGGTATTGTGGACGGCCGCTTCCTCAGAGCTGTTCACGGACGGGGAAGATGAGGAAGGAGATGAGGAGGACGAGGCAGTCGACAGCGCTTTCAACGCTGATTTCCCTGACAGCCAGGATCTCTTCATCACCCTCACGGAGATCCCCTACCAACCCTCCCAAGGTGGTAACCCGGACCATGAATCAGGGGAAGGATCAGTAGGTAAGTGTTTTAAACATTTATTTTGAACAGAATAGGAATGGTATCTTAACAATGGGTTTTTCATTATTAGTTTGCCCTAGGCGCTTTAGTTTTTAGTCCTTGCTAGTGCAGCTACTGGAAAATTCTGTCAATATGTCCGGGGATAGAGCAGAAATCCTCCTGGGACATCTCCACGAAGCTCTTCTGGAGGTATTGTGAAAGCCTTTGCATCAGGTTCCTGGGGAGAGCGGCCTTATTGCGTCCTCCATGGTAGGAAACTTTTCCGCACCAGGCTAGCAGCAAGTACTCCGGGATCATTGCCTCGCAAAGCATGGCAGCATACGGCCCTGGTGTTTGCTGGCATTCACGCAGTATGCGCTCTTTCTCTGTCTCCGAAATCCTCATCAGAGTGATATCACTCATGGTGACCTGCTTTGAATTAGGGGAATGTTAATATTGGGACTGATTGCCTGTTCCTTTACATAACTGTAACCGGTTTACAGCCACTTGGTGGAGGCGGGACAGGGGCAGCATGCAGGGATCTTTCCTGGGGACAGCTGCGAGGGGGGTGGGACAGGGGCAGAGTTCATGCTGGCCGGATTGCCAGCAGCAGGAACTGGCCAACACTAGGAGCATTGCTTGGAACGTGAAAGGAGGGCACTGCAATAAATTAAGCTTTAAGCAGCCAAAAGTCTACGGCTTACCATGTCCGCCTGCTAGCTGAATTCTGTTGTCCGGCCCTGCTTGTGTGACACCAGGCACTCAATGGGAAGGCCGAAAATTCGACCTTACACTGAGTGCGTGTGTGATAGGTAATGTGCATGGTCTTGTTCACAGAGAAAAACTATATTTATTGTTCACAAAACTGTATCTTTGTGAGGAATTCACTCCCTTTTTTCCATCCCACAGCTGCGAGTGTCTCCCAAGCTACCCCGGCATCCCCCTCTCAGAGGCTGGCGCAGATCAGGCGACGAAAGAGAAGGACACGGGACGAGATGTTCTCAGAACTTATGGGCTGCTCCCGAGCCGAGGCAGCACAGCAGACCCAGTGGAGGGAGAACATGTCGCAATACCAGCGATCACACAGTGAACGGGAGGACAGGTGGTGGCAGGAAGACCAGCAGGCGACTCAAACGCTGCTTGGACTAATGAGGGAGCAAACGGACACGCTCCGGCGCCTTGTAGATGTTCTGCAGGACCGGAGGCAGGACAGAGCCCTGCTGCAGTCTATCTCTAACCGCCCTCCCCCGCCACAAAGTCCCATCCCGCCCTCACCCAAAGTCCCAAGAAGGAGGGGCTGCAGGGGCCGTGAAAACAGTCACTCCACCCCTGCAGACTGCTCAAGTAGCAGAAGGCTCTCATTCCCAAAGATTTGATAAGTCCTTTCCTTCACTCCAAAAGCACCTCACCCAAGCCCCCGTCCCAGTTTCATCCCCTAACTGTGTAATTGTTAATAAAAAATACGTTTCTGTTAATTACTGTTTCCATCATGTTCTTTTAGAGGAGAGTGTATTTGAAGGGGGGGCTAGGGGGTTGGTAATTGGAGAGGACAGTCACCTTTACCAGGGTACAGACACGGGGGCAGGCACACACATATTGCAGTCACTTGGCACCCTGGTCAGTCTGGGAGGTGGTTTTCATGTTCTGTGGTGAGGGGCTATGTGAGTTTGTGGCAGGGGAGGGCGGTTACAGATCTTATGCAGCGGTCCTTAGCCTGGATGACAGAGCCACGCAGCAGGGGATCTGTAACCGCCCTCCCCCACCAGAAAGTCACATAGCCCCCACACACAGAGTCCCGAAAAGGAGGGGTGGCAGGCTCAGTTGAAACAACCAGTCCACCACTGCGGACCGCTCTAGGAGCAGGAGCCTGTCATTCCTCGAGTTTAGAAGCATCCTTTCCATCACTACACCCGCTCCCCACCACAGTCTGCATCCCAGTTTCAACCCTTTACCACGAAATCCTTAATAAAGAAAACTGTGTTAATGAACAAAGTTTCATTTATTTTATCTTTAAAGGTGTGTTGGAAGGAGGGGAAGGGGGTTGGTAACTGAAGAGGATAGTCAACATTAACTGGGTAAAGAAACTGGGGCAGGTTCAGCTTCTGTTTAAACAAACTTAATAGTCACAGGTTACCCTGCTCACTCTGGAACCTAGCTTTCAAAGCTTCCCGGATGCACAGCGTGTCCCGCTGGGCTCTTCTAATCGCCCTGCTGTCTAGCTGGCGTAATCAGCAGCCAGGCGATTTGCCTCAACCTCCCACCCCACCATAAACGTCTCCCCCTTGCTCTCACAGAGATTGTGGAGCACACAGCAAGCTGCAATAAGAATGGGGTTATTGGTTTCGCTGAGATCAGAGCGAGTCAGTAAGCTTCTCCATCTCCCTTTCAGACGTCCAAAAGTACACTCCACCACCATTCTCCACTTGCTCAGCCGGTAGTTGAAGAGTTCTTTTTCAGTGTCCAGGGTGCCTGTATAGGGCTTCATGAGCCATGGGATTACCTGGTAGGCTGGGTCCCTGAGGATCACTATAGGTATCTCCACATCCCCAACAGTTATTTTGTGGTCCGGGAAGTAAATACCTTCCTGCAGCCGTCTAAACAGACCAGAGTTCCTGAAAATGCGAGCATCATGAACCTTGCCCAGCCATCCGACGTTGATGTTGGTAAAACATCCCCTATGATCCACCAGTGCTTGCAGCACCATTGAAAAGTAGCCCTTTCGGTTAATGTACTGGCTGGCTTGGTGGTCCTGTCCCAGGATAGGGATGTGAGTTCCATCTATAGCCCCACCGCAGTTTGGAAATCCCATCGAAGCGAAGCCATCTATGATCACCTGCACGTTTCCCAGGGTCACTACCTTTGAGAGCAGTAGCTCAACAATTGCGTTGGCTACTTGCATCACAGCAACCCCCACGGTAGATTTGCCCACTCCAAATTGGTTCGCGACTGACCGGTAGCTGTCTGGCGTTGCAAGCTTCCAGAGGGCTATGTCCACTCACTTCTGGACAGTCAGGGCTGCTCGCATCCAGGTGTCCTTACGCTTCAGGGCAGGGGACAGCAACTCACAAAGTTCCAGGAAAGTTCCCTTACGCATCCGAAAGTTTCGCAGCCACTGTGATTCATCCCAGACCTGCAGCACTATGCGGTCCCACCAGTCTGTGCTTGTTTCCCGGGCCCAGAATCGCCGTTCCACAGCATCAACATGACCCATTGCCACCATGATGTCCACGGCGTGGGGTCCTGTGCTTTGTGAGAGGTCTGTGCCCCTCTCAGACTTAATGTCCTCACCTCGCTGCCATAGCCTCCTCGCCCGATTTCTCAGCATCTGCCTCTGAAAAAGGTGCTGTGGCGTCCACGCTGTCAATCACCAGAAAAGTGCATGAACTGATTGCCTGCTGGCGCTTTCACAGAGGGAGGGTGGGAGTGAGGATTGAATGACGACAGTTACTCAAAACCACCCTCGACACATTTTTTGCCCAGCAGGCATTGGGGGCTCGACCCAGAATTCCAGTGGGCAGCGGGGACTGCAGGAACTGTGGGATAGCTGCCCACAGTGCACCGCTTCCAATGTCGACGCTTGCCCTGTTAGTGTGGACTCACAAAGTCGAATTACTGTCCTTAGTGTGTATACACACGTTCGACTTTATAATATCGGTTCCACAAATTCACTTTAAGTACAATCGAACTACTCTCGTAGTGTAGACATACCCTTAGAGACCGCAGCCAGTGGTCATAAGTTACAGTAGCCCCCAGACTAACGTAAAGTATACCAGGTCTGGGTCATCTTGAGAGTCAGGGATCCTAATGCCCCCTCTTCCCCCAATTCAAAATGAATGGATTTTGGTACAGGAGAGAATCTGGTACATCAGCTTTAATGGAAATACTCATGTGCTTAAAGATAAGTATGTGCTTAAATATTTTCCTGAATTGGTGCACCAAACGAATAAACAGTATAAAAGGCTCTCATTTAAAATGTATCAGAGAATGTCTGAATCTGTTTTTGATTAAACTTTGGGTGCCTTCTGACCTACTGGATTTCAGAGACTTATAGATATTGCAGAAGTATTTTGCTTCCTGTGTACCAATGTGCAGTCAAATGGTTAGATATTTTGAATTACTAGTCAGGTCAGTTCTGGAGGGCTGAACAAAGGGACTGTGTGTGAGTTGTAGCATTAGCTGAGAGTGACTTATCTGAGGTCTCCAAACCAGTTATATCGGACAGTGTTGACAACATGCTATATGCAGTTGTGGGTGTGGCTATACAGATTTGCTTTCTGTGCTGCTTAATCTTGGTTATCAAATAATTCCTAATGTAAATTAGTATAATGAAAATATATCTTAGATTGCAACATACCCAGTGTGCAAGGCAAAACTGAGACTATGTTTTCATTAACAAAGAGTCAAACCATGTAGCCCTCTTCTGTTTTAGCTACAGTTTCCTTATGCAAAGTTGACAAATCCCAGGAAACAAAGTATTTTGCAACCGAGACTAAGGACAAAGTGACTGCCACACAAAATGTCACCAAAGCTGGAACTGGTACCAACCATAGCTGCAAAACAAGTTAATGAATGAAATATTTAGATATGTATATGAGAATATAAATGGTTTATTAGCTTGTCCTTATTGTCAATGGATTGGTCTGGGGAACAACTAAGTCCAGAAAAACTTAATTCTCATGTAAATCAGTGGGGAAAATGTTCTCATGATGAAAAGTATCAGAGGGGTAGCCGTGTTAGTCTGAATCTGTAAAAAGCAACAGAGGGTCCTGTGGCACCTTTAAGACTAACAGAAGTATTGGGAGCATAAGCTTTCGTGGGTAAGAACCTCACTTCTTGCATCTGAAGAAGTGAGGTTCTTACCCAAGAAAGCTTATGCTCCCAATACTTCTGTTAGTCTTAAAGGTGCCACAGAACCCTCTGTTGCTCATGATGAAAGTTACTGTATCTACATTGGTGACATTCACAAACCTTGGGGACTAATCCTGCTTACCATAGTCATGCAAGTAGTTCCATGGAAGCAATGGGATTTTTGGTAAGGTAAAGTGAGCAAAATCTGGCCTTGTCTTTTGTTCTCCAGAACACTTTTTATTGTATTGAATTGAGCTATAAAAAAAATCAAATCCAATAAGCTGTTGACAGAACTAGCTTTTTATATCTCAGTACATTCTGAACATGTAGATCAGGGGTCAGCAACCTTTGGCACGCGGCTCGCCAGGGTAAGCACCCTGGCGGTCCAGGCCAGTTTGTTTACCTGCCACGTCCATGGGTTTGCCGTCCCAGGCCAATGGGGGTGGTGGGAGGCGGCAGCCAGCACATCCCTCGGCTCACACTGCTTCCTGCCGCCCCCATTGGCTGGAGCGGTGAACCACAGCAAGTGGGAGCCGCGATCGGCCGAACCTGTGGATGCAGCAGGTAAACAAATCAGCCCGGCCCACCAGGGTGCTTACCCTGGCGAGCTGTATGCCAAAGGTTGACGACCTCTGATGTAGATAATGTTGCTAGTGTAACTTTAACAGATGGAGGAAATCTTTCTTGGTGGAGGCACTATTAACTGCATGGTTTCATGAAAATATGTAGGGGAAAAAAGGAGTATGCATTTAGCAGTAATTAACTAGGTGTAACACTGCTCTATAGCCAAAATGCTTCTGAAATAAATGTAGTCAAACTTTACTAATGCTGGGTCACTGAGAATGAAAATTATGCTTAAAATTGTTGATTGGCTCTAGTTTTCAAGATATGCTATTGGGTCAGTATATACGACCCTTGACTTGGGAATGGCGGAGGATAAGTGAGTTATAAAGGGAAGGGATCTCAGTTTAAACCAGAAATGACTAAACTACATCTTTGACTGGATCTATGAATAAATCTATGACTGGGTTTGGACAGTACTTGCTTTTTAGGCAAAACAATGAATGATGCAATCTGAAGCTGGTATTGTGTCATACATGATATGAATTGCATCATGTTATTCCTAGAAGTCATGGATGATGCAATCATAACAAAGCTTACATCACTCTGCTGAACAAATTGCCCTATATCAGCTCTAGAAATCATACAGTGTCATGCTCTCTTATTTGTCAGTGTTTGATTTTGCAAAGGGACACATTTCTGTTTAGCCAAAGTGAGCAGAGATGCCTCGTATTTGTGTGAACAGTGCAGATAACTTCTGCTAAGTTTATGGAGAAGTGACTTTTGCATCACAAAAGCGCAGTATAACCACTATGGTTAAGAAAGTTTATCACCTTTATTTTGGCTGCAAAATTGGAGATCAGGACAAGAGGTGGGCCCCACACATATGCTGCAACACTTGTGCAACAAATCTTCGCCAGTGGTTGAACAGAAAAAGGAAATCTATTCCTTTTGCAGTGCCAATGATTTGGAGAGAGCCAACAGATCATACCAGCAATTGTTACTTCTGCATGGTGCCTCTAGTTGGGAAAGGTGTGTCAAAGAAGAAAAAGTGGACTGTGCATTATCCAAACATTCCATCAGCTATACGCCCAGTACCCCACGGAGAAGGACTGCCGGTTCCTGATGCACCAGAATCATTCTCACTTGAGTTAGATGAGGAAGAGGATGAAACTTCTGGTCCTGAACCATCAATGTCACAGGACCCACATTTTCTCCCATCCTCCTCCTCTGAACCACACCTCATAACACAAGGTGAACTGAATGACCTTGTCAGGGATTTGGAACTACCCAAGAGTAAGGCAGAGCTGTTGGGCTCCAGACTACAGCAGTGGAATCTCCTGGCAGGTGATTTTAGGGTTTCCATGTTCCGTGACTGTCGAAAGGATCTTGTCCCATTCTTCTTCATGGAAGATGATCTTGTAGCCTGCAACAACATTGATGGTGTGATGGCAGCCCTCAACATCGTTCACGATCCAGATGAGTGGAGACTGTTCATTGATTCATGGAAGACGAGTCTTAAAGCTGTTTTACTGCATAATGGCAATGTTTTGCCATCAATTCCAGTTGGTCATGCAGTCCATATGAAGGAAACCTATGACAACATGAAACAACTTTTGAGGTGCATAAACTATGACCAACATCAGTGGCAGCTTTGTGGCGATTTGAAGGTTGTTGCTCTCTTGCTTGGTCTGCAGACTGGATACACAAAGTACTGCTGTTTTCTCTGTGAATGGGATAGTCGTGCAAGAGATTCCCACTACATCAAGAAAGATTGGCCACTCCGACAGTCATTAGAGCCTGGGAGGAAAAGTGTTCAGCATCCACCACTTGTTGAATCAAGGAAGATTTTGTTACCATCCTTACACAACAAGCTGGGTCTGATGAAGAACTTTGTCAAGGTCATTGACAAAACACAAGCAGCTTTCAAGTACCTCCGTGGAAAATTTCCAAGGTTAAGTGAAGCTAAGATAAAGGAAGGTGTCTTTGTTGGTCCTCAGATTCGTGAATTTCTTCGAGATGATGCATTTGACCATGCACTGCGTGGCAAGGAAAAGACGGCATGGAAAGCCTTCCAGTTAGTGGCAATAAATTTTCTCAGAAACAACAAGGCAGACAACTTGGTGGAAAACCTCCTCAAGGCATACAAAAGCCTTGGTTGCAACATGTCACTAAAGATACATTTTTTGCACTCTCATCTAGATTTTTTTCCACCGAACTGTGGAGCAGTGAGCGACGAGCACGGCGAGCGATTTCACCAGGACATTGCAATAATGGAGAAACGCTATCAGGGGAAATGGAGCCCATCAATGCTTGCAGACTATTGCTGGACAGTGACAAGAGATGCTCCATTTAATGAATACAAGAGACAAGCCAAGAAGCGCCGAGTAGACACTGAAGAGGACTAAACTATGTACATAATAGTTTTTTGCCTTTTGTTTCATAATAAATGTTATTTATATAACCCTTTTGCTGATTTTTAAAGTGTTACATAAACAGGACAGGTGAAATATTATCATGTAAAGCAACCATAAACACATGAAAGGAATGAATTATTCTGTGTTTTATATATGAATCTCAGTAAGGGTAGGTAGTATGGAAGAAAACATGAATTCTACAACTATATTTAATATAAAAGAAGATCCTTTTTGTTCCACTTATAAACATAGCAGTTGTGAAGACATTTCTGTGATTAAAGAAATGGCAATGCATTTTTAAGCTTGTAATATCACCTGTAACCTGGTTCCATTAGCAATTTTCACTGTTCTGAGTTGCATTAAATGAGAGGTTTTTCAGTATCAGTGAGATGAACAGTAATGGCAGAAATATGCTAATGATGCCATAAGATGACATTGCATCCTTTCTCAACAGATGCAGTGTTCATATTCATATTTCTTACCTACAGATAAGGACTGTTTTAACCCTTGAACTAATTCTTAAGGTTAAGATGAAACTCTGAAAATGAGATATAGCTCTACACTAACAGTCAATCAGACTAATTTACTTATTTTATATTAAATTTAACTTGTTCCACTGTTTTAGCACTAGAATGAAATCATCTCGTTCACAGATGTGATTTAAATCTGAATAATTAAATAATATGGATGATAGATGGAAAAATTTGCCAGAATTACTCCTGTTCTAATGATATTCATTCTGATTATTTGTTTTGTGTCTGGAACTAATAGTAACAAAATAATACTTCACGAATACTTCAGCAAAACAACAACATTTTTGGCTTCAAACCCAATTAGAACAAAAAGCATAATAACACATTATAATATAAATTTGACATGTAGTTTTCCTTTAGGAGATATTCAGTTTTTAGTTTTCAACAAGTCCCTGAGAAGCTTTAGGGTTCTTAGGATGCCTAGAGTCAATTTTGAGCAATTTTGCAATTTACCACAGGGAATCTTAATTCAAATTCAACAAAATACTGAAAGAGGTAGTGCTTTGGGATACTTAACCTCCTCAAAAGACCATCAGTATGAGACCCCAGATGGAGAGAAGCAAAATCTAAATAAAATATATCTGTCAATCTGGAAACATGGTTAATAATAAGAATAGATCTTTCTTTTCCTTTTCCTTTTTCTTATATCCTAATTAAAAGCCTTTTAGACATTACTATTATTGAGGTTCATAAAAGCCAATAATCAGTTCATGTTGAATAGTCCCTTCTAAACATTAACAAAAGCATTAAGGTATAATCTTAAAATGTGACTAATTCACTTCTGAATATTTTTACTACAGCTGACTGAAAAAGTCTGTAGCCCAGAGGTGGAAAAACTATGGCCCGCATCCGGCCCACGGGACCGTCCTGCCCGGCCCCTGAACTCTTGGCCCAGGAGGCTAGCCCCCGACCCCTCCCCTGCTGTCTCCCCCCCCCCCCCCCCCCCCCCGCAGCTAGCTCGCTCACGCTGGCGCAATGCTCTGGGCGGTGGGGCTGTGAGCTCCTGGGGCAGCACAGCTGCAGAGCTGAGGCCTGATCCGGTGCTCTGTGATGCAGGGTGGCAGTGGTGGCAGCATGGCCCGGCTCCAGCTGGGCAGTGCGGCTGTAGCGCCGCCAGCCACCGGTGCTCCAGGCAGCGCAGTAAGGGGCAGGGAGCAGGGAAGGTTGGACAGAAGGCCAGGGAGTTCGGAGTGGTGGTCGGGGGGTGGGGGTGTGGATAGGGGGCAAGGGAAAGCAGGGGGTTGAATGGGGGCAGAGGTACCGGGGGGCAGTCAGGAAGGAGGGGGGGTTGGATGGGGTGGCAGGGCTTCCAGGGGCAGTCGGGGACAGGGAGAAGGGGTGGTTGGATGGGGCAGGGATCCCGGGGGGCCATCAGGAATGAGAGGAGGGGTTGGATGGTACAGCGGGGATCCGGGGGCAGTCAGGGGACAGGGAGCGGGGAGGTGTGGATGGGGCAGGAGTCCTGGGGGGGGCTGTCAGGGAACAGAGGGGTTGGATGGGGCAGGAGTCCCAGGGGAGGGGCAGATAGGAGGTGGGGGCTGGGCCACGACCCCCTCCCTAACCGGCCCTCCATACATTTTATGAAACCCGATGCGGCCCTCAGGCCAAAAAGTTTGGCAGCCCCTGCTGTAGCCTCATACCTTGCCTTCCTTTTTTTCTTAATATCTCCTAGATATAATGTAACCCTTTTATCTGGGGTATTTAGTCTGTTGAAATAGAAATTGTAATGATGATAGATGTATAGGATTTTGTCTTCCTTGCTGTGAAGGGGGAGGAATAAAAAGAAGCTGGACTCTGGAAAAAGCTGGGGAGGGGTGTTAACGCGTATACAGTATTTTTGTAGCCTTGTAACCATCAAATAAGGTTGCAATGCATATACTTATGAAGAATTTTTTAAAGCAAAACGTTGGAGTCATTCTTTTGTAGCAGTTAACTGTACCTTGCCAAATGATAGGTATTTTTAATGGATAAAAATACACAGAAGCATTTCTTAATGTTTTAAAATCTCTTATCTAAAATGAAATGAGTATTTTGTGTTTGCTGAGGTGTTGCCAAGAGTTAAGTAACCTTTATCGTTCTATACAGAATAGACAGAATTTATGGAACCAACCAGATAAAATCAGCAGTTTTCTCTCCTAATTGTAAAAAAAAACATAGGGGCCAGCCATATGAGCTAGTGTCTAAAGATGGCAGAAGGTATTGCTTATAGTAAGTTTTAGCAGGGAAAATAACACTTGTAGTAGCTCATCACTACAGCATAGCACAAGGTCAAAACATTTGTCCCATGTTACTTTCCACATCTTCTTCTTTGACACTACACTAATATATATATATATATACCTGCTGTCACAATCCCAGTAGATCAAGTTGTTGATGTCAAGTATTTCCAGCCCCTTCAGGGCAAAACTACTATGCTGGCAACCTTGCCAGAAAGCCAGATGTAGTTGTTTTATTGCCTCTTCCTAGTGATGAGTATATAATTTCAAGAATAGAAAGGACATTTGTGCTTGCTCCCTCGCTTTTTTTTTTTTTTTCCCCAAGTGAGGGAGGGGATATGGTTGAGTGGATAGGGCACAGGATTGGGAGTCCTATCTCTGCCAGTTATTTTCTATGTAGTTGTGTTGTAGCCATGTTGGTCCCAGGATATTTTATGGTTTATTACAACAATCTATAATCCACAACCCCGCTCCAGTTTTTTTTCCCCCCATGACCGGAGAGGTGTTAACTGGCCACTTCACCTTGAATGGTTCTTTGAAATATGTGTTAACTACTTATGTTAAACATAATGAATGGCTATCCAACTACAGAAACAGTTTCTCCTCCCTTGGTGTTCACACCTCAACTGCTAGCAGAGCACCTTACCCTCCCTGATTGAACTAACCTCGTTATCTCCACACTGATATATACCTGCCTCTGGAGATTTCCATTACTTGCATCTGAAGAAGTGAGGTTCTTACCCACGAAAGCTTATGCTCCCAGTACTTCTGTTAGTCTCAAAGGTGCCACAGGACCCTCTGTTGCTTTTTACTTATGTTAAACAGTCTATTCCATGCTTGTATTTAGTTGTGACACTGAGTACATTTCCCAGACCCAAAGAGGTGCTCTGTGTAAACCCGATATCTTGTCTCTCACCAACAGAACTGGTCCAATAAACAATATTATCTCACCCACCTTATGTCTCAGTTATTTTCTATATCTCTTTCAGAAAGCTACTTCACATCTCTGTACTTCCATTTCCCCATCTAGAAAATGGGGTGAATGATAAATGGCCACCTTTTGTGAAGTGTGTTGGGAATTCATTAATAAATAATACATTATAGGTGCTCAATATTCTATATCTGTAAATCCTTTAGTTGCATTGTTAAGTCTTCGAAGGATTTTCCTTTAGCTGCAGTTAATGCTGGATTTTTCCACAGCTGTATTTGATGCCAGTTAATGTGAGTTCTCTTATCTCTTTCTTTCCTCTCTGGTGGCGATCTCATAAGTGTTGGTGCAGATATCTGTTAAAATTTTCCTTCTAGTGGGCAGGAGGTTACCACTGGGTTGGCATTTTCACCTCTCAATACTTCGATATTTTACAGTCTCACAGACCAGGCTGCCTTCTTTTCTAAATCATAATCTGCCTTTGACTGCTCTAGAAATACATACCTCCTTATCTTGATTAACAATGCACTATGACATCTCAGGAAGTGAGGAAAATACTGCATGGAAAAGAACCTTGCGAACTACAGTATACACTAAAATAAAAAATATATATATTAGACTTCACAGAGCCACAATATCTCACTTAGGTAATATAAAGTAAAAAATAACTTCTTTCATCTTGACTTCAGTGGGAGCAGAAACTGACTTGTATAATCACCTAACCTAGGCCTTAGCATAAATGGTAACCTTTATTCTGCCTGAGATGAAAATAAATATTTGAACTTTTATTTAGTTAAATAATGGTAACCCTAAGAAGTCGCAATTTTTCGTTCAGTCACTAGACAATTCATTACCATTGTTTGTAGAAGAGTCCAGTGTTGCTAACTGTTGTGATTTTATTGCAAGTCTCAACTATATTTGATGTTTTACATAATGCCCCAGCTCCTGGATACAAGTGATTATGACATAATCTCATTTCTAGCCCTCGTGTTTGCAGAGAAAAAGCTTGACAACATGACTAGCGTGTACTCTAAAAGCTCAAGAGCCAGAAGGCAAATGAAATGAGATTTAAAAAAAAAAAAAAATTGTTGGCTTTATTTTGGGGGGGATGAGGGGGGCGCCTGACTCAGTTGTCAACACTGGGATAAAAGAATGCACAGATTGTTTGCTTTCTTAAGAAAGGGGTGTCTGGGTTCTTAACTTGTTTGTACAGTGCAAACACAATCGATCCCTGATTCTTGAGACTTCTAGACACTGGTAACATTAAAATTAATTAGTAATAATAACAATTTACAAATATATTGTTAAAAAGCACTCACTAAAACAACACAAAACACTGCATAGACATTTCTCATTGGAGAGATGTGTGAGAGAATGACCTGCACAGGTGTCATGCTGTGTGCAGTTCATTCATTTAAGCAACATGAATAACTACTGGAAGGTGCTCAGATACTATGCTGATAATGGCAGTATAAGAACCTCTACAGAACAAAATAACTAGGCAAGTGCATAGTGGATGCATTTACAATACCAAATTAATAGTTAATGCATTTTATTTGTTTGTTTTTGCTTATCCAGCTGCCATTTGCAATAATTGTTTAAGTATTTGTTTCTATTTATGTTCTTTTAGAGAAAGAGAGAGAGAGAGACTAACTAACATTTTTGGACATGTACACATTAAAAATTTGCCTCCGTCAAGGCAAGGAGAAAATAGATTCCTTCAAATAAACACCTACTAACTTCATTAACTGTCCCTCATGCCAACGCCTGAGAACAGAGATGGACCTTGCCTTGTGTTCTTTTGTTTAAGAAGGGATGCAATACTCTTAATTAAAAAGAATCTGTTGTACTTCTCTGGTTTTATCAACCCTTCTGTTAAACCTGCATTATCTGTCATGTGAGCAGAGTTGAAGAGAAAGCACCCAGGCTCCATGGTTAACTATGTTCCTGTTAGATTTGTTGTTGTTGGGGTTTTTTTTTTTTAAACTCAGTTGAACTTTTCTCCGAGATATAAAGATTTCAAGCTAATTGCTTAATTAAAAATAAGAATGCTGACATAACTGCTTAATTCTGTAATCATTTACTAATACAGGGTCTGAGACTTACACTTTCACTTAAAAGGTCTTTACACTGTTGTAAATTCATTGACATCAGTGGAGTTACTCCAGCTTCATGGGGAGTAACTGAAAAGTGAGTCAGGCCCACACTTAATAAGGGAAAACTTTTTGTAGTTGCAATTATTTTAGTAGTCCTTACAAATAATATATTTTCTGGTAGAACTAATGCCTGTTACTGACTGAACAACTCAAGCTTAAGGAATAGTACTGCAGCTCAAGAAATACATTTAAGTAAATATAACTAAGCCACCACTTCTGGTGTATGTGGTAAGTCACTCATGAGAGAGACACAATACGCCACTAGACTAAAAGCACTAGGTTGTCAGTACTTCTGCACAGATTAACTGTGCCTGCACTACAATTGTTTATATCCAGTAATCATTCAACAAATGTAACTTTTTTTCTATTTGTTAATTATCCATGAGTAGTCTTAGATTTGTACGTACTTATTCATTATTTGGAATTGTTCTGTGAGAACTCTAAACAACCATATTTTAGTCTATGGGCTATTGCTGAGTTATCACTTAAATTATTTTTGACTAATTACTGTTCTTCGTTTGTGATGTGTGACTGCTCAAATCACATAATACTCTTGCTATTCCTTGACTGAATAACTAGAACTTTGTTTGGAGGATGGAAATTAGAGATTAAAAGATGCCCCACAAACACTTTCAGAATGAACTTCTTTGCAAATACAGTCACATTTGTATTCATAAGGCTCTTGCTTTCTGTTAACATTCCTGAAAACCAAAATATCAATTCTACAATATTAGTAAAAAAGAATAAATAGGACTGTGGTTATCATGGAAGAAAAAGTGTTGGAGGCAGGACTCTTCATGCCATTATATCCCATTGGTCTTCTGGCTCATTGGGATTTCTGTTCTGCTCCTGGAACTGCACCCCAGGGAAATCTATTCTAAATAGGCTGCACTGTGATAAAATGTCTAAATATTTCTGTACAGTATTCACCTATCTTTACTGATCGTGTTCAACCTCCAACAAAGTCTAAAAACAGCTGTAGAGTAAATACTAAGGGGAAAAATAACACTGGCAATTAGGAAGGCACAAGTACAGTAATATGAACTATCAACTGGAGTAAAAATGCTTTTACTGTAATAACCTTTTGAACTTACCCCTGAAGTAAAATAAAAATAAATTCACTGCCATGTGACCATGATACAGTGAATTAGAGGCCACTTCTGTTGAAGCAGGACATTGATATAATGGAATATTTTAATGGCATCTGTAACCACATCAATATCTCTGGTATAGTACTGGCTACAGTCAAATAATTGGAAAAGTCATTATAGCTTAATCAAACACATTGGTTTTCCTCACTACCTATCAAAAGATTAAGCTATGGTATGTCCATGTTGCAGAGATGAATTACTGCATATATAGAATAAACATGGCTGCTTTGAAGCTTCAAAGATGCCTTAGAGAAATGAACATTCCTTTTTTAAAAAGGAACCATTGTATAAAATCAAATAGCATATGTTAAAAGAAAGCTGTACAAGTTTGGCTCACTTAACTGAAAATGGGCTTGGAAAAGGTCATGGGGAATTGGAGGTTACAGAACCGATAATCAAAGAAATTAGCAGTGGGTTGAGCATTTTGAGCTGCCTACAGAAAGCACACCTCAGCTTTCCAAAGCAGAGAAGGATAATAAAATCACATATCAGGAAAAGAATCCAGAAAGATTATTACAACTATCCAGACCATTACAGATGCCCCAGACAATCTCTCAGGACTTCCTGGCCTAGACTTTGAATCTGTAGGAAACATTGCTGCTTAGCAATCAAGTTCATGGAGGATTCATTAAAGTCTTAGGGTCTCATCCTTTTCTTATGTATACCAGTGTAAATGAGTAACTCCACTGAAGTCAATTGATTTACGTTAGTGTAAAACTTGTGTGAAACATGAAACAGGCCATTAATGTCCAGGTGAGTTTTTATTATATTACTCCATACTGTGAAACCTGAAAGCACATACCAGGTTGTAAACTATTTTCTATCTTAGTGTCTGTCTGTCTGCACAAAATTCTTCCATGTTCATGTAGCAGTTTGCCATTGCTCTGAATTTCACATTGTCTTGAAGGAACTTGGAGAGACAAGGTGGGGAGGTAATTTCTTTTATTGGACCAACTTCCGTTGGTGATGGAGCTTATACAGAGCACTTCTTCGCGAATTTGTAAGTTATAGTTAAGGAATTTAGAAACATTTCTAGCTGAATCAATTTTTTTCCCCCCAGAGGAAAAGATTAAGAATGTTATAAGAGAATTCAGAGCTTATTCCGTTTTTGAGATGTAGGTACTTGTCAGTTACATCAAAGATTGAAATGCAGGAGGACTTTTAATCTTTTTTTTTTAATTTCTCCTTTTCATTCTTACAAAATTCAGGAAATGCCAGTGAGGGACACAAGCAAAATGTTTTGGCGGTTTGCTTTGGATAAGCATTCCAAAGTTTTTAGTTCTGGAGCTTCCAATCCAGCCACTGTGATGGGTTGGATCACAGAAACCCCCTTGGGATTTCCCTGCCAGCTCAGGACTCCAGCACCCTGTCTTGCTGAGCCAGACACTCCCGTCTGCTCCAACACAGACCCAGGGTCTGAATTACGTGCCCCAAAGCTGCAGGTTTACCTGAAAACAGCTCACAGAAGTGTGCTTGTCTATAGCACTCAGATGCCCAACTCCCAATGGGGTCTAAACCCAAATAAATCTGTTTTACCCTGTATAAAGCTTATACAGGATAAACTCATAAATTGTTCACCCTCTATAATACTGATAGAGAGATATGCACCGTTGTTTTCTCCCCCAGGTATTAATACATACTCTGAGTTAGTTACTAAGTAAAAAGTGATTTTATTAAATACAGAAAGTAGGATTTAAGTGGTTCCAAGTAGTAACAGACAGAACAAAGTAAGTCACCAAGCAAAATAAAATAAAATGTGCAAAACTATGTCTAATCAAACACTACAGATAAGATCCTCACCAGTTCCAGAATGCTCCCTTTTACAGGCTAATCTCCTGTTAGCCTGGGTCCAGCAATCACTCACACCCCCTGTAGTTACTGTACTTTGTTCCAGTTTCCTTCCAGTATTCTGGGGGGTGGAGGTTTTTTAGCCAGCTGAAGACAAAATGGAGGGGTCTCCCACGTGTTTAAATAGACTTTCTCTTGTGGGTGGAGACCCCCTTCTCACTCCTATGAAAAGTCCAGCTCCAAGATGGAGATCTGGAGTCACCTGGGCAAGTCACATGTCCCTGCATGACTCAGTCTTTACAGGCCAAAGCCATTGTCCACATGGTATCTTGTACGTCTCCAGGAAGACTTCTTATGTGGATTGAAGCATTCCAAGATGCATTGTTCCCCAAGTGCTTCCTGATCAGGTACTTAACCTTGCGAATTCCTTCCCAAAGAAACTGACCAAATGCCTCACAAAGCTTACTTAGAAACCAAGCAAGTATACAGCCCGTATTCTTAACCTCAAGTAGAAAATAATATATGTGTACAAATAGGATGAATAGATATAGTAGACCATAACCTTGACGGAGATATGTTACATGGCACAGGCAGCACAAAACATATTCCAGTTATGTCATACATACATTTATAAGCACCACCCCCCCATAAAACCTTATGGGGTACACTGTCATATCCACTTCACACAACATCTACTCCTGCCAGTCTTCCCGCCTTCCCAGATCAGACCTAGCGTTGACTGACCCTTTCAGATTTCTACATCTAGTCTCTCAACAGAAAACTGCATTCTACTAGACCATAGTGTTTACGGTTTAAATTTCCAAACTCAGGTGTATACTGAAGAATAGAGTGCACTAGATTTCAAAATAGTCATTATGGGACCTAACACAGATATATAGCTGTGTCCCACAATTAGGACCAGGTCCTCCGCTGGTGTAAATTGGCATAACTCAGTTGGCTTCAGTGAAGTTCAGTGAATCAAATGCAACTTACTGCATCTGATAATCATCTGGCCCATAAAAATTAGTGAAGGAGTGGTGCTGAGTTGTTGAGAAAGGGGCTGGCCTGGTGATGCCACACTCTTAGTGGGGCTGTGTGGATATCAAGGAATGGTGAAGATTGGAAGCCTGGTCAGACGGGGCTGAGTAGTCTCCTTGATGGAAAGGTTTTGAACTTCACTTAAAAGTTAATTGTAGGAAAAATGTTAATTAAGAAATATAATACCTATCAACCCAAAACTGGAGAAATAGCAGAAGCTACCAATTGGAAAATGTAGATGAAATGCAATGCCGCAGCCACAGATGGAAACTTAAGTTGAAAATGACCAACATGTTCTGAAATGGCAGCAAAACTGATGAATGAATTACGAGAACAGAAGGCAAATATTGCATTGCCCAAATATAGCACCTGAACTCAGAATAAGACTCTATTTTGAACAGAGCTGCTCAGAACATTGGAAAGAAAATGGAACAATGGCATTCAAGGACAAGAAGTCTGCAACAAGGCAGCAGTTGGGATAAGTGCTTTTTGAAGTGCTACGCTGTCTTTCTGGATGTCATAGGAGAGTGTAGTTGATGAGCTGAAAGATGTCACTTCTACAAGACTAGAAAGGAAATAGAAAATAAAAAAGTTCCAGAATCAGCATTCTACACAAGTTGATTAATAGATTCCAAGGCTAGAAGGGCCCATTGTGATCATCTAGTCAGACCTCCTGTATAGCACAGGTTATAGAAGTTACCCAAAATAATTCCCAGAGCATATCTTTTAGAAAAACCTCTACTCTTGATTGAAAAATTGTCAGTGATGGAGAATCCACCACAATCCTTGGGAAATTGTTACAATGGTTAATTGCCCTCAATGTTAAAAATCTATGCCTTGTTTCCAGTCTGAGTTTGTCTAACTTCAATTTCCAGCCATTGGATCATGCTATGGTAATAACATGGTATGGTAATGTTCATCAAATACTCTTGGGGGAAAAAAATCAGACCACTAGAATATATTAAATAGCAATGATATTCTCATATATCTCCTAAGGAGCATGCTAAATTATCTCTCTCTAGGGGTCTGTTCTTCCCTTGATTTATTTATTTATTTAGTTATTTATTTGTTGCTTGACTCCTGTCAGGATTAATGAGAGATATGCATAGATTAGGCAACTGATTTTTCATGTATACTTTCATTTACTGCAGAATTTAACAGAGAGAATAACAAATGGTTGATCATAAGGAAGTGTATATATTATTTTGAACATTTAGTGACTGAATAATTGTCAATTTTTTCCCCTCCAATTTAAGAAGAATTACAGACAAAACGTTGGCTTCACATTAGATTTTTTGGGGGCACTACAGTGTCTGAGGTTCTGGCATAGGTAGATGGTTTTTAATATTTCTGTAAATAGTAAAAGAAAAGGTGTGGTAAAGTTATAAATTTATATCCAGTAAAAGGGCCTCTCTGATTATAGGTTAAAAAATAGCGTAACAATAAATGGATTATCTCTTCCTATTAGTAAAAGTTGTTGTTTGATCCATCCCTAATAAATTATTTGGGCTATATTTGGTACATTAGTTTCTCAATTCCTTGCCTGGCCAAATACCTGTTCAGCACTATCCCCTAAAACACTGAAGAACAAAATGTTTCCCATGACTGGTACTCACATATAGAAACAAATTACACTAGGCCACAGCATCTCACTCAGTTAAGAAAATTTTTGTTTCCTAAGGTTTTTTGTTTTTGTGTTTACCTATTGCCAGTGGATTTCTTTTATCTGGCATGATATATGGGGATTGGTGCTGATTTTTTCCTCTTGACTGTACCAAATATGCTACCTGCCCTAAAGAGCTTACTGTCTAAACAGAGTCTAAATGAAACCCCTAAACCTCTGTCCTGCTACCTCTGAACTTTGGTGAAATTTGGATTTAGCTCCAATCTTCAGGGCTAGGCCTTCTGGCCACAAAGCACTGAAATAACTCCCCTGTCTCTAATACATTATACTAAAATGTAGGCCAAAACCTCTGTGATATGTGACAGTATTTGACTTGAGTCAAATACAGACAACACAGTCCAGATACACAAAGTGCTACCAAAGATCCATTCTTGAAATGTCAGAGGGAAAGTTTCTTAATTAATATTTTAATTGTCTATCCTCTTTTGAGCAAAAAATACTAAAATGTTTTAGTAGAAAGAACATGTTCTAAGGAGGGATTTGAATTGAGAGAGAGGTAGTTTTGAATAGAATTAGATTAAGTGAGTTTCAGGCTAAGAGGAAAGATGGAAGGTGTGAAGACAGGAGTAGGAGAAAGTTAAAGGCTGAGGTCACAGCAGGAGGTCAGTGGGTCATAGTAGGGGCAGTATGAGAAAATGAGAACAGAGATGGTGGAGGGGAAAATTTGTGCAAGGCCTAGAATGGGGAGCAGGGCAGATGAGTTTGATGCAGGAAGCAAGAGGAGCCCAATAAAGGGATTCATAGGGAGGAGTGACAGTGTCAGAGTTGTGGGAGAAGATGATGATGATTTTAGCAGCAGCATTTTGTACTGAGTGGAGTGGGGATAGAGAAGATGGGGAAATTATGGTAGTTGAGTTGAGAAATAGCCAGCACAAAAACAAGAATTTTGCAGTATACACTGAAAATTGAAATATGAGGAATGACATACCTCAGTTAAATAACAATCTGTATGAGACTTAATTGTCTAATAGATCATACAACGGAACTAGACCTCTATAGTTACCGAGAATGCACTATGTCCATGTTGGACTAAATCCACAGGCAACATTTACGTGTATTTAAGCTCTTGCTACCCCTTTCACCTCTTTCAGTTTTCTGAACTCTAGAGGATGCTATATGGGGAGCAACACATGTACAGAGACTTCAGTTTTCTTTGCACAAGAGCGGTCCAGGTTGGGAAGATGCTTTGTGCCCTCATTCATCTGCCCAAGAGCTAGGGACGGCATGACCCAGCGGGTATGTCTACACTGCACCTGGAAGCGAAACTCCTAGCCCAAATAGACAGACTTGCACCAGCAGGGCTCAAGCTAACACAAAAAAAGCAGTGTGGATGTTGCAGCTCTGGTGGAGGTTTGGGCTAGTCACCTAAGCTCAGACCCATGAGGTTGGGTAGCTTGAGAACCTGAGCTGCTGCCCCAGCTGCAATGTCCAAATTGCTATTTTTAGTATGCTAGTGTGAGCCTGTCCGTTCACTCCCTGATGAAATGTAGACATACTCTAAGTGTCTTGCCCCAGGTTGCAGAGCTGTAACTAGAACCCCAGAGTCCTGGCTTCCATCACCTCTTCTAAACACTACATATGCTTTCTAACAGATTTTTTTAAAATGAGTTTTCCTTAAAAAAAAAAAAAAAAAAAAAATCTTCATGAATCAGGTGCTAAAGTTAAGATTCAGTTACAGCCAAGTAGTAGACTGTGATTTAACATTTGCTGAAATCTCCATTTGCTATCATCTCCTAGAGAGGGCAAGAGTAGATTCAAACTAAATCTGTGTAGAAAGGATTGGCTTCCACTCTAAAGGTTCCTTAAATAGCCTATGCTTTCAACTGTGCAGATAATGAGGCTTCTGGATTTTCCCTAGTTTTTTTTTATATTTGGGAGATTACATTACATATTCATTGATATTGTTTTGGGGCTGAAACCACGTTCCAGATGATTTAACAGATCATAATGCTTTATATAAAAAGGTGGCAAAATAAACTTCAGAGGCTAATGTTTTTTCAAATAATATGCCAAAGAATTTTCTCTTGTGTGTAAAAGTAAATATGGTAAATAAAATGTATGTTACAACTGTTAAACATAGCAACATAGAGAAAACTTTGAGTGAAAGGGACTGGGCAAATTTTAGGAAGATAAATTGCATAATATCTTTAAAAGGAAAATGGTCTATACTATGAGATGAAACTATATGGTGTTTAATAAGACAGGGTTTCCCATAAGAATCTTTTGCTTTCCAGTGATTAATTATTTTCTGATACAACTAACTCCCTAAATTGAGAAGGTGGTTATTAAAAAATCACATCCACTCACATACTCCTGGATTACCTGAAAAAGCATGAATTGTCTGTCTTTCTGTGGTAGTCCTTGCAAGTCCCTCTTTGGGACACTTATCATTCCATTCTGGAGGTATGTAGCTCACTGCCAGTAAAGTGAGTGTCCTTCAGAACTCTTTTGGATTGTACCTGGGATAGTCTGCTAGAGTTTGTTTAATGTACATATTTTTAAAGGAAATCCAGGCAGATGCTTTGTGATTATTTAATATGCAATGAGCAAATATTTTTCTCTGTTTTTAAAAAAAAATACTATATGGACCAGGAAATCTTGGAGGTATACAATGCCACTGAGTGAGCAGAAGGAGAATACAAATGAAATCATTCTTACAAAGATAAGCAACATATGTACAATGGCACCACCTAATTCTCTGCTCTCTTCAGTTTTTATGAGCTAAGCAGGGACTGGTTTAGTTGAGTTTTTGGATGGGAGATTTTGGCAGCAAGTGATGGTACAAAAGTTTCAATAGCTGGAACGCTGTTCTGAGTTGATAATATGAACCTGTGCTTTGGATCAGTATTGAGCCAAGGTCTTCTGCAGATTAAAAAATTATAGCGATTACTTTGAAAATAGTGTAGTTAAGTATTATATAGTGAAGAATCTCTCAATCACTGGACAACAAGCTCGATTTGTAGGACTGTACTTAGATCTGAATGCTTTAAATAAAATTAGAGAGAGAGAGAGAGAGATCATTTCAGAATCTGCCCAGATGTAGTGGAAAAAATGGAACTGAAAGAAAATACTGTATTCACACTACTTGATGGAAAAAATGGGTAATAGAATGTTGAACTGGCTGAAGAGAACTCATGGTTATGCACCTGTCATGAGCCATTGAGTGATACTGTTATGTGAATGCCATTTGGGATCAGCTTTGCCTCTGAAGTTTCATAAAGAGGAAAAAAGTGTTAAAATCATTCACAGGCATAGAAGATATAACAGTCATTTTTGATTCGCTAAATTATAGAGAGCTGCAAAAGAATAGTGATGAAAGTAACTGAATCCTGAGGAAGTGATGGACAGAGCCAGGAAGGCAAGAGTCAGATTTAATAAAGACAAAATCAAGTTCAAAGTGTAGAAGTGATGTAGAATATATTTGGATTTGATAGTCTCTAAAGACGGATGAAGAGAAAATTACAAATAATAGCTAGAATGCCAAAGCCCCAGACCTGACACGAAAAAGCATTTACTTGGCATAGCGAACTTCTTGTTAGGTACTGTATGAACTGTAACACATTCAACATCATAGCATCACTGAGAGCTCTCTTAAAAAGGATGTCGAGTGGATTTAGAATCGTAATCATGAAGCAGCATGAGAAATTCTGAAATAAGTGTACTGTAGCAAACCTATGATGGTGACATTTGATGTGAAAGGCTAGTAAAGTTTCAAGCACATGTGATGGAAGGGAATTTAGGAGCTTGCATCTTTTAAGAGAAATGCCCTAATAAGACTTTGTAGCTCTATCCAATGTAACTATATGTAATTAGAAAATAACTGACACGATGCTATATTGTAGTGTTGTTGTAGCTTCCTTGGTCCCAGAATATTACTGTGAGGTAATATCTTTTATTGGACCAACTTCTGTTGGCGAAAGAAACAAGCTTTTGACCTGAAGAAGAGCTCTGTGTAGCTTGAAGTCTTGTCTCTTTCAACAACAGAACTTGGTCCAATAAAAGAGATTTGCCTCAGCCACCTTCTCTCTAATTGCTGCTTTCACCTGTAAATAACTGAATTTATATGCAGATATTCGAGATATGGAAATTAACCGTCTAGGAGTCATTTTGAGAAAATTGCATTTTGTTCATCATCACAATGATAGAAAACTGCTACCAATGATGCATTAGCAATGCTGGTCCTGATTAATAATGCGCTACTCCAGTTATATACTGATGTAATTCCTTGAAATCAGTGGAGTTATCCCATTGTAAACCTGCAGAAATATAGTGATGAACCAGACCCACTAGTGTATTGTGAAATATAATGTATACTATAGATTATGTGTTGTCTACAACATACTCCAAATAAATAACTCCCGGTAAAGGTCTAAAGCATGCCAAAATGAAAAGTTCCAAGTAACTGTCTGAGTTAAAAGTGGTATTTTTATTAAGAAGATGCTACCAGCTCTTAGACAAATGAGGAAAAAAATATTAACCAACACCAGACAGTAATGGAATATGACTGTTGTGAGATATGAAGCAGATGCTTTGCTATTTATTGATTAGAACCTGATCATAGCAACTGAATTAGGAAGATAAAAGTCATGCACAAATGGTGCTTGCATATGAGCAAGAGGAGACTATATTGGCTTGAAGTGTCAACTGAGTTTGAGGTGGCAGCATCCAGATGTTCAGCATATGCAAAGTACAGAAACAAAAATCAAAAGGAAATTCTACTGCCACAAAAGCCAATAAAATCTTTGAAGTATTTGCAAAGCAATGAGGGGGCGCAGTTCAATATCATATTATGTCTCTCACAATGTACTCTCATTCTGATGGAAGGAGTGAATAATCAGTTAAAAATAGGGCTGTCAACTAATCACAGTTAACTCAAGCGATTAATGCAAAACAAATTAACTCGATTTAAAAATTAGTGCTCAGTTTATATTTTTATTACAAATATTTGCACTGTAAAAAAGATAAAATAGTATTTTTCAATTCACCTCATACAAGTACTGTAGTGCAATCTCTTTATTGTGAAAGTGAAACCTCTATCTGGAAAGTGCAACTTATAAATGTAGAATTATTTTTTATATATATATAACTGCACTCAAAAACAAAACAATGCAAAACTTTAGAGCCTACAATTCCACTCAGTCCTACTTCTTGTTCAGCCAATTGCTAAGACAAGCAAATTAGCTTACAATTATGGGAGATAATGTTGCCCACTCCTTATTTATGATATCACCTGAAAGTGAGAACAGGTGCTTACGTGGCACTATTGTAGCTGGCATTGCAAAGTATTTATGTACCAGATATGCTAAACATTCATATGCCTCCTCATGCTTCGAGTTGTAGATTCTAAAGTTTTACATTGTTTTGTTTTTGAGTACAGTTATGTTAAAAAAAATTCTACATTTGTAAGTTGCACTACAGTACTGGTATGAGGTGAATAGAAAAATACTATTTTTGTTTCTTTTGTACAATGCAAATATATGTAATAAAAAATACTAATGTGAGCACAGTACACTTTGTACTCTGTGTTGTAATTGAAATCAATATTTGAAAATGTAGAAAAACATCCCAAAAATGTATAGTAAATTAAAATTTATATTCTATTGTTTAACAGTGCAATTAAAATTATGATTAATCGCAGATTTTTTTTTAATCTTGCGATTAATTGTGGGTTTTTTTAAATCGTTTGACAGCTATATTTTTTATATATTACTTATACACATGCATACAAAAACATTATTTTGGGCATTTTACCAGTTGTCCTTTAGCTACAAGGTTTCTGGCATTTCATCTGAAATGTTTACAGTAGCATAAAGCAAGTGAGCACTATTTTTCTGTCTATGCCCCTCCTATCCAATTAAAACATGAGTGTAAAACTTTTTCTGCCGAATTTTCAGTTCCTCTATATCTTAACTTGTCAATTGTGAAAGATCCCCACTCTCTGGTGAGTTAGTGAGGTTTTCATGGTGTACTTCCAGTTACTGGTCTGCTTAATATGAAGTTCTAGCCAGTTCTGATTAGCCATTCAAATCGCCAGAGAATCTATGGGTTCTGTTCATGTTCCTTGCAGAAGTACCACCCCACTATCAAAAAAAAGCTTCTAAATCAGACTAATGTTACAACAATTCAAACACACAATTCAGAAAGTGGGAACTGGTGGTGTCAAACAGGTTACCGTGGAAGGTAAAAATAATGTTACAGGAGGATGCTATAAAAGAAAGTTTTGTATATATGTAAATACCTAATTGATAAGGTACTATGCAAGACAATGGGAATTGTTACTTGGTTTTGTATAGGACTGCCATGGTTACAGGGCTAGCCTAAGTGGATTTGAGCCCTGCAAGTCTTCCTTTCGGGAGCTGTGACCAGTGGATAATACAGTGACCAGACAACTTCCTTAAAATAAAGTATTGTTTAATCTTAACACTAGGAATGCTGCATAGCATAAACGAGAGAGGATTTTAAAACAATAAAGACCTACATGCTTGACTGTCTTACCTAGAACTTACCATCTCCCTGACAGCTTAGGAAGTCCCATCTCCTCCAGACCCATCCGACAAAGCCTGCCTCTGTGTCATTCTGTTTCTCTGCAAAAAGCTTCTGACACCTGATTCCTCCTCTCTCTCTAGAGGAAGTGACCTTTTAACTGTTTCAGGAGCTATGGGGTTCCTGTGTGTCAAACCCTTGAGGCAGGGCCTGGCAGTATGTATGTCTTGGTTCGGGGGTTCAACAGAACTTGGAGCAGAAGCTAACATGGTGCTGTTGCCAAAGGATGTGTGGTTCATGAGCCACCAGCCATGAAATGCCAAGGATTATGGGGAAGTGTGGTAAGTGGATTATTCCAAACTGGAGGATCTCCTGATGGTCCCAAATGTCAACTTCCAGAGGCACTGTCTCCTGTGTCATGGGTCCCAATGATAGAAGCAAACCATCTGTAGTTTCCACCAGGTCGTGGGCAGACTTTGGTTGAACCAGAATACTCAGGGCTTGGGCCATATCAGCATCTATGAAGTTGTCCGCTGCCCCAGAATCCACCAGTGCTCACTATGGTGGAATTTGGTAGGACAGACCTGGGCCTTAAGATGCCGGGAGTGCTTGCCACACCTGGGACATGCCTCTGTGACAATTGGGTGGCATTATCTTGGAGTTTGCCTAGGCCAACCCCCTCTACCGGGCATGGTTGTTTCCCAAACTGCATCATGCTGGAGCTCGGGATGGGCAGCTGGCAAGAGCATAGCTGGATCCCACACAATAGAAACACAGCCCATGGCGACAATGGCACTCTTTTTTTCTCAGGGCTCACAGGGCAGTGGGTGCTATCCAGCTGCATGGGTTTGAAGTTTGGGTTGGAGACAGATACTGAGGAGTGCTGGCCAGCTGGTAACACAGTCCCCTTCCTTTGCTCGTTGTTCAGAGCCTATTGTCAATGCATATGACAAGGTCGATGAAGGCATCTAGGTTGGTTGGGGCCTCCAACAGGCTAGTTTATTCTTAACCTCCTCATGTAGTCCCCACCAGAACTAGAAGAGCTGGGCTGCTTTGTTCCACTCAGGGTCAGAAACTAGATGGCAAAAGTGGCCAGCATACAAAGAGACCAGTCCCTACCCGTTTTGGAGTTTGCACAGGGCTGCCTCTGCCAAGCAAATGGCTTCTTGTGCATAGCTAGTTACATGTAACTCTTGGTTACTTGGTACTTGAATGAGAGGAAAATGGAGAATCAGGTGTCAAAGTAAAAGAAAGAGGATGCGGAGAAGGCATAGATCACATATACAGTGAGGGGGAGAGAAGAGGATGAGCGGTTCAAATGTGGTATGAACAAAAAAACACAGGCATGAATTCAAGATGATTCTTTATCAAGGAAATGATGTCTAATAAGCATGACAGGATTGAAAAGGAAAAGAAAATGACAGAACTGGCATTTCAAATCACATGCACTGGCTCTTAATAATAATTTTACCATTCATACTGAATGACCAGAGTGTTTTGCAGACTGAACTAGTAAAAAATATTACCTCTGTATTTTCAGTATTTCTTACATGAAATGCACAAGTACTGAAGTATTGTTAATCTAGGCAAAATAGATTAGATTTTAAGGGTGGCATATATAATTAATTTTGTTATATAATTAATTTTGTGTAATACAGCACACTGTAATGCAACCACTTCTGGTCTAGAGGCTGGCAAAAGAAATCAGTGCACAGCATGATACGAATGGCAACGGGGAAGTAGTGAAGAGCACTTGTAAAAATTTTTACTCTGACAAAATGCCTATGCAATTTTTAATATTCATGCAGAGTAGAGAAGATATTTTAAGGTCACATGTGAGAGACTGTCACACCGTAAGCTAGATGGAACTCCCATGATTTATCTTGAAAATATGCAGGGCTGTGTCAGCACTGACAAGATTTGAACCTTTGGTTTCCTCAGAATTTAGCTAACCTAAGTGGAATACAAATATTCCTGCCCAACCTTTACAGACAGTGAGTAACACAGCAGTGCCACCTACCCAGTCCAGGGGCTGGGAGCTATGCTGCTGTGGATGACTGCTCTCCCAAGACAGGTTGGCTGGCAGGGTAGAGAAAGCAGATGGCAATGGTCAGGCAGTGAAGCTTGCATGCCTGTTTACTGAATCTGTGCAGCAGATGGCATTAGGGATCTCTTCCAGTACCACTCCCTCACCCCACTTGTCAGGTGGGTCACCAAAACGAGGAGAGATTCAGAGTGGATTGTGTAGTTCTTCATAATATGAAACTACTTCCTTTACGTGCTTTGATAAGCAGTGAGACACTTTACATGTCAACATTATTAATGAGTATCACTGGCATCTCAGTTATCACCCACTAAAATAAATGGCACAGTTCAAATCTCAAGGTTGTCTCAGGCTCTCTGCAAACTAGGCAGACTTTGCTGCATCAGTTACACTTGGGTCACATTTTCAAGGTTATCTTTGCAACCATAACAGCTAAAGAAAGGTACTTTGTAACAACTCTGGACAGGAATTGAGAAGCCAGCCTGCTTCCCCCTGGGTAGTCTTTCATTCTTCCCTCACACTGGGGGGACACCCAACACTTTGGGAAATGCTGCACTATCCCTTCCCACTTGCAGCCTTAGTATTCAGTTGAACTAGCAAAGTGGCACATTTCAAATCTGAGTGCATTCATGAAAATCAGATGTTGGTGTTTGTGAATTGGATCCAGGATGAATTTTTGCTGTTTCTATTAGTGGAATAAGTTTTCAGTGTAAAAACGTCTTGATTCCAACCCCTGGGCAAAGTAATGAATTGTCCTAGAAAGAAATGTGCTACCTTTGCAGAGCATTTTGTCTGTTTGGCTATGCAAGAAGACTTCTGCAGCAAAACTCCATCACCAAAATTAAGAATCTAATTGTTTAGAAAATTCTCAGAATCTCAGTTTATTAGTGACTAACTTTGAGTGGGAATCAACTAACTTGAAACATACCATAGTTGTCAACTTAAACCAAAACAATATCATCATGAATTCCAAGCATGCTGCAGGAAAGCATATGGTTTAGTAAATACAATAAACCTTCACTACAGAAATCGTATACATAAAACAGATCTCCAAATCTGAACTAGTAAAAAAGGATTATAAAGGCAGCTCTCAGACAGACATCCCTCACTTTAATCTTTTAACTTTTCAGCTAAAACTTGTTTCATTAAAGAACCCAACAAAAACTTCCTCAAAGTCTGAGCTTTACAACTACAGACAGTTTCCAGGTGCAAAAATGCTCAACTTCTTCCACGATGAGATCACAACTCAAACCATTTCTGTTTGCTTAAGAAATACAATCTTGAGGTCTGATCTGTAGACCCTTCCTGGGGTGTAGTCCTTCCTGTGAGAAGTCCAATCAGCTTCAGTGGCACTACTCATGTATATAGGAACTCAGGTCTCAAATGGTTTTGTAAAATCAAGACCTTATTTTTCCCCTCTAAATTTGTATCTCCAAATAGTCATCACATTAAATACAATTGCTCGCTTCTCCTTTTGCACATGATGTATATCCAGGCTAATTAAATAAAGGTATGTCTTCAAGGTAAATATCCTGTTAGTGATTTTTTTTTTCAGTTGTTTTTTGTGGAACATAATTATATGGTTAATGATTTTCTTGTGTTAAAGCTTGAAAAATAGCTGTTGATTCTTTTTTGTTTGTTTTGTTTTTAAATAAACAGTGATCGGGCTTTTATGTCAGTTACTCTGGATGTACATTGGTGTAACTCCCTTAATCTCAATGGAGTTATTTAGGATTTATACCAGTGTAACTGAGATCAAATTTTTAGCCTGGGTATGTGCTGCCAACAATCTATTGATCAGTAATACATACTGAAAACTGTCAACAGGAACTCATATGAATGTTACAATGGACAAGTGTCCTGCCCTTTCGATCACTCACTCCACAGAATGTAAAACACCATTTGTGAACCATACAATCCAAATGTTAATTCGGAAAACCCTGTGTTTAAAGTAATTGGCATTTGAAGTGAACCCAGGTAGGCACTGCACTGCAACATGAAACACATACTGCTGTGATTTCGCTTTGTAATGATGGAAGGTACTCACCACCAAGTGGCAAATCCTCAGCTCCTGTAAATTGTCATAGCCCCCATTGAAATCAATGGTGCTGTGACCATTTACATCAGCAAAGTCAGTGTCCTTCAAACCAGTTTCATCCACTTTAGCTGAGAAAGGCACTAGCCAGTGAATCACAGCTAGAATCCAAAATACTAGCATCTCTCTAACTAGAATTTTCCCGTCTTTTTGCCAACCTCCCAAAATAAAGAAAACAATTCATATACAGACAAGTTTAGAAGTAGCAAAATTGGGGGTGCATGTGCGTGTGTGTAAATAAAACGTGCTTTCCACAGACATTTTCTTTCTTTTTTTTTTTTTTTTTTTGTAATGAAAAAGAAAAAGTGAAATGTTTTTATTTGGAAATACTGCCTTGGTGCACCTTGGGAGTTGTAGTTCAGGAGTCTCATTCCCCTATTCTCCTCTACTGCTTGGGCTCCTCAGCTGGACTAATTCTCCCTTAATGCACCATAGCAGTTCAGCAAGAGAGGAAAGCATAGTTCATCACAGACAATCTAGTATGGCCTGGGAACCTGGTTTTCAGCTGACAGTTTTTTGTTTTTAATTCCCCACCCCCCAGTCATTTTTCTGTAGAAGAAAATCCCACCCTCTGACCAGCTTTACTTAAAACAGCTCTGATTTGTTCATCCACAGGGAGGTACCTTTTTGGCCCACAAGGTAGAGTTGTCAGAGTGCTGCTGTGATAACTAACTCTGCTGCAGTAAATAATTAGTAGTACATTCATACAAAAAGACCAGTCTTAAAACAAGGAAATAGCTAATTGATGTGTTGTTGTGTCTTGCCACCAGTGGCAAATACAGTACAAAGCACCCAGGAAGATGTCACAAAGATATGTTGCAAGAATGTACAAATCGAAATTGACCTCAAAATAACTAGAAATGCCCTGTGACATACAGAACCGCTTAAGAAAAAAATATAATTTCTCTAATTTCATTAAATAATTACTGTTTGCTGTGGTAGCCTCTAAAAGATAGTTTACTATCTGGGTTTCATCCGATTTAGCTCAGAAAGGCACTATCCAGTGAATCACATCTAAAATCCAAAATACTAGCATCTCTAACTGGAACTTTCCCCTCTCTTTGCCAGACTCCCAAAATAAAGAATACAATTCATATACAGTTTACAGTAGTAGTAATGTTAACCCAGTTTGACAAATCTTCATGTCAGATTCAACTGTGAATGGCCAAAGGCCAAATGATTGTCAAATGGATTTTGGCACTGGATTAAAAATTAAATCGATTTCTACTTCGCCTCTTTATGCCAGACATACATTTTATACTGCTTTTGACTGCTGTAGACACAGATTAAAACTACAAAGACTGCAACCACTGTAGAAATCTTTTGTTAGAAACTGTTCAAGAAATTCTTTTTTAGAAAAATTGACTTTAAAAGTTTTCTTATTAAATTATAAACTAGCAATTAGTTTCCTTTACCCATAGTCCCCACCTTGCAGAATGTTGCCACATGAGCAAGAGTTATTTTATCTCTTGTTTTCTTTTACGGTTTGACTTTAGACTCTCTGAATATTTTTCTAGGTTTTAAAAGGTATGATTCTATTTCTGGGCTTAAAATGAGAAGAAACACTTGTTTGCTCATCAGGATACTTGCTTCTTATTTCATTGTGAATTCCCTGGTAATTCAAAGTAGAAACACACTAGGCAACCACAGGAGGTTTTACCTTTATGGGTCAATATTTGTGTGTTAGATGTTGTAGGACTGTTTTTATAAGATTCACAAATGCTTTGTGGGATGACTTGTATAAGATTCAGAAATGCTTTTTTTTCCTACTTGAAGACACTTGACACAAAAAGGAGTTTGAATATCAAGAGACTTACCTAATCCAGAGAAAATAGCCAACTGGGAACAAGCTAGAAATTGGCCAATTAAAGTGAATGGCCAATGAATAGCTGTGCTGGAAATATCTGTCATTTTAGGAACAAATATAAAAAAATACATTTGTCAGTTGAGAGATTTGTTTACTATTTCAACAAGGATAACTAGAAATTAAATCTGTCAATAAAGTTGCCAAGTTGTACAATGCAAAAATTGTGTTCCCACCTAATAAATAGTACCAAGTAGAAATAGAAGGAAGACGATTGTTTCCCGTAACAAAGCAATATGACATTTGTACAGTAGCTAACTGGCTGATGATCATTCAAAGTTTATAGGTCAAGAGCCACCTGTGTTACATGTTATCCTACATCCTACAGGGTCATATTTGAGGTTGTGTATTTAGCACTGGTGTATAATCTGAAATCTAAATAAGGCACTCTAACCCCTAATTCTTACAACCATTTTTAAAATGGTTATAAATATTTTATTCTGGATGGAAACTTGGAATAAATAAAATCCACCTATGATTTTTAATATTTTCCCCCAAAGTTGCAGTATCCCTGACTGTTTTAAAATAGGTTAATAGTTATTATGATGGATAAGAGGAGGTAATTTCAAATGCTTTGTGGTGTTACTAGAGCTGGCTGGGATACCGAATTTCACTTCTGTGAAAAATTTAGAGGTTTTCAAAAACATTTCACTCTGAACCTGCCTGGTTTCTATCGAAATCAGAAATGTGCCATTTAGTTGAATTCACATTTTTTACTGGAAAAATGTAAAATGCTCTTTAGGCCGTTGTAGCGGGGTGGTCACCCGCTCCTACCCTGAAGGGCTTAAAACAGCCCTGGGAGAGGGCTGCTCCGGGAACAGAAAAAAACTTAGGCTGATTGGGGAAGCAGCCTCAGCTGGGGCCACGCCCCAATCAGGCCTCAGCTGGCCCTATAAAAGGCTGTGGGCCAGGAGCACGGAGTCTCTTTCTAGCTGTTGAAAGGGATGGGCCTGGCTGCTGGCAGCTGAGCAGGGTACCTAAAGTGGAGCAGGGTGGGGGGAAAGGCCAGAGTAGCTGGGGAGCTCTGGCCTGGAAACCCCTCAGGCTGCAGGCCTTGTTAAAGGCCCAGAAGGGTACTTGGGTTGTAGAGGGCAGCCCAGAGGTAGGCCAAGGCAGCAGGTCCAAACCCCCCATGCCTGTGATGAGTGGCTTGTACACTGCACTCTGTCCCAGTGAACGGGGGCTAGACGGTGACTGGCAGTAGCCTGATATTGAGGTGAGGTGGGGGTTGGGGGTTCCCCGAGTGGGGAAACCCAGATCGGGGGTTGCTGCAGTGGGCAGAACCCCTGGGTAAAGGACACCGGGGTCTGGGAGGGACACGGGGGGCCAGTGGCAAGTGGGACACTGGCCTGCACAGGGCAATCCGGAGCTGGAAAAAGAGCTAATTCCCAGGAAACCAGCAGGAGGTGCTGCAGGGGTGAGTCTCGCACTGCTACGGCTATAGAAAAAGATTGAGAATGACAATAGGCTAGTGGTCAGGGTATTTTCCTGGGATGTGGGAGGCTTTAATCCCCACCCCAATGGATATTTAATTCATTTATACAGTGTCCACAGGAGAGATTGAGAGACTCACCCCAGAATATTCCACAGCCTAGTGGTTAGGGCACTCAGCTAGAAGGTCGGAGACACGGGTTGGTCTTTCTGTTCCTCTCAGAGTAAGGAGTTGACTACTGGTCTCCCACATGCTCAGTGACAGCTACCCCCACTGGATTATTGGGTACAAGGGGGGCAGCAGCAGCACCACCAGTACCACCATTTCCTCAGTTTTTTGTGAGAGAGGGTTGATCTGGCTTAGGGATAGGGGCAGAGCTAATGGGGGGGAGAGGAGGAAGGGACCAGGTGAGTGACCATCTACCCTGGTGATCTTTAGGTGTATGTCTGGTGCCTTTTCACATGAGGTTGGAGAGCGACCTGCTCTACACTCACCTGACCTGGAGAGCTGGGCCTGGGTCCTTGCTCTAGGCATTGTGACATGGTGCACAGGGTTATGAAGCACTGCTACCCATGTGCCATGTTGCAATGCCATTCACTCAAATTTGGCCCAGCTGCCCTTCCATCATGACAGATGGTGGCTGGGCCAAACCTGAATGGTGCTGTACACCTGTCCGCCAGGCCACAAGGCCTGGAGTGGGGAGCAGGGTCCAGCCCAGTGGTACAGGAGCTGCTGCTGCCAGGTGAGTGCAGGGTGGGCTCATGTTTGAGTCTCAGCCCTCTCGGGGACTCTCCTCTAGGCCAGGCTAGGTTTGCAGTGCTGGGGCGGAAAGTGCTGCTCCAGGTGGTCAGTGCCCCCTGGGTGGGGTAAGGGGGAGACAGCAGCACAGAGGGGCTGTGCACTCACTGAATAGGGAGGCACCCCCAATGACCCATCATCTCACTCCAGTTGCACGACCTGTCTCCGCCAGTGCTTAGGCACCTAATTCCAGGAGAAGGTTCATGGGTCTGAATCCCAAGTGGAGATAAGTGCCCTATCTGTTCTGCAGTTAGGTGCCAAATTCCTTTTAAGAGACAGGGATTACACCACACCCTTTCCTTGGCAGTTCCGATTGGCTACTTTAGGTGGCTCCCTGGTCAGCATGCTGGCTTTTATGAATCCCATTCTGAGGCACCTAACTCTTTTCATGAATAGTATTGGGACCCTGGGTGCCTCACTCAGGCTATGGATTCCACCAAGTGGCAGGGTGCCTAAAGTTAGGATGTAGCCCATAGTTCCTTCTCCTCTTCTGTGCTTTTTTCCTTCCACTAGCATGCTTTCCCTTTCACTGTTCTTGTCACATTCTGGGGTGCAATCCAAACCAGTGAGAGGTTGTGTCACCACTTGGCCTAGGGTTGCCAACTCTGCAGGATTGTCCTGGAGTCTCCAACAATTACAGATTAATCTTTAATTAAAGCAGGGGTTCTCAGACTTTTGTACTGGTGACCCCTTTCACACAGCAAGCCTTTGAGTGCAACCCAACTTGTACATTAAAAACACTTTTTTTATTTATTTAACACCATTATAAATGCTGGAGGCAAAGCGGGGTTTGGGGTGGAGGCTGACAGCTCATGACCCCCACCATGTAATAACCTCGTGACCTCCTGAGGGCTCCCGACCCCCAGTTTGAGAACCCCTGAATTAAAGATTATGTCTAGTGATGAAACCTCCAGAAATATGTCCAACCAAATTTGGCAACCCTAACTTGGCCTGCAAGCTTGGTTACCTCACAATGTTCTGCTGTTGTAGCTCCCAACCTGGGCCTCTCACAAACAGCATGCAGTTCAAACCCTGAGTGTCTGTGTACAGATGCAGTCCTGCTGTAGCAACTCTGATCCCAGCAGCTTGTCAGCAATACATCAGCCACACTCTGGCTTCCAACAACCTTGGTTATAGAGTGACACCAACAAATACCCAGTCCCAAATTTCCCCCAAAACATGTTCTGCGGTGTCCAACCCTCTCCTGGACAATTCAGATTTTATAGATCCATTGCCCCTAGACGGCGTCAATATCCAATTGTTTTCTACTTTAACTGGAGATACCAAACTTTTCTGTTTAAACACAATCCTGGATTAGTTTGATTGTTTTTTTTTTTCTTCAATATTATTTAACTACAAAGAGAGAGATTTTAAATGAGTACAAGATATTAAATTCAGAAATGGTTAAAGAGAAATAAAGATAAAATGCTTTCTAGTACCTTGAACCAAGTCTAGTTTGTTAAGTTTTAGCTAAAATCCTTACCATATGTCCCAGGCAATATTGCCAACCAAATTTTCATGTCAGGATCCCTTCCAAAGTCAAAAGGCTGGTTCCTTTGTCCATAGCTGTCAACTCCATGGTTGCTCTGGGGCTGAAGCACCCATGGGAAAAAATAGTGGGTGTTCAGCACCCACTGGTGACCCCACAGATCAGCTCCTCTCCCTTTTCCCCTGTGCCTCCCACCCGCCAGGGGACCTCGCTGATCAGCTCTTCCCCTCCCTCCCAGTGCCTCCTGCCCACCGCAGATCAGCTGTTTAGTGGCATTCAGGAGGCGCTGGGAGGGGGAGGGCAGAGCAAGGGCAGGGCACACTCAAGGGAGGGGGCGGGAAGAGCAGGTGAAGTGGGAGTGGGACGAGGCGGGACAGGGATGGGGCCTTGTGGGAAGGGGTAGCGTGGAGGCAGGGCCCGGGGTTGAGCACCCCCTGGAAAAACACAGTCAGCCTCTATGCCTTTGCCATCTTAGGTGAAAAATAGAGAATATACGTGGGGTGTTTTTACCTGTCACCCTTTGAAATGCATTTTCCTTGGCATTACCGCTAGATAAAGTTCATTCCAGCTGTGAAAATGAAGACCTGGAGTCTTGTGGTGAAAGAGGTTCCATGTTGCTGCTTGCTAAAATGCAGAACAATCTGTTCTTGTCCTTCTTCATTGCTAAAGAATGGCCATTTGACAGGTGATTGTGAATCAACTTTGACACCTAGCTAGAGGTGTTAGCTTGTCCTTTGTCTTTGAGGAACAGGTTTACCCCCTCCCCAGATTTGTCTGGTAAACACATTTCAGTCATAGTTTCAGCTTGTGTTCATAACTTTATATATAATGTTGCTACACCCATTACTCCATGATATTATTAACCAGTGAGTTATTTGTTTTCAAATGATATATCACAAGGCATGTTTTGTACAAAGATTATTACAATAGCATGAAGGGTGTGAATACAGGAGTGCATTTGGTCACAACAGTTAAAGGGAATGATGAAAGGCTGGCATCCGCAGGGATTCAGTGCACTGTCTGTGGCTTATACCAGCTGTGGTAATGGTAAGGAGTGTGCTTATGGCTGGAGGAACAGCATGGATGTACTGCTAGGTGGCTTAACTTTTAATTTCTTTGTTTTTGTGGCACTGCATTAGGCATGTGGTGTGTGTGATCATTTCCTAGGGTTTTTTTAAACACTTAGCTGGGCTGAGGTTTTAATAGCCGTGGGGGTAAAAAT
Organism: Malaclemys terrapin pileata; assembly: GCF_027887155.1. NCBI lineage: Eukaryota > Metazoa > Chordata > Testudines > Emydidae > Malaclemys > Malaclemys terrapin. The sequence continues at coordinate 82,942,127 of NC_071512.1, forward strand.
TAGCTGCTGAAGGAAAAACATTTACCCATCCACAGCTGAGCATGAGCACTTGCATCTGCAGCTATCCATTAGTCCTTTTCTGTTGTAGAATAAAATCTAATAGGAAAGTGTACCTCTTGATGGACAAGGTTTTATGCATGTCGGCCCTCCATCAAACAATGTGCTTAGCACTAAAATTTCTCCTGTTATGTGATTAACAGCAAAAAATGAACCAAAATCCAACATTTTTCTTAGAAGATTTTGTTTGTTTGTTTATTTTAAGGGTTGCACTTTTCCAAGTTTTGAGGACACATGATGAAGGAAGAATTTCAGCCAGAAACCAAATTCAAAGCTGCTCTATTAATAATGTATGAAGAGAAACCAACCCAAGTCATCTACATAAGAAATTCAGAGGGCATAACAATTATGTGAAATTTCACGCCAGTTGGCTACCTACTTGTAGAGAAAAACAGTAAATGTGCCTCATCTTAAGCCCATTTTAGAATGCATATTTAACCATGTAGTCGTTAAGAGATGGTTCTGTATAATTCCGTACACAAATACATACTATCTGCATAAAAGTATTGTGTTCATTTTAGATTAGAGAGCCATAACCAATAGCATTATCACTCCTAATTTAGATAACAAAGTGATTTGTATGGAGAGAGGGGTAAGACCACACCCCTGGATATCTTAGTGACTTTTTGGCCGTGATGCTTCATATCTTAAGTGATAACACTGAACAGCATAGTAAACAAATAGCAAAATCTAAGAGATTACAATTGCAGAATAACATCTAGGTTACCCTGGGGGAAAAAATCCATCATTTCCAATTCTGAACATTGCATATGAAACACTACAAAATTATAAACACTATTATTCTCTCTTTCTCAATCAATCAATAACATTAAATAAAAATCTTACAAAACTCCTAATAAATTCAAAGTCCCACCAGACTTCTTATGGGTTGCACAAAATGTCATTAATATCACTCTCTTTTGAAGATCATTTATTTGTATAGGTCACTTTTTAATTTCAGCTGCTCGTGCCACCTATAAAACACAGCAAAACTGTACTATCATTATCAATCATGACATTGCAAAGAAATGTAACCTTTCATTTTATTTTTATTGCTTTTTCAAATTACAAAACTTTATTCAAATGTCACATTTTCTAAATGCTCCATTGCATGAAAAGCAAAACCGTAGCACTGAACAGTATATAGTAAAGGGGTTGGCAATGTTTGGCACGCAGCTTGCCAGGGTAAGCACCCTGGCGGGCCGGGCCAGTTTATTTACCTGCTGACGCAGCAGGTTCAGCCGATCGCGGCCCCCATTGGCCACGGATCGCCGTCCCGGGCTAATGAGTGCGGCGGGAAGCGGCGCGGGCGAGGGATGTGCTGGCCGCGGCTTCCCACCGCCCCCATTGGCCCAGGACGGCGAAGCGCAGCCAATGAGGGCCATGATCGGCCAAACCTGCCGCATCAGCTGGTAAATAAACTGGCCCGGCCCGTGCCGCGTGCCAAACGTTGCTGACCACTTATATAGTATGTAAGTTCTCATCAAAACCAAGAGCTAGATGGTGCTCCATCTCTGGAGTATACAAGGGAAGGAATAGTGCCTCAAAGAGTGAAACTTCTACAACACGTTGTATAAATCCAGATAAAATGAACCTTTCAGGGATGCAATCCCATGCTCTGGGCATTCCTAACCCTCTGTCTGCCAGAAGCTGGGACTGGATGACAGGGGATGGATCATTAGATAAATGTCCTGTTCTATTCATTCCCTCTGAAGCATCTGGCACCAGCCACTGTCGAAAGTCAGGATACTGCGCTAGGTGGACTATTGGTCTGATCCAGTATGGCCATTCTTATGTTAAATAAAAGGAATCTGAATATTTACTGACTACCTGAAAAGAATTTAAGGGCTTGCTCACATCCCAATCTAGTGTGTGGCAAGCTGGGATGTAAATCCAGGGCCGGTGCAACCCATTAGGCGACCTAGGCGGTTGCCTAGGGCACTACAATTTGGGGGGCGGCGACCGCGGCGGTATTTCGGTGGCGGGACCTTCCGCCGCCTTTGTGGGGGGTGGCATTTCGGGGCAGGACCTTCCGCCGCCTATGGCGGCAGAAAAGCTGGCAGCGCTCCTGTGTAAATCTACAGTGCACCAGCTTTCCATGTAGTAACTGGTGGTGTAGACCTACTACCTTGCACTAGAAGTTCTGTAGTGTGCTTTGACCCCCTGCTCTTTGAAATGGTAGAGTACACTATGGAACTTTTAGTGCATGGTAGCAGGCTGTATAGGGTGCATTGGTGCATTAAGGCTGGTATGCAGTAGATTTACACCTCAGCTTGCCGTGCTGCACTAAATTACCATGTGGACAAGCCCTTAGAAAAATACAGAAGGTTTAAAAGTAGAATATTTTGTGTGCTTTTGCATTTATCATTTTGAATCTGGCTCAGGCTAGGAAGTACTAGAAAATTCATGAGGTAGTTTATTGCCACAAGATTTTAGGCCAAATTTCCTTCTCAGAAGGGTTTAGATACTCACCTGAGTTGCTAAGTACTTATCCAAACCTAACTGCCTTCATGAAACTACTGATGTCCTGTCATTGTTCTAAAAACCTAGAAAACTATATTGAGGGGAAAAGTAATTTCTGTTAATTATTTATTCAACATGAATTAAGTATGTTAAAATATTACCTTAACTTAAAGCATTACCGATATGTCTTGGAGTTGTTTGCCCTCACTCCAATGCTATATGCAGCCCAAATGCCCAGTCAAGCATTGCTTAAGGGGGCCTGCTTGTTCTCAGTTTAGGACTTCAGAGAATTCATTGAGAGAACTTTATTGAGAGAGATTAGATTAGAGGGCCCCACAGCACTAAATTCATGCTTAAACGTATAATGATTTCATTCAAAGCACTAAGGCTCTTTAGACCTGTCACTTTTAAAATATTCCTATTTTTGCACTGTTTCTGTGCAGCTCTGGAGAGGGAGCCTTTCGAAGAACCATCAAAGTGGAAGCAACCAAGCAAACAAATTTTAAGATGACAGGTCTGTGCAGAATCTTTGTGGTCTAAATGAAATCTGTATTTTGAGATACTCTGCTGCCTCCACTCCTTTCCAATAAAATCTTCCCAATTCAGCTCTCCGTTGATGTGTACACCTCTCAGGGGAACTTCCAAATGGGAGCATCAGCTGGATGTAACAGTGGAGCAGCAACAAGCATTTGTAAACAAACTGCATTAGTAAACAATACCTTTACCTAACCTCCTCTGAGGCTTGAAATGTTGGAGGGTCTTTCTTTTTTTAAATTAAAAAGAGAGAGCGAGATGGCTTGCCAAGTGGGATTTTATAGGCTCTCATAGCTGTAACCATTACTAAGCCATAAATAATATTTAACATGCTGAAAGTCCATCCCAGTGCCCAGTGGATATTTGTTCATATCACACAATTTGGCTCAGTTCAGCGGGCTTGGCAGTCTCTGTTCATGAAAGGCCAAGAACCGGAGTAGCAGAAGGGCTGCAGGTCAGGATTGTGATTCATTGGCAGAGCTGTATGGGGAAGCTTGCACTGTGTCTTGACTGCATTATTCTTGGCTCTAGCTAGTGCTGTCAATCCCTTATTTTCATGAGCACTAAACTCATCCCAAATATAAGGTATATATTGTATGTGTGTCTCTGTATATACTGTATGTATGCAACACAATAAATATGCTATTGATTTGTTAAGTGCCAGATTCTGATACCCTTCCATATATTGTACTACCTATAGAAATGAATAGAACCAATTGTGGAGTAAAGTGCTAATTATTATAGTTGTTCACTGCATTTTGTTAGGTTTTTTTGTTAATGTAACTCATGGTTTTTGTGCCGTATTTTTAAAAATTCTCAATGTGCCCAGAGAAGTTTGTCTTGTGATTTTATATATATATATCATTTATATATTTAAATGTAATGTACATTTGTGTTGTGATAGTACTCATAGGTTCCTGAAAGCAATCTCTGCATCTCAGTCCTAAAAGACCAGAATAAACACTCTTCACTAAAAGCTGAAGAGGGATATGTCTGAATTGCCCACGAGTAATCTTTGAAGATTTTCTGAAAAAAAGCCAAACCAAAAACTAATCTCGGTGCACAGTAAATATCAGGTTGCTTGTGAAACTGGTTGCACAAATTTGTGTTGCCAGATATATATTCCTTCAAACAGCATTTCATGATTGAAACAGCACTGGAAAACAATAAAACTTTATACCATATGCATACAGATGTTCATCTAGTGCATATATCAGTCCAGCAAAATGACTGGTTCTAGTTTGTTTTTAAGTATTTAGCACATAATATCTGATTGAATGTAGGGTTGTTGATTGGTTTTATTTTAGTATTTATAAGTAAAGAGAAGAGATCTGTGTTGTGATTGACAACATTTTTATTTAGTATAATACATCCTATTGAACTCTATTGAAAAGTTCGCTGTGGCCTTTATTCACATTTAATTAGCACCTCATAGGATTAGTACCTCATTTTATCAAGCTAATGCAATCTTAATATAAGATGATGTAAATACAATATGATAACAACATGTACCTGGCTGTTTTAATTAATCTGTCTAAACTGAACAAGCCACTTCAAATGTATAAAGATCAACCTTTAAACTACCCCTGGAATTCTCATCATATTAATTGGCTGCTGTACTAGCAGATGCTCTTTTTATTGTTCAGTGTACATACCAGCCCCTGTAACCCCTGTTGACCCTGATGAGCATGCATTGTAAGTGAATAATCCATGTTTTAACAGACTCATGGAGTAAATAACATATCAGGGTTGAATATTGCCCATAATTCCATGGGCTTAGATGGCGTTAAACCAAGGATGAATAAATGCCTGTATTGTATTATCTGCTATTTCTTGGTCTCCTTCTGGTTTATATAATATGAAATGGAACTTTTTATATAGGTGAGAAAACTGCCAAAGAAAAACTGTTGATACCTATTCCCACCTTGATTTGGGAATATGCAAAAGTGTTTAAAACATTTGAGGGTTTTTCTTAAATAGCATTTAAAACTTTCTATGGTATAATTTTATACCTTGCATGAACTAAAATTCTTCTCGCCATTCACTCCTTTATTGCCCAATCTTGTCTTTACTTGTACTTGTACTCTTTAATTCAGATAATCTTCATAGACTAAATAGCCTTGTACAAGACCTGCTCTAGCTTTTTTGTTGCCCCAAGCAAAAAAAAAACAAAACAACAACAACAACAACAAAAAACGGGGCTGGAGTGCCGAAGGGAAAATAGAAAAGAAAAAAAAAACACGGCAGGGTGGCTGGAATATGCCGCCCCAAGATTGGTGGAATGCTGCCCCTTACAATGGGCCACCCCAGGCACGTGCTTCCTTGTCTGGTGCCTGGAGCCAGCCCTGGCCTTGTAGCCTCTATGCTCTTTGTTCTCCACAGATGTACTATTTGTAAGCATCCAAATTCCTTCCTCTTTTTAATATAGAATACAGGCCTATTTGTTCTATACCTTTGAATAACTAAGATCTTTGAGTGCCAATTTGGTTGTGCTCATACTATATCTTTTCTATTTATATTACATCTTTTTTTATATAATAAGGTGACTAATGTGATCTGCACAGAACATAACCCCCCGCATCCATATCTTCCATGAACTTTGTACAGTGCCAAGCTCAAGGGTGCTCCAGTCCTGGTGTAGACAGGTGCTGTACAAAGTGCCAATAGTTCATAATAGAACAATACAAAGAAGCCAAAATTATGGCCTCAAACTAGTCCCTTTTAAAGTGCAAAAAACAATCTCCTGTGACTCAGTATCTCTTTACATGTCCCTGAGTTTTTACTGTAGGTTTAGAGTTGTATCTACAATTATATTTATACTGTACAGTTGTGCAGGGTATATGCACATCAAAGTCTGGTGGTTTAAAGTAATTTCCTTTGTTTATTTTCCTGTGCTGAATGTCTATCATCTGCCTATGATACTGATATACCCAACTATATTTGGATTATATTGCCCTCCTTCACTCTTGCATCATAAGCAAATTTAATGTTCAGTCTTCCAGGTGAGTGGTAAATAAAATGAACAAAAGCTGTTCCAGCACTGATCCTTGTGGCACTTCAATAATCATCTTTCTCTGGTCATCTAGTCCAACCCCCTGCTCAAAGCAGGACCAACACCAACTCAATCATCCCAGCCAGGGCTTTGTCAAGCCGGGCCTTAAAAACCTCTAAGGATGGAGATTCCACCATCTCCCTAGGTAACCCATTCCACTGCTTCACCACCCTCCTAGTGAAATAGTGTTTCCTAATATCCAGTCTACACCCTCCCCCATTGCAACTTGAGACCATTGCTCCTTGTTCTGTCATCTGCCACCACTGAGAACAGCCTACCTCCATCCTCTTTGGAACCCCCCTTTGGGTAGTTGAAGGCTGCTATCAAATAACCCCCCACTCTTCTCCTCTGCAAACTAAATAAACCCAGTTCCCTCAGCCTCTCCTTGTAAGTCATGTCTTCCAGCCCCCTAATCATTTTCCTTGCCCTCTGCTGGACTCTCTCCAATTTGTCCACATCCTTTCTGTAGTGGGGGCCCCAAAACCAGGGGTTAAAGTAGAAACAGAGACTTACCGGTACGGGGCTGGGTTGGGGCCGACTCTGGCCCCTGGAAGGGGCGGGGCCTTGGGCAGAAGGGGTGGGGATGGGGGGGGTCAGAGCCAGAACCTACCGGAGCCCTGGGGTAGCAACGGAAGCCAGGGGCTCCGGCAGCTGTTTAAAGGGCCAGGGCTGTAGAGGCAGCGGGAGCCCCGGGCCCTTTAAATAGCCCTGCTACTCCAGGGCTCTGGGGGCTATTTAAATGGCCCAGGAACCCCCTACTTCTACCACCCCAGCCCTTTAAATAGCCCCCAGAGCCCCGCTGCTGCTACTCCAGGGCTCCAGCAGTAGGACTCTGGCGGCAATTTAAAGGGCCTGGGGCTCCAGCCGCTGCTGGCTCTTGCCAGTATGCCGTACTGGGGCGTACTGGCTTACTTTCACCTCTGCCCAAAACTGGATGCCATACTCCAGATGTGGCCTCACCAGTGCCGAATAGAGGGAAATAATCACTGGATTATTTCTGACAGTGCTCCTACTGTCCTGGATCTGCTGACAGTGCTCCTACTAATGCATCCAAATATGGGTTAAGAATAGTACAAGTCAAAACAAGGTCCAAGAGACAGCAGCTTTTTCAAAGAAAACTTTAAAGGGAATGTCAACTGTTAAAAGAATAAATAAATGACATGGGAACTGTGCATGCATTTAAAGGGAAACTTTGGCCCATAGACAGTTTGTGTGTGTGTGTGTGTATTGCTGTAATTGGTTTTTGCTTTTTTCTTGTTGGGTCTTTCACATAAAAGTGTGACAGTTGTAAAGCTGATTGCTAATGCCACTTTTAGAGTATTGGGTTGAGATACAATATCTAATTAGTGTGTCAAAGATATTTCAGATACAATTCAGAATGATTAAACTACAATTTACTGATAATTTTAAGGTATAAAAATATGGGTGTATTTTTATTGTGTTATCTAGGGGACTACTTGTAGATGTGCAAAATCTGCTTTCATTAGCAAAAGATGCCCATCTCATTTTCCATTATCCATGCTGAAAGTTCTACCCTTAATATTTCTTTAAACGTATTGTGTTAAAACCAAACCACTTGCGTGTTATTCCTACTATATCACTTGGCAATAGTATAGAAGACCTGAAACCTAGGAAATGTAATTTCTCCAGTTCCTTGTGTTGTGAAAAACTTTCATCTTTTATGTTAGCTGGGTATGAACTGGAATTTTAGCAAACTTACCTATAATGCAATTGGACTTGATTTCATGCAAGAAAATAAATTTACTGGAGGACCTATAAATAAGAGAGACACAGCATCAACATGTTGGCGGCTGTGTGGGGTGGGGGGAATGAATGTATGGCAAAGTATAAGGTACAGTTTGTTAAGTATTACATGCTATTAAGAAATCCATTAAAAAGAGCATTTCTTCGGGATGCAGTTTTCCTTTTGTTTCATGAAAAAAATCTGTTACTAAAAGTTCTAGAAGGACAGGGAAGGGGGAGTTCTGATGGAATTTAGCATCTGGGAACCAAATTCCATTCTCACTGGCAGCCGTTAAGATTCAGAGTAATTCCATTCACGTCAGTGCAACTACTTGGGATTTACACTGATGTAACTGAGAGCAGAATTTGTCCCTGCAGCTCTGTCTCTTCTCTTGCCCCAAAAGTTGTGGTCTAGGGATGTTCAGCTTGTCATCTGATAACACAAAAAGCACAATTTAATTGCAGTTCTACACATAAAAAGTAACAATTTCCTCACTGACTGACAGGCTCTAAATGGTTGTCACTTACAAAGTGCATAACTAGCATTTTCAGGTAGTTTATATGAGTTATGTCAACGCTGCAGTTTCTTGTGAAAGTTACACAAAAATGGCATTTTGCCTTTTATCAAAAATATGCATCTCAAACATCTTGTCAGTGACTTAAGGGGTGGTAAGAAAAACAGTGTGAATCAAACAAGGAGACTTGGACAAAGCTGCCATCATAAATAGATTCTTCTTCCAGGAAATGAGTAAATACTGAACCCTGACCACAAGTAGGCTTACATTATGCAAACTCACTTTTGCAAAGTGCTGCTAGAAGAATTCCTCTGTTTGTCACAGACTTTAAGCATGGAGGTAGGAGAAGTAGCTTGCCTGAGAAACTGCAAGTGCCCTACAAAAGACTATCCCAAGATAACATCTTGATTGATTTCATTATAAGAAGCTCTGCTCCTGAAAATCTTTCTGAAAGTGAAATCACCACATCAGTTAATTTAATATTGTCTGATAGAATGAACTCACTCACTGCAGTAAGTAAGGGGGTACTGCTATGTCCTTTATTCATATCATTTTATAGTTGGTGGTGGGTTGCATAGTGAAATAATAGAACTGGTTATGTGTGGACTCCATACTCCCATCTGTAATCTAATAATCTGTCTAGATTTAATGGCAGAGCCAGCCATCTTCAAATACAACTAATGTGAATTATACTTGGAACTGAAAGAAAAATAGTCTCCAATACTGTTTCATTGGTGAAAATTGATTCCGTACACTCAAACATATACTTTATATCATGCCACTTTATATTTTTTCAGTAGAAGCCTGCATTATTATCTTCCATTTACTCTATCTTCCTGTCTAGCGGTTCTCAAACTGTGGGTCAGGATCCCAAAGTGGGTCACGACTCAATTTTAATGGGGCCATCAGGGCTGGCATTAGATTTGCTGGGGTCTGGGGCTGAAGCCGAAGTCTGAGCCCCACTGCTCGAGGGCTTCAGCCCTGGGTGGTGGGGCTAAGATTACAGGCTCCCTGCCTAGGGCTGAAGCCCTTGGGCTTCTGCTTTGGCTCCTTGCCTTGGGTGGTGAGGCTTTGGGTTTGGCCCCCATGCGGGGCGGTGAGGCTCAGGAAGGCTCAGGCTTCAATCCCACCTCCTGAGGCCATGTAGTAATTTTTCTTGTCAGAAAGCGTTCATGATGCAATGCAGTTTGAGAACCCCTGCTCTAGTCACATTTCCTTGGGGCACTGATAAACCCTACTTGTACATCCTGCTTTTCTCCACCCAGACTACAGGCTCTTGAAAGATGCAATATAGAAACATTCATTTAAACTAATAAGTATAAACCATTTTTTCATAAACAGATTAACTAAAAAATATAATTTACCTCAGTTCTAGGATGAAACAGGCTTAACATCATGCAATCCTGAGTCCAGGAGAAGTTACTTTAATTCAAGAAGGAAAGCAATAGAAGATTTGCACTTCTTGGTTTTGTAGTGGCAATCAAAAAATATATAGTTTGGAAGAGCAGTGGGAAATCCTGGCATGTGTCTGAGTCCTGGGTCCAGATATTTGTTCACCCTCTCTTTTATGCTGCAGTTTAAGCTCTTCACTCTGTGTTAATACTACACAATATATTGTGTTGAATGTGGGCATACTGTCTATGGCACAAAGCTCTTTACTTCCATACAATGCGCACTTAAAAAATTGAATGAGAAATGAAAATATGTGAGCTTACAGTAAGAGAAAGATATGCTTTGAAATTGTCAGTGTGTGTCGGTTTCTTTCTAGGTTTTTACTTACAAACTCTGTATAAAAACCTGCTCCCAGATATGGGCACTCAACTTCAATTGGAACCAGTGGGAGCTCTGTTTGTGCATGTCGGAGAATAAACTTTGACCTTGCAGTATGTGGTTATCTTCCCTCTCTACATTTATAAATTCAATCTGAAACTTTTCAGAGTTTTTTACTTAGTGAAGTAGTTGTAAGAAACCAATAACATATTTACAAGCTTCTCTGTCAATTATCTTGAAACTTTAAACCTGCTTAGAACACCTGGGTGTCATCAGTAATATAGGTGTCTTAATAACATATAACAGAAAAAGGCACAATTGAAGCTGAAGAGGCTGATTTTTCTTATTGAATAATGATTCATTTTAATTAGTGTTTAGATCAGTCCTGGAGTGCTAGAAGGTACTACATTAGTTGTGGGCATGCATGTATACACTGTGTGTATACAGACAAATACACACACAAACATATATAGAGTGTGTTTGTGTGCACATATATATTGTGTCTATCGTAATGTTCTCATGCTGGTGTTATACTGTAATATAAATGACTGTAAATATGTTTTGTAGTCAGTGTGGAAAACAGAAGAGATTTTCATCTGAGAACAAATAAAATATTTAAAGAAGGTGAATGATGATATTTCTACTGGGCATCTTAATAATAGCTCAGAAAAGAAAGTGTGTGTACATACAGATAATCAAAATGACCAATGGTATATTATAATAAGCACTTAGAACTTCTAAATGTTCTTAATTCTAGAAAATCAATCAAATAACTGTGTTAGGTTACCTGCAAAATAAAGATCCTGATAGACACTAAGGTATATGTACATTCAATATTCTGATAACAAAGAATTAAGGCAAAATGGAGAGAAATTAGTTCTGGTCTTTATGTAATGAATTCTGAGCTAGTAAAACCGTCTTCAGCCTTTAGGTTCAATTGTTAACTCCACACAAAGAACAATAGACAACAATGTCAGAGTACCTTATATGGAGGAACTGATATCTTGGACTACTCTCAGACAAATGAATGGACAAATGTACATGCTGGCAAAACTGAAAATTAATTCTGCCTTTGTGTAGTAGAATGAGGCTACAAACACTTCCCCAGTAGGTATCACTTAGGGAAATATCTCTGACTTTGGTGCACTGGGTGTGCACACACACACCTGAAGTGAAATGGACATGTGCAAAACATCTCAAAGAACATCAGTTACAGAACAGGTTAATATCTAGTTTTTCTCTATGCTGCTTCCAAAGTGGAATCTTGGATTTTACTTAAGATAGTTGAGCACTGACAATATTTTGCATTTATATAGTGTTTTTTCTTACAAACAATAGACAGGGTACTGCAGAAATTCAGCCTCTTCAGTGTGGAGAGAACCAACTGGCTTATGGGACATAGAACAACAGTGGGAGGAAGGGCAATACAGACAGATATCCACACCCTGTCACCAAGGTTTTGGTGGATTGTAATTATGTAGTAGTTTACAATTGGGAAACGGCATAGTGCACTAAGGACCTGGTACAGTGGAGTACATGCAAGTACCCCTCCCTTGTGTGACTAGTCCCATTGACTTTAATGGCTCTACTTATAGATCTGTTGGACCTCAATGAGAGCCATTCCATTTAGTCACAGTGATTTCAACTGACTTTGGACTAGGCCCTATGTGATCAGAACAGCTCACCTGAGTAACGGTTTACAGGGTCCGGCTCTAAGGTATTCACTGATGTGAAAAAGAAACACCAGAAAGGTTGTTTGTATGTACAACCAACATAGGAAATAATAGAGACTTGTTTTGTACGCAACTACGTGTTATAATATGTAATTTATTATGAGGTCCATGCATTCGGCGGTGATTTGATAACAACAGTTTGGTGTTTGATTACTTGTATGATGGTAGCACCTAGAGACCTACCTGAGATCAGGGCCCCATGTGTAGGCACTGTACAAACACACAGCAAGGGACAGTCCTTTCCCTGAATGTTTTACAGTGGAAATAGATAAGACAGACAAGGTGGGACAAAGAAAGTGTTATCTCTGTTTTGCAGATGGGGCACTGAAGCAGAGGAGGAGGCTTTCCTAAGATCACACTGGAAGTCTGTGACAGTGCAGGGAATTGAACCCAGATTCGAGCCACATTGCCAAATGGATAGATTTTCTAGTGCATTGGAAAAATTTTTGGGTAGTAACATTTATAATCTAGAGACTGAATCTTTTTGGTGGCTTCTTCAGTTCTGATTGCATATCTTGTCTCAAGAAAACAAACAAACACCTCAGTGATAGAATTTTAAAAAGACGATATTAGAGTCTTATGCAAATTCAGGAAAATGTCCATAAATTCTTCATAAAACAAAATTTATATTTACCAATTAGATTCACTATGAATATTCAGGTTGCTATGCAAATGGATCCAGCATTGTTTTAAATTTGCTGTATAGATTTAAGTCTTCTATTTCAGCTTAAAAATGTGTACATCTTTATTGAGTTCTGTTTTTCCTGAGATAAAATTGGGTCCTGAATGCTCATTATTTTTCAGAGTAGCTAATTTGAACAGACCTGTCACTCCTAAGTACCAGGAGATTGGGGATATTGACTTTCTATTGAATTTTTTAGGGGAAATTAATAATGTTTCATGTCCTGTGAGATGATTATCTGCACAACTAGTATCCCTGTTAGGTCTAGGCTGGGAAGTCAGCATATCAGAGTTACTGTTTATCAGAATTTCTGAACCTGGGATGAAAGAGATTCCATCTATCCATGAAATATTATTGTATTTCAAGCATGAGACTCTCATGTTAGTCTATTTGGTTAGAAATTATTTGTATAAAAATCTGCTTGCCTTCATGTTTGGGAACTTTCATATACAGAACTCAATTTACTGAAATAACGCCAAGTTTTTTTCAATTCTTCATTTTTTTAAAAAAGGAGTCTATTAAACAAAATAATACTAGGCTTGAAAACACTGCTGCAGAGACAAACTTCCAGCTTTTTTAAATGTCTCAACTGGTATGCTTTTTCTTTTTTCTTTTTTTTTTATCTGAACCCATCAAATGAACTGTTTCTCCCACTCCCTCTGCCTTTTGTTCATTTTAAACACTGATCTTGGTGACCTTCACATAACAGCATATGCAGACTACCCATCACGTATGGGGTTTTATGTCTGATTTGTGAATGAGTGAGTCATTACCCTGAAGTTTGAGAAATTGAGTAGTTGACTAAAATAATTTTATTTCTCTTACTCATGGCAATGATTCATTATTGTCACCTCTTGAGGTGATATTAACCCTCTTGTAGTTTTATACTAAGCCCTTTCTAATGGGATTTATCATGTTAATTATTGTGCTTTTGTTTATGGGGAAATCACACCAGCAAGATTAATATGATCAACATACACAATTCTAACCAGAAATTTCTGTTTAAGAAAATTATTGTTCAGAACCACAGGCAAAGGCAGTTAGTTCATCATGTTGCACTGTAATAGGCATGTATTGAGTCAACTTAATCTTTAATAGAAGTTGGCTAAATATTACAATTCCATCCCTGCTCCTCCATTTCTCCTCCTCCCCCGGCTGTTTTGTCTATCACTAATTAATAAAATGCCAAAAAGTCAGTGGTTGTAGGTTCGAGATTAGTAGGTGACTTATTTCCTCAATTCCTAGTCCCAAATTTTAAAACATAGATGGGATAAATGTGGGAAGGAGAGGACACTATCCCTATCAGTAGCAGCCCACCTTAACCCAAGCTATGAAAGCTAATAAAAGTTTAAAAAATTATTAGATTACTTATGACAAAATTCAGCCATGGGGAAAAATCCCAAGAACATTAGTATAAGCATATGTGCTAGGTACATTCAGTGATAACTTGATGTCTACTACATGGTAAGAAAATGTATATCAAGTGTGGTCCCTCAGGGATCAGTTTTGGGTCTGGTTCTGTTCAATAGCTTCATCAATGATTTAGATAATGGCATAGAGAGTACACTTATAAAGTTTGTGGATGATACCAAGATGGGAAGGATTGCAAGTGCTTTGGAGGATAGGATTAAAATTCAAAACAATCTGGAAAACGGTCTAGTATATAAGATGAAATTCAATAAGTCAAATGCAAAATACTCCACTTAGGAAGGAATAATCAGTTGCACACATACAAAATGCCTACGAATGAATACTACAGAAAGGGATCTCAGGTCATAGTGCATCACAAGCTAAATATGCATCAACACTGTTGTGTAACACTGTTGCAAAAAACTCAAACTGGGACATCATTCTGGGATGTATTAGCAAGAGTGTTGTAAGCAAGACACAAGAAGTAATCCTTCTGCTCTACCCTGTACTGATTAGGCCTCAACTGAATTATTGTGTCTAGTTGTGCATGCCATATTTCAGGAAAGATGTGGACAAATTGGAGAAAGTCCAAAGAAGAGCAACAAAAATGATTAAAGGTCTAGCAAACATGACTTATGAGGGAAGATTGAAAAAAAATAGGTTTGTTTAGTCTGGCGAAGAAAAGACTGAGAGGTGGGGACATAACAGTTTTCAAGTACATAAAAGGGTGTTACAAGGAGGAATGAGAAAAATTGTTCTGCTTAACCTCTGAGGATAGAACAAGATGCAATGGGCTTAAATTGCAGCAAGGGAGGTTTAGGTTGGACATTAGGAAAAACTTCCTAACTGTCAGGGTGGTTAAGCATTGGAATAAATTGCCAAGGGAGGTCATTAAATCTCCAACATTGTCTAACCTGCTCCTAAAATTTTCCAAACACTTGTCAGAGACGATCAAGATAATACTTAGTCCTGCCTTGAGTGCAGGGGACTGGACTAGAAGATCTCTTGAAGTCCCTCCCAGTTCTATGATTCTATATGGGTAGAATATAATCCAAGCTTTCATGTTCATCGTGATAGTTTGAGTCATCTGTGGCATTGGTCATATGTGCTGTAAAGCATGAAATATTAAGGAAAATTTATTCTTTTGCCTACTTGCTTTTATAAACCACCTATATATTCCTAAAAGGAAATAGATTTGGTTGTATGCTTAAATAACAAGCATGCAATAATATAAATGACCTTCACTAGCAAACACACATCTGTTACAAAAGTATTGGGATATGTAGCAGTATTTGGGGAGGAGGAAAAAATCATACACCAGTCTTGAACCTAAAACCTGTGGCATATTGGCCCTGTAACTATACCTATAAAGCTTCTTAATGTGGTGGTCTGGCCCTCTCTAGTGGACATAGGGCTACAGATTGAGGTTGGTGAAAGTGCTAAGCCTTGGCTAACAGGGCCACATCCTTTAGGTCAGTCAGAAGTTCATGCTTTAAGACCCTGAAGTCCCAGGTTCAAGCCTAATGCTGATAACTCACCCAGACTTACAACATTTATGGTTTACAAATCTTTTGTTGTTGAGTGTATAAAAAACCCCTAAGAGATTCAGTTTATCCAGTCCTCCTCAAACAGAGAGGGCACTAAACTACTTGCAGCAGCTGCACTCCTACAGCAATAACTCACTTGCATTTAAGATTCCTGCAGAGGAAGTTAGTGACCCTGTGGCTTTCTGTTAAAGAGAAAGGAAGATGCAGTGATTATTGGAATACAAAATATGGCCTTGCTTCGATATTCACAGTCATTTAGTATCTCAATGGTCTCCTAACAAGGATGCATTCAGAACAGATTAACAATGGTGCTATTGCCATTATGGCTAAATGTAAAACAAGCTAGAATGTAAAGAAACATAAATGACTCACATTCTTAAAAAATCAATCTTGAAACTGTTTCTTCTTCTAAAGCTGAATCTCCTGCTTAAGCTATTAGTAGTCAAGTCTCTAAAGCGCCAGACTATGGTAATGGAGCAGGCAAAGACGTCTGTAGTGAAAGGCAAAGGAGTAAAAGACAGCCTTTCTTGAGAAATTTCACTCCAGTAGATGACAATATGTCTACACATGTGAGTTTTTTAGAGTCTTGTCTTTGTCTTGACTGTAAAGAAGTTACCAGTTTGTGCCTTGACATTTTGCATTCTTTGTTACTTCAAGCAGAGAGTTTAACTTAGCTGGGAACATTTTATCCAATGGAGTAAACTTGAGTTATCCCTTAACTTTGAAAGACTCATTTTTACTAACGGAACTTAGGTGAAATAAGGCCTCATCTACATTGTAAATTTTACCTTGGGGGGATCTGGTTAGAACATATTCGTGCCCAAAATAAATTTAAGGACTTTTGGGGGCGGGGGAGAGAGCAACACAACAGATACTGAAAATCACTTCAGGCTATTAACATAACAAGGTAACAAATCAGAAAGCAGTCACAGTCTTACATAATAGTTTGCAGGACCCAGTGCTGCTTTGTATAGAAACATTTTCTGCTCACTCATGATGTTGTTCAATTTGGATACAATTCTGTGCCTTCTTTGGGCAACTGAAATACAACTCACACCCTCCCTCTGTAATTTAACAGGTTAACATAATATATCTGGAATGCAGCTCCACCAACCCCACCATATAAATAGCGTTGCAGCATCCTTATAGGATTTTGAGCCACTGTAGCACATAAGTGGAAACTTACATCCCTGCCTGAATTTGCACTCCTCAAAATAAATAAAACCCTGTAGGAAGAAAATAGACTTGGAGGTATAACTATAACAGCCTCTGAGTTAATTAGCCTGCTTAACTTCTACTATGTGTTGCTGTCTTCATCTGAAGGAGACAAAGACAAGCAGGAGTTCTATGGTTGGCCATCATCTTATAGCCACTCTAGTTAGAGAAGAAGAGAAACACACTGTTAGACTAATAAGGACTGAAGGAGAGAGACAGTGTGTCACAGAATTTTTCTTGCTAATTGCTGATGCCATGTGCCAGCAGCTTGTAAGAAGGAACCAAGACAGAGTTAAAAATCTCAGAGAGCTAATGAGGAGATGGAGAAATAGGTAATTTTAAATCATACTTGATAAACAGACCTGGCCTTTTGACACCTCCCAATGGCTTCTTCATTATCAGGGAGAGCCAAGAGGGACAGTGCTCCTGGAAAGAAAACTATTTTGTAATAGTATTTCTTTGAAGAAAACATTTGTTGTACAGCAGAGGCTATTAGAAAGATCAGCATTTACCATGGTGTGTAACTTGATTTTTACCTCAGTATTTCTTATATCTATAGTGGGAAATACAACAAATATTGCAATACCTGAACAGCATATGTTGGATTTTAGTGGTGCCCACTATACAAAGGGGAAGAGAATTTCTGAATAAATGCGAACTCCTAAATTAGTTTGCTATGGGAAGAGGCATATAGTAAGAGCAGTGAAAGAAGTTCACTTGCACTTCAAGAGACTTATATTGGCCATATTCAGCTTTTGACACCATTGAAAAACAATCTCCCATCCAACAATTTCCCCTATTGTCATTCTGCAGTGTTTTGATGACATTAACTGCCAATTGAAATCCCTTCTCTTCTTCTTACTGTCACCATCTGGCTGCAGTTCCACTCCAATCAATTTATCTAGGCTTCTTGATTTATGCTAGGATTCAGAATTGTTTGTTGTTTTTTTAAATGCAAGAATTCTGCCAATCTGAAGACCACAGTTATTCCCCTCGAGGATCATGGAGGCTGAAATTTTCAAGCATGGCAGGGCTGGCAAGATTTGATTTTACAGAGCTAGCAGCAAGCAAAGATATCTCCAGCCTTGCACCAGGCCACATCCTCTCCTTGCCATGCCATATAGTCAATCTTTGTGTATTTAAAGTATCAGACAGTTACATTATGTGATTAGAATTCTAGTTTTTGTTACTAGAATCCACACTTCCCGCCACATGGAAATCGTGTTGTCTTCTTCATTCACTGTTAGAGACAATGATTTAAAAAGAAAAATGAGAACTGATTGTTCTATATTGATATGGATTGCCACAGTAAGACAATGGTAACAGATTTATGAAAAGAGATACAGAAATATTAAACAACTGGGTTTGGTATTTCATGGCATACAAAATACAGACAGATTCTAATTTGAGGTCTAATAAAACTCTAAGGGTATGTCTACACTACGAAATTAGTTCGAATTTATAGAAGCCGGTTTTATTGAAATCGGTTGTATACAGCCGATTGTGTATGTCCACACAATAAAATGCTCTAGGTGCTCTAGTCGGCAGACCGCGTCCACAGTACGAGGCTAGCGTCGACTTCCGGAGCATTGCACTATGGGTAGCTATCCCACAGCTATCCCACAGTTCCCGCAGTCTCCGCCGCCCCTTGGAATTCTGGGTTGAGATCCCAATGCCCGGATGATGCAAAACAGTGTCGCGGGCGGTTCTGGGTACATGTCGTCAGGCCCCTCCCTCCCCCGTCACAGCAACGGCAGACAATAGATTCGCGCCTTTTTATCTGGGTTAGTTACCTGGGTTACCTGTGCAGACAACATGGAGCCCGCTCAGCACAGCTGAGCTCACCGTCACCATATATCCTCTTGGTGCCGGCAGACGTGGGACTGCATTGCTACACAGCAGCAGCTGCTAACTGCCTTTTGGCGGTAGACGGTGCAGTAGACTGGTAGCCTTCATCGGCGATCTGGGTGCTGGCAGCCGTGGGGCTTGCCTTTTGGCAGTAAATGGTGTATTATGACTGTTAGCCGGCCTATTACAAGTCGGGTCATCGCACATTAGCAGAGTCTTCCCTGAGCAGCAGCTCGTGCAATAGGCCTGAAGACCATCGTCATACACCACCCCGTATTTGCTGCCAAGCACCCAGAAAGATGCCGAGGGCTATCAGTCACGCTGCACCGTCGTCTTAAGATGTAAAAAATAGATTTTCTCTGTATTCATTTGCTTCCCCCTCCCTCCGTCAAATCAACGGCCTGCTAAACCCAGGGTTTTCAGTTTAATCTTTGGGGGGGACCAGTCTGTGACAGTTGTTTGTGTCTCTCCCTGATGCACAGCCACCGTTCTTTATTTTAATTCCCTGTGCCTGTACGCCATGTCGTCACTCGGCCCCCCTCCCTCCTTCCCCTAGGCCGTCAGATACTACGTTTGCGCCACAGCTCGAGCCGTGAAGCGGTTCACGCCTTTTCTTTGAATTCTGGGTTGAGATCCCAATGCCCGGATGATGCAAAACAGTGTCGCGGGCGGTTCTGGGTACATGTCGTCAGGCCCCTCCCTCCCCCGTCACAGCAACGGCAGACAATAGATTCGCGCCTTTTTACCTGGGTTACCTGGGTTACCTGTGCAGACAACATGGAGCCCGCTCAGCACAGCTGAGCTCACCGTCACCATATGTCCTCTGGGTGCCGGCAGACGTGGGACTGCATTGCTACACAGCAGCAGCTGCTAACTGCCTTTTGGCAGTAGACGGTGTAGCATGAGTGATAGCCGTGGGGCTGGCAGCCGTAGGGCTGCATTGCACCAGCCCCTTCCAGGCGATGGTATATTATGACTGGTACCCGTCGTCGTCGTACTGGAGTGGCTGTCAATCATGGCCACCTGGGCAGACATGCTACTGTCTCGATGATGACGGTTACCAGTCATAATGTACTATTTTCTGCCAATTGCCCAATATTGTCTGCTAAGCACCCAGAAGAGGCCGAGGGCGATGCTGGGTGCTGGCGGACGTGGGGCTGGCAGACATGGGGCTGCATTGCTACACAGCAGCAGCCCCTTGCCTTTTGGCAGATGATGGTATATTATGATTGGTACCCATCATCATCATACTGGTATGGCTGTCACTCATGCTGCAGCGTCGGCTGCCACCTTAAGATGTAAAAAATAGATTTATTCTGTGTTCATTTGCTTCCCCTTCCTCCGTGAAATCAACGGCCTGCTAAGCCCAGGGTTTCCAGTTTAATCTTTGGGGGGACCATTCTGTGTGACAGTTGTTTGTGTTTCTCCCTGTTCCTGTACCTGTACGCCATGTCGTCACTTGGCCCTCCCTCCCTCCCTCCCTCCCTCCCGCCCTCCTTCTCCTGGTCCATCAGATACTACTTTCGCGCCTTTTTTCTGACCAGGCGCCATAGCTAGCACTGGGATCATGGAGCCCGCTCAGATCACCGCGGCAATTATGAGCACTATGAACACCACGCGCATTGTCCTGGAGTATATGCAGAGCCAGAACATGCCAAGGCGAAACCCGGACCAGGCGAGGAGGCGATTGCAGCACGGCGACGAGAGTGATGAGGAAATTGACATGGCCATAGACCTCTCACAAGGCACAGGCCCCAGCAATGTGGAAATCATGGTGTCACTGGGGCAGGTTGATACCGTGGAACGCCGATTCTGGGCCCGGGAAACAAGCACAGACTGGTGGGATCGCATCGTGCTGCAGGTATGGGACGATTCCCAGTGGCTGCGAAACTTTCGCATGCGTAAGGGCACTTTCATGGAACTTTGTGACTTGCTTTCCCCTGCCCTGAAGCGCCAGAATACCAAGATGAGAGCAGCCCTCACAGTTGAGAAGCGAGTGGCGATAGCCCTGTGGAAGCTTGCAACGCCAGACAGCTACCGGTCAGTCGGGAATCAATTTGGAGTGGGCAAATCTACGGTGGGGGCTGCTGTGATCCAATTTGCCAGGGCAATGAAAGACCTGGTGATAGCAAGGGTAGTGACTCTGGGCAACGTGCAGTCAATAGTGGATGGTTTTGCTGAAATGGGATTCCCAAACTGTGGCGGGGCCATAGACGGAACCCATATCCCTATCTTGTCACCGGAGCACCAAGCCACCGACTACGTAAACCGCAAGGGGTACTTTTCAATGCTGCTGCAAGCCCTGGTGGATCACAAGGGACGTTTCACCAACATCAACGTGGGATGGCCGGGAAAGGTACATGATGCTCGCGTCTTCAGGAACTCTGCTCTGTTTCGAAAGCTGGAGGAAGGGACTTTCTTCCCGGACCAGAAAGTGACCATTGGGGATGTTGAAATGCCTATCGTGATCCTTGGGGACCCAGCCTACCCCTTAATGCCATGGCTCATGAAGCCGTACACAGGCAGCCTGGACAGGAGTCAGGACCTGTTCAACTACAGGCTGAGCAAGTGCCGAATGGTGGTGGAATGTGCATTTGGACGTTTAAAAGCGCGCTGGCGCAGCTTACTGACTCGCTCAGACCTCAGCGAAAAGAATATCCCTATTGTTATTGCTGCTTGCTGTGCGCTCCACAATATCTGTGAGAGTAAGGGGGAGACCTTTATGGCGGGGTGGGAGGTTGAGGCAACTCGCCTGGCCGCTGATTACGCGCAGCCAGACACCAGGGCGGTTAGAGGAGCACAGCAGGGCGCGGTGCGCATCAGAGAAGCTTTGAAAACGAGTTTTGTGACTGGCCAGGCTACTGTGTGAAACTTCTGTTTGTTTCTCCTTGATGAACCCTCCAACCCCCCCCCCCGACCCGGTTCACTCTACTTCCCTGTAAACCAACCACCCCACCCCACCCTCCCCTCCCCCTTGCAGAGGCAATAAAGTCATTGTTTTTTCACATTCATGCATTCTTTATTAGTTCCTTACAGAGGTAGGGGGATAATTGCCAAGGTAGCCTGGGATGGGTGGGGGAGGAGGGATGGAAAAGGACACACTGCATTTTAAAACTTTAACTCTTATTGAAGCCCAGCCTTCTGATGCTTGGGCGATCATCTGGGGTGGAGTGACTGGGTGGACGGAGGCCCCCCCACCGTGTTCTTGGGCGTCTGGGTGAAGAGGCTATGGAACTTGGGGAGGAGGGCTGTTGGTTACACAGGGGCTGTAGCGGCGGTCTCTGCTCCTGCTGCCTTTCCTGCAACTCAACCATACGCTCGAGCATATCACTTTGATGCTCCAGCAGACGGAGCATTGCCTCTTGCCGTCTGTCTGCAAGCTGACGCCACCTATCGTCTTCAGCCCGCCACCTCTCCTCTCGTTCATGTTGGGCTTTTCTCATCTCCGACATTGACTGCCTCCACGCATTCTGCTGTGCTCTATCAGCCTGGGCGGACATCTGCAGCTCCGTGAACATCTCGTCCCTCGTCTTACGTTTTCTCTTTCTAATGTTCACGAGCCTCTGCGAAGGAGAAACATTTGCAGCTGGTGGAGGAGAAGGGAGAGGTGGTTAAAAAGGACACATTTTAGGGAACAATGGGTACACTCTTTCATTACAAGGTCGCATATTTCGGCTTGCAGGCAGCCATCGTAGGCCACAGTGTTTTGGCTTTTTTAACCTTCTTAACATGCGGGAAAGGTTGCAAACAGCAGCGCATTTCCCATATCAAGGATGAATTGGGTTGTCCATTTAAAATGGGGTTTCAATGTAAAAGGAGGGGGCTGCGGTTTCCCGGTTAACATGCGGCACAAACACAAGTAAACCACCCCCCCACACACACACACACACGATTCTCTGGGATGATCACTTCACCCCTCCCCCCCACCGCGTGGTTAACAGCGGGGAACATTTCTGGTCAGAAGAGCAGGAACGGGCGCCTCTGAATGTCCCCCTTAATAAAATCACCCCATTTCAACCAGGAGAGCTTTCTGGAGATGTCCCTGGAGGATTTCCGCCCCATCCCCATACACGTTAACAGACTTGCTTGCTTTTTTTTTGTAATGTTTACAAATATTTACAAAGTTACACTCACCAGAGGTCTCCTGTGTGCCCTGAGGGTCTTGGGTGAGTTCGGGGGTTACTGGTTCCAGGTCCAGGGTCACAAACATATCCTGGCTGTTGGGGAAACCGGTTTCTCCGCTTCCTTGCTGCTGTGAGCTACCTACAGTACCTCCATCGTCATCTTCCTCGTTCCCCGAACCGTCTTCCCTGTGTGTTTCTCCAGTGAGAGAGTCATAGCACACGGTTGGGGTAGTGGTGGCTGCACCCCCTAGGATCGCATGCAGCTCCGCGTAGTAGCGGCAAGTTTGCGGCTCTGCCCCGGACCTTCCGTTTGCTTCTCTGGCTTTGTGGTAGGCTTGCCTTAGCTCCTTAATTTTCACGCGGCACTGCTGTGTGTCCCTGTTATGGCCTCGGTCCTTCATGGCCTTGGAGATCTTTTCTAATACTTTTCCATTTCTTTTACTGCTACGGAGTTCAGCTATCACTGCTTCATCTCCCCATATGGCGAGCAGATCTCGTACCTCCCGTTCGGTCCATGCTGGAGCTCTTTTGCGATCCTGGGAGGACTCCATGACGGTTACCTGTGCTGATGAGCTCTGCGTGGTCACCTGTGCTCTCCACGCTGGGCAAACAGGAAATGAAATTCAAACCTTCGCGGGTCTTTTCCTGTCTACCTGGTCAGTGCATCTGAGTTGAGAGCGCTGTCCAGAGCGGTCACAATGAAGCACTGTGGGATAGCTCCCGGAGGCCAATAACATCGAATTCCGTCCACACTACCCCAATTCCGACCCGCAAAGGCCGGTTTTATCGCTAATCCCCTCGTCGGAGGTGGTGTAAAGAAACCGGTTTAAAGGGCCCTTTAATTCGAAAGAAAGGGCCTCGTTGTGTGGACGTGTCCAGGCTTAATTCGGTTTAACGCTGCTAAAGTCGACCTAAACCCGTAGTGTAGACCAGGCCTAAGATTGGTGTAATGAAGCCCAGAAGTTAAAAATTGAATTTGAATTCTCATGCCTCTCTTTAATCAAAGCATAGTGTGACTTGGTTATATGCTGTGTGTACTATTATAGTATACCTACTAGTACTCATTAATACCTTCTATTTTTGAAGGTTTAATATGTGAATATTATCACCCAACGTGTCATCCCAGAAACAAGTTTACTTTCAAAAATCATTGAAATCCATTCAGCATGTTTAAAATTGGACACAGTGGGCCTGATTCATGGGAGTTTGCAGGGACGCCCCCAGAAATGTTTGACATGGTGCACATTCAGGGCCGGCTCTAGGATTTTTGCCGTCCCAAGCAAAAACAATTTTGGCCGCCCCCCCGCCCCCCATTTTTTTCTTACCCCACCCCCGTCCCCGCCTCAACTCCGCCCCTTCCCCAAATCCCCAGCCCTGCCTCCTCCCCCCAGGCTCTCAAGCCTAGGAGGGAGGGAGGGAGAGGGAGAAGCAGCGCGTGCGCCGTGGCCACTCGGGGTCTCCCCCTCCCTCCCAGGCTCTCAAACCTGGGAGGGAGGGGGAGATCCTGAGCGGCCGTGGCATGCGAAACAGCTGATTCGCGCACCGCTGCTCCCCCTCCCTCCCAGGCTCTCAAACCCGGGAGGGAGGGGGAGATTCCGAGCGGCCGCGGTGCACGAGTCAGCTGTTTCGCGTGCTGCGGCTGCTTGGGATCTCCCCCTCCCTCCCGGGTTTGAGAGCCTGGGAGGGAGGGCGAGCAGTGGCACGCGAGCGGCAGCAGCGGAGGTGAGTTAGGGCGGCCAGGGCACATTTTTAGGGGCGTCATGGCCCGTGCCAGATTGCCACCCCTAAAAGTGTGCTGCCCCAAGCACCAGCTTGTTTTGCTGGTGCCTAGAGCCGGCCCTGTGCACATTGTCAATCACTGTGAAGCCATCTCCATGGCAGTCCCTAGTCCCTCACCCACCAAGTCTGCACCATGCTCAGCCCCCACCTTCCAGCCCAGCCGCCCAGGTGCAATGTCACTTCCGATACCTGAGAGGGGTCACAGGTTGCTGGAAATGGGGTCAGGGTGGGCAGGCCCCTGAAGGGACCCCGCATGGAGGAGCTAAGCAGCAGCAAGGAGAAGTGGTGGTGGCCACTTCACTGTCTGTTGAGGTTTGGCCCTGATGGCCCTTCATCATGAAAGGGGAAGAGGGAGGGCAGAAGGTCCAAAACTGAATGAATGACAGTGCAACCTGTTGTATGGAGGTCAGGGGGCCAAATGTGAGCAGCACTGAGACCCCCATGAACCAGGTTGCACTGCCACTCACTCAGATTTGGCCCTGGCACCTGGCTGTCATGACAGAGGACCAGCAGGGCCAAACCTGAGTGGGCAGAGGGGCAGCCAGTGCTGCTCCTCCTTGCCATTGCGAGTGGTATGTGCCATGTGTGGTATGAATACAGTTGTGCGTGCACTGAGAGTTTGATCATTGATTTCAATGAGAGCAGGATTGGGCCCAGTGGGTGTGACTGTGGCCATTATGTATATACACAGCACATCTGTAGTGATGATAAACGTGATGAAATGCAGAGGCATGTAATAAATTGTGCAACCATGTGATAAATTAATTTATTATGCACTTTGGACTGTTTCATCTGCCCTCTGCCCATTAATTCTTCTCCCCCAGGACATACTCCGGCATTCCAAACCTATGAGCACATTCACACAGCTGCCATTAAAAAATAAAAAAGAAATTAACCTTCCAGGGAAGTGCTTCCTCCTCCTACTGAATGTAGAATTTCGTCCCAAATTACATCTGCTCAGAGCAGGGTGTGGGAAAATCAGTCCAGTAATAGCTTTTCAAGGCTTAAAAATGTCATGGCTTTAATGCTGATAATGGCTTTGCAGGACTACAAATGGAGACTTTATAACTGGGAAGGAGAGATTCCCAGCTTTCCGATGGATCCAGTAACCTACTTTTAACATGGGAAGCTACTAAGATAATAAACTTCTAAATTATGATATACTTACTTATAAAAGTGGTATTTTAGGTCATTTTTAGGGTTGAAGCACTGTACATTTGGACTCCTGGTAAATTACCTGGCTTTACAGGCAAAGGGATGGAGAATATAATCCAAACACTTTTTTTTTTAATTTGTACAGGTGTTTGCAAGAATTTTTCTATAGTATAAGTGGCATGTACAGGATGCATGATACTGCTGTGTAATGGTTTTGTGGGCAATGTGGGATGACCTGTGTAAACATTTATGACTTTGCCACTATTGCGTAGTGCAGTCATCTCCAATGGATAAAATGTTTATGTCACGGCAAACCAATCATGGATGAAATTATATATCCTTTGTTTATGTAGGAGGTCAGACTGGGAGGAGGGGATAATAATGGTCTGTGATTGGATGCACTCACCCTGCACCAGATGGGAAGAGGTTAATGCCACTTTTTGGGCTGAGGAAGCCACGCCCCCTTCTCCCTACTGGGCATGCTCCAGGTGTACCAGTATAAAAGAGAGCAGCCCAGCTCAGTCAGGGGAAGACACTGGTGGGGAAAGATGTGTGCCAGGAGCGCCTGATGTGGATGACTGCCAGCCTGTGCCAGAGGGGAGTGGAGATGTGAACCACAACCTTGGACCCCAGCAGCCCATGGAGTCCCAGGGAGCAGCCAGTGCTGGGGAACTAAGAGATCCCAATGCCTCCTGGACTACAGCACCTGAGACTGTGGTAGGAAGTGACCCAGGGCGGTGTCAGAGTGGTATCTCCCACTGAGGTAAGCTTGGTGTGTTTTGGTGGGACTCCCTGATAGCTGGTTGTTCCAGCACTACTAGGGCCCTGGGTTGGGGCCTGGTGGAGATGGATGGGCCCCATGAACTCTGGCCATTGGGCCACAGTGCCCTGACAGTATGGGCATGTTTCATAGACTCCAACTGCTAGGCTGTACTACCTTGAATGAGTGGGGCATTTGCATAGACTCTGACCATTGGGCTATGCTACCTTAACAGTAGGGGTGTGTTTCATGGATTCTGGCTGCTAAACCACATTATCCTGAGTGGGAGGGATATTTGCATGTACTCTGACTATTGGGCTGCACTGCTCTGACAGTAGGAGTACATTGTTTGAGCTTTAGCCACAAGGCTGTGCTACCCCAACTGAGAGGGGTGATCCTATGAACTCTGGGGCCTTTCTACCCCACAGCTAAGCCCAGATATGCAGACTTGAGTTGTGGGGAGGGGGAATAGGTGTGGGTCTGCCCCTATTCCCAGAGGAAGGCAGGCACACTTGCCCCATACTGGATGGGGCCCACCTTAATAGTGTCACATGGTCCCATATGGCTTTAATATTTATAGTGAATTCCTGGCATCATTGAAGTCAGTGAATGGGAATTGTTTAAGAACACTTTTTACTAGATGCCTAAAATGTCATAATCCTATAATCGAGGAAGGAGGAATATTGGTTATAAAACCAACCTGATTTAGAGGGGAAGAAAAGGCACTAGAAAATTATATATCTAGCTATATATATATGAAAAAAAGAGGAAGTTGATAGTAATGAATATATATCTGAAGCTAGGAAATGTAGAAAATTGATAAGGGAAGCAATGGGACACAAGGAGAAATTGATGGCCAGCAGAGTTAAGAACAAAAAGAAGGAGCTTTGGGGTATATGGGGAGGAGGGGGAGGAAAGAATCCTAACAATGGTCCATTACTAGATGTAAATAGTAAAAATTATCTATAATAATGCAGAAAAGGCAGGTGTATTTAATAAATATTTCTGTTATCTAGTTGGGGAAAAACAGATGATGCAGTCACATTATATGATAACACTTTTTCCATTTCATTTGTATCTCAGGGGATGTTAAATAACAGCTACTAAAGTGAGACATTTTAAAATCAGCAGATCCAGATAACTTGCACCCAAGTGTTTTAAAAGACCTATCTGAGGTCATCAGTAGACTGTTAGTGTGGATTTTTTTTTTTAGTAAGGTTTGGAATACTGGGGAAGCTCCATAAGACTGGTAGAAAGCTAATGTTGTGCCAATGTTTAAAAAGGGTAAGCAGGATGACCTGGATAATTATAGGCCTGTCAGTTTGACATCCGGCATTATCTTACTTTAAGCAAGTTAATGGAACAGCTGGTACAGGACTCAGTTAATCAAGAATTAAAGGAGGGTAGTATAATTAATGTCAACAACATGGTTTTATGGAAAATAGATTCTGACAAACTAACTTGATATCTTGTTAAAAAAAAAGATTGCAAGTTTTTGGTAGCTAGTGTTACTGTAATATGCTTACACTTCTGTATTGCATTTGACATGGTACCCCATGACATTGATTAAAAAACTAGAATGATATAAAATTAATATGGCACACATTAAATGGATTAAAAGATGACTAATTGAAGGGTCTCAAATGTAATTGTAAATGGGGAATTTTCATCAAATGATTGTTTCCAGTGGGGTCCTGCGGGCATTGGTTCTTGGCTCTGTGCTATTTAATAATTTTTATCAATGACCTGAAAAAAAATCATAATCACTGAAAGTTTGCAGATGACAGAAAAATGGAGGAGTGGTGAATACTGAAGAGGGCAGATCACGAACACAGAGCAATCTGGATTACTTGGTAAACTGGGTGCAAGCAAACAATATGCATTTTAATGCAGCTAAATGTAAATGTATACATCTGGGAACAAAGAATGTAAGCCATACTTATTGGATGGGAGGACTCTATCCTGGGAAGCAGTGACTGGGGGGGGGGGGGGAACCTTAGGAGTCGTGGTGAATAATCAGTTGAAAATGACCTATTAGTGCAGTTCTTTGGCCAAAAGGGCTAATGTGATCCTTGGATGCATAAAGAGGGGACTCTCAAGTAGTAGAGAGGTTATATTACCTCTATTTGGCACTAGTACAACCGCTGCTGGAATACTGTGTCCAGTTCTGGTTTCAACAATTCAAGACGGATGTTGAAAAACTGGAAAGGGTTTAGCAAAGAGCCACAAGAATGATTAAAGCCGTGATACTCAGACCTCAGAGGTTCAGGAACCACATTAGCAATCAACATTACCCAAATGAGCTACAGGGGAAATATTTTGTGTATATATATTTTTTTATAAAAATTCTCACAGCAAAATGACTAAGTATTTTTTATCAACGACAACTGGTGAATAACATAGTAAAAGCATCCTGATTGGCTAATAACTTTGTGATTTAATTATTAATCAATCTGTGTTTTAATATCATGTGCTGCAAAGAGCCCCAGGAGGCACATTAAAGAGCCAAGTGTGGCTTGCAAGCCTCAGTCTGAGTATCACTGGATTAAAAAACCTGCCTTATACTGGTAGACTCAAGGAGATCAATCTATTAGTTGAACAAAGAGAAGGTTAAGGGATGACTTGATTAGTGTAGAAGTGCCTACTGGGAGCAAACATTTAATAAGGGCTCTTCCGTCTCATGAGGAAAGGTCTAACACTAGCCAATGGCTGGTAGTTGAAGCTAGACAAATTCAGAGTGGAAATAAGGTGTCCATTTTAAACAGTGAGGGTAATTAACCGCTGGAACAACTTACCCAGGGTTGTGGTGGATTCTCCATCACCAACCAATTTTAAATCAAGATTGGGTATTTTTCTAAAAAGTATGCTTTAGGAATTAGACGAGGGAAGTTGCCATGGCCGAGAGCGAGGCCGCACTCGAGGCCACTGCCCAGAGCTATGGCTGCGTCTAGAAGCAGAGCTGCAGCTTGGAGCGGAGGCTGGGACTGAAGCGGGGATTGGATGGCACTTCCTCCCCACCGCCTGTGGTGGCTGGCCTGGGTCCCACTGTGCCCCCTTGAATGTTCCTCTGCTTCTCCCCTGGGGAGGAGGGGTGCACACCACAGTTTGGGGACCACTGCCATAAAAGCTATTTCTAGTACCTTAAGTCTACTTTCAGGCTTTCAGAATTTCAGACTTCTGCTGTGAAATTCAACCTGCCACAATAATCTTTCTCTCCTCACCCGCCACCCCACTGCCTTAAGCATAGAATTTCCTCCCCAGATTAAATTCTTTTGAGGTTCAGAATGGACAGAATTCAGTCTGGTGAAAGAGACGGGTTGAAAATCCAATATCTCATGCTCACAAGGTGTAGGGATGCTTTCTTTTTACCTCTGGAAAGCTCTGCAAGTCTTTTTTATATATATTATATAAACTATTTATTTCTAGCCCTACCAGAACATGCATTACCGGACTTTAAAAACATCACTTTATAACTTGTAGGAAAGCTTTAAGATCATTTTTAGAGGTTTCTAAAATGAATTGGTTATAATTTTTCTATTATCCTGTTCATGTCTTTAATTATATGCCATAAAATATATACTATGTGAAATGGAGCCAAGTTAATAATAATACCAGTAAACTTAGTTTTTGCATTGCTTAACTTTTTTTGTGGATTTTAACTGGCAAATGTAACTTTGTATTAAGACAGTATTTTGTATTTAGTATGTATGCACACAAACTACAGTGGTTTTCCAGAGGAGTGAGTTACTTCAGAGTTTTGCTATAGAAACTCCATATGTTTAAAAAAAACAAAACAAAACCCACAGTTTTGTGGCATGCCTTCCAATATCAAAGCCCCTTTGTTGCACCCCATGGCCAATCCCACATAACTGAGGAAAAAATAGCAACTGCAGCTGGACTCAGCTTCCCGATGAATAACTCAGCCAGCTGCAAATTCATGACTTCATCTGGTTTCCTGGGTCTTGCATAAGACTGGTTTTAGTTTGGGGAATGTTTTTAATCCACTAAGTCATTTAAAAAAAATACCCCCCCCCCCACTCATTATATCAGGACTGGATGGAAACCTTGTTGCCAGGTTTATTAAGCAGAATATTTTTCAGAATGTCTTTAATAAAAGAAAAAAAAATCTGACATGAGATACTTACAACACTGATTTGAAAGGAGCTTTGAGGAATAAGAGTATTAGGCATGTCATGAGAACACTAAGAATTGGGAGTGGGTGAAATAAGTAACAAAGCTTTGATCTGTCCTGAGGAGTGGCTGGCAAATAATTAAAATGAAGAGATGACAACAATTTGGGAGAAATTTGAGAAATCCGAAAATTAATATGTCCATCTCCATGAAACTGGCTATATGGAAAATTTCAGTATTGTAATAGGAAGAAATGTTTTTGGGAGGTTGTGGTTTTTTTGCGGGGGGTTATCATTGAGGTGACTTATGTAATGTTGTGAGCACTTGTGTACTTTATAAAAGAGGAAATTAAACTAAGTGTGAACACTATAACTGACCTCAGTCTCCAAAGCCACTTCTAATAAATCTTTGTCATTACATTGTGTCTTGCTATTGTAGATTATATGGGGTCCAGTCTTGAAACCCCTCAGCTGCAGGATTAGATCCACAGTTCCTAAATTCACATACTTCTCTGGGTCCACTTGTCTGAGGACCACATGCATTGCTTTTAAGTTGAGCTAGCAAGTTTGTCCTCTGAATTTCTTTGCTGGTATTGGTTTAAAATTAGGGTGACCATACATCCCGTTTTGGCTGGGACAGACCCTTTTTTAGGCCCTGTCCCAACTGGACAAATGCTCACTTTTGTCAAAGTGTGGTGGGACTCCTAGCAGGATGCAGAGGAACATGCTGGGGGCGGGGAGGATGGCAACGCCAGCCCTGCATTGGAGGGAGAGCAGCTTGGGCCGGCCAGCCTGGCCTATATACAGTGGGGAGAAAGGGGGCCTCAGGCAGCCCCATGCCTAAGTGACGGGTGTGGGGACTCCTCAGACCACCAGCCCCGCATGCAGGTGGGTGGCAGGGGGCTCAGAGGACCAGCCCCATGCACAAGGAGGAAGGGTGGGCTCAGACAGGGGGGAAGAGGACTGCAGGGGGAAGGGGAACCAGGGGCAGGCAACACGGGGGGCCAGAGGACCAGCCTCACTCGCGGGTGGGCAGGAGGGGGGGCTTGAAAGACCATCACTGTGCATGGGGGGTAGGGGGCTTGGACCAGCCCCATGCATGGGGTTGGGGCAGCAGCGGGGGGGCTCAGGCCAGCCCCTAGCACCAGTGGGGAAGGGGACATCAAGCTGGCCCCATGCAGGCAGGAGGCAGGACTCAGACCAGCCCCATGCACAGCATAGGGCAAGGGGACCACAGTGTGGAGGGGGGTTTGTGGGTGGGCAGCAGGGGGGCTCAGAGGATCAGCCCCATGTGCAGGCAAGCAGCGGGAGGACTTGACCAGCTCTGCGTGTGTGGGGCGGCAGGGGGGTCATGTGTGGGTGCTGGGAGGGGCCTCAGGCCACCCTGGGTGCCAGGGGGAGGGGGACCTCAGGCTGGCCCCCTGCAGGAGACAGGGAGGGCTTGGGCTGTTCCCACATGGGATGGGCAGGGCAGGCTCAGGCCAGCCTAGGGGGTGTTCTGTTTTCTGTTCAGGAAAATATGGTCAACCTATTTAAAATCCATGCCCTTAATGTCATTTGTATGCACATTATTTCTTATTAGTTAGTACAAAGGACTTAGGTAGTAAAAATACATATTAAGAAATGCATATGTTCAATTTGCCATCATGCAGTATTTGTTACCTTATGGGCAGTTTTTAGTAGAGATGGACCTGAAACAAACTGCTGATCCAAACATCCTTGAACTCTGGGGTGTTCAAAATCTAGCTCTGTAGACTTGAATTCATCTCTAGTCTTTAGTGGTCTTTACCTTAAGTACTGTTTCCTCATTCTAGCCTATTATATTAAAAGTAAGTATTTATACCACAAGGAAATGTACATCCCCAGGACCTAGTGATTATTTAAAAGTTGCTCATTTAACTCCAATATCAGCTACCCAATAACTTTATGACCTCTTCAGTGAAATCAAATTTCTTTTATAGTTTTCTAAACAAAGTAAGTACTTTGCAGTGTGGGAAACTTTGGCAGTGGGTTTAATATCACCATTAAAGGAATACTGAAACAATGTAAACTAGTGTATTTTAGGAGAGTTACAGGTTGAGAATGTTGGAATTATAAAATCAAAGGAAGGTGGGGTGGACTTGCAACTCCCATTATTATTAATGGGTCTATGAAGTCTGATCCAGTCTAATCTCATCTATTGTGCACAGCATTGGAAACTTTCCCTGTGACATTCATGCTGCTTTATTCTTCCTCTTTACTTTTACTTTAATTTCTTAAAAGTAGAAAGGACCCATGAGTGTGTTCTGAAATCAAACTGGTTTTCAGGAGATGTGAGGTAAGTGCTATGCTGATCCTGATTCTACTTTAAAAATGGTATAGCAAATTGAATTGGCCTTGTTAGTGCTGATCCCCCCCCACTTGGTAAGGTAACTCCGATCTTTTTTTAGGGGGGGAGGGATAGCTCAGTGGTTTGAGCATTGGCCCAGGGTTGTGAGTTCAATCCTTGAGGGGGCCATCTAGGGATTTGGGGCAAAAATCAGTACTTGGTCCTGCTAGTGAAGGCAGGGGGCTGGACTTGATAACCTTTCAGGGTCTCTTCCAGTTCTATGAGATAGGTATATCTCCATATATTTTCATGTGCTGTATATTTATACCTGCCTACTGTATTTTTCACTCCATGGATCTGATGAAGTGGGTTATTGCCCAAGAAAGCTTATGCCCAAATAAATTTGTTAGTCTCTAATGGCTGGTCTACGCTAGGGGGGGTTCGATCTAAGATACGCAACTTCAGCTACGTTATTCACGTAGCTGAAGTCTAAGTATCTTAGATCGACTTACCTGGGGTCCACACGGCACGGGATCGACTGCCGCGGCTCCCCTGTCAACTCCGCTACCACCGCTTGCTCCAGTGGAGTTCTGGAGTCAATGGGGAGCATGTTCGGGGATCGATATATTGGGTCTTAACGAGACATGATATATTGATCCCCGATAAATCGATCACTACTCGCTGATACGGCGGGTAGTGAAGACGTACCCTAAGATGCCACAAGGACTCCTCATTGTTTTTGCTGATACAGACTAACACGGCTACCCCTCTGAAATCTGTGCTATAGATGCTACTGCTCTCCCTGAAGAATAAAACACAAACATTGCAAATTCTGTTCAATAACGATTAATGCAACATTTTGTATCTCGGTGCTAAAATATTAAACACGGAAAACTGCAGGGCAAAACATCTAGCAAATGGACTATGAATATCGTGTAAAGTTAATGATAGATCTTGTCTCTCACACACTTTGCAGTACAAAATAGCAATGTTGGTACATTAACTTTGAGGGAGTATGATGAAGATGTGAAACACTGTGTAATGTTTAATTTCACATGTATCTAAAACAAATGTAACCACAAAGTCATGGTCCCTGAAGAGCTGACTGACAACTTGAACTGCATCCCCACAACATCCTTGTCAAAGAACTAACTGTACATTATTACTGACAGGGAATGGCAGTTAAGATCTTCTTAAAATGAAGGAAAAAATTGAGACTGCGCAGGCTATAATACTGGAAACAGACAGTAAATTGTTGTTGCCCTTCTTCCTGAATCCTGGTTAAGTGTCTACTGGGGGGGGAATAAAGTACCTTTTGTATATTTGTAGATCTAGGTAACATTTTAGTCAGACTAACTTGAAAACTGACCCTGGAAAATCTATCAAGGGAAACCAAACCCATGATACAGTTGAAACAATCAAAATATCTATTTTTTGCAAAATGTTAAAGGAAACAACCTATTCTTTATGATACTGAGAGCCAAATATTCAAATGGACCTCAGTCTGGCCTTGAAAATTGTAGACACTGTTTTTATGTGCAAGCCAATTTGTGCATGCAAACTTCATAATGCATAGATCAGGAAGTCAGGCATATAACCATTTTGTACACACATTACATACACAAATTGATGTATTTGGAGAATTTCTTTCACAAAAGGTTGCAAACATGGTTTTCCAACTCCACTTTTCAAAATTTGGCCCACATTGGCAGTTTAAATTAAACTTACAAGATATTTATAAATGCAGAACATTTATAATTTAGTGATGGGTGGAGATATTGCTTAAGATCAGGGGTCGCCAACGGATGGCTCCGGAACCACTTGCGGCTCTTCAGAAGTTAATATGTAGCTCCTTGTATAGGCACCAACTCCGGGGCTGGATCTACAGGCGCCAACTTTCCAATGTGCCGGGGGGTGCTCACTGCTCAACCCCTGGCTCTGCCACAGGCCCTGCCCCCACTCCATCCCTTCCCACCCCCTCCTCTGAGCCTGCCATGCCCTCGCTCCTCCCCACCCCCAAGGACTTCCTGCATGCCACAAAACTGCTGATCAGTAGGTGTGGGGAGGGGGAGGCACTGATTGGCAGGGCTGCTGGTGGGCAGGAGGCACTGAGAGCAGGGGGGTGGGAGCTGATGGGGGAGGGCTGCTGACATATTACTGTAGCTGTTTGGCAATGTACACTGATAAATTCTGCCTCCTTCTCAGACTCAGGTTGGCCACCCCTGCTTAAGATGAAACAAAGACTGAGAGAGCTTGAGGAAACAATGTAGAAACAGCCAGAGTATGATCTGTTCCAGGCATTTCATCTTCAAGAATGTCTTGCTGATGGGAATGAAAATCCTGAAAAGGACAATATTGGTGATGAGGCAATCTGATAATGCAGCAGCAGCATTCTTCAGCATTGTGTGAGAAGCTCCAAAGAGCTGTTATGCCTTGTAGTGACATCCAGAATTGCATTACTCTGGAGAGCCCATGGTTTAGATGTATTTTTTTATACCTTTTTGTACAAGTGTAAAAAATGCTAATACCTCCCCAAAAATCTCATCCCTTTTCCAGATTATTTCTGGCAATTAGGGACTCCAAAGAGGCCTGTATTGCACTTAGCACTTACTAAGCATTTGTAAGCAATATAAAGACAGTTTCTGCCCTAGAGAGGATTAGTCAGTCTGCAACAAGTGAATAACAACATAACCGTGAGGGAAGGAATTTGGAAGACAAGGTAACAGAAGAGACTGGTGATTCCCCACATTTCAGGTTTATGAAAAAGAAACATTTTTTTCAACTTTTTTGTGTGAAACTTAAACTATTTTTGAAGATGCAAAATTATCATCATGGCCTGAGAGGAGATGAAACTTCTCTGCTAAAATAGTGAATTTCTGACTGAGGCAAATTAATTAAAAATTACTTTGAGAAGTTTTTGCCCAGAGGGGATGGAGTTTTGTCATTTTCACTGTGATAAGTTGTTTGGTGTCAGACATGGCAACATGTCTCCACAGATCATATTAATGTGACCATTGGGATACACTGGATCTTGCCATTAACCTATGTATACGTACTGAACCAGACATAGAGAATGGCCAAATGCAGACTTCACTGTGGTTAAGTAAATTTGAGAAAGAAACAAGCTTGGATCTGAACCAACAGTAGTTTTGATTTTGTAAAACAAAACCTTACTGATGCGGTTTTGCAAAACTGATATAGTGCATCCTCTCCACCTGTCACACATGGCATGGCATTCCATGGCTCATTAGGATGCATACCTGATACCAAGAGATGTACAGTATTTGCAAGCATTTCTCTTAGCCTGCCATGCTTGCTTTAAATCTGAATATACTGAGCCCACAGAATTGGCATTGGTTCTGGATCCCCAGGAGTTGTGGGTGCATACCACCTCTCAGGATTAGGATTTTTCTAAGCATTTTTTATACAGCCTGAATTGTATATCCACCTCTCAGTGCACTATGACAGCAGACAAATTATCAGCTTTTATTTGCCATGTATTGGCTCAGAAATCTGAGGAACAGACGCACTAAACAGTGTGCTTGCACATTGCTAATAGGCCAGCTGTAGCACAGACACAACTATACTCAAACTAATGTGTCTGACTGCCTAATTAACCTTCCTTCACCATCCAAACATCAATCCAGAAGTAAAATTAACAAACAGCTTAGGTCATGTGTGCCCTATTAGGATTTGCTGTATAGGTCAGGTACTGCTGGATAATTGTGCCAGGTGCCCTTTAATTGCTGTCACTCTAGTTAGGCAGCTCCAGGTTAAGTCAACTTGTTTTATAGAAGCTACTCTCCTCAACTCCCCATCAACTTTCCTCGTTATTAGGCAGCCCCTCTTGTGCCTAAAAATTATATATCATGAAGACACATTGCTGGTAGGCAAACATGCTGATAGCTGTGATGGTCTCCTGAGAGCTAATGACATTCTAATCAGTAAGGTCCTCAGAATTCAGTTGCTGTCTTTGGGGAAGGAAGGACTGTCACTCTGTCAGTTTGTGCAAGGTCATGTCAGACCCCTGCCAACCAAACAAATGTGTCCAATAATAACAAGGAGTAGGAGTGCCAAATCAGAGGGACCATTTCTACCCCTGGAGCCACTCAGAGTCCAGGAGGAGTCATGGGAGACTGTGAAAGCCCTGCCCCCGGCAAACCCTATGCCAGGCCAGAGGGACTCCTTTCTGTACAGGAGAAGCAGCTAGAACTAGCCAGATGATTTGGGGACAAAGCAATATAGTAATGTAGTCCCTGCTACAGACCCCATGGCAGTACCGTAGGGTGCTTGTTACATTTTGATTTTCTTCCTCCAGGTGGTAACCTTGTCCCAGCCAGTTCAAAGACTATGATGGGAATAGGAGACAGGGAGATGAGAGGCAGGGAAGGAGGGCACTGTTTGGGAAGGATGGGCTGGACCACGAACACATGGCAAGAATGTTGTGATAAAGGGGGAAAAAAGTGTTAAGGGAATTAGCACAAGCTAAGCAGAGGGGCTGGTGAGGGTATATATTAGTTTACATCTTTCTTAAATGTGGAACTAGTCAATGCCAGTCATCGCCCTGCTAACTTTGCTTATCTGCTTTATCTCTTCCCCTGCCCCATTCTTTGTTTCCTGTCTTTTGTTTCCTGTCCATAAATAGTTGTGGGATTGGAACCTTATGTTGTGCACCCTAAAGAGCTTACAGCGTTTCACAGTATCTCTATGTAGTGAAATTTAGCAGTTGTTAAAATTACTCCTTCATGAGGCTCCTCATCCTGTCTTTGAAAATATATAGACACATTAATGATTTTCCTTGTAGTTAAAGGTTCTAGATTGGGACAGAATGGCTCTCTATATATCCACAAACCAGATACAGACCAAGCAGCTGTAATACAGGTTTCCCTGGATGCTCATCCACCATGGCTCAGCCCTGAACTGGAAGGACTAGCTCCAGGGGTATCAGGATAGTTCAGTTTCCAGACCCAATCAGTCCTTTGCCTGTCTGCTGAGACTGCCAACAAGAGCTCCAGCTAGTGCCAATTGAGGCTGGTGGTTTTGTTTAACTCCTGTCCATTCGGAACTGGATGGAGATTGTGAAATAACTTTGACATAAACTATGGAATAGCCACTAGATTATGGTTACCCTGAGCTGTATTTTAAGATGGCAAAGGGCTCTATCTCTATCTGACACTCCATTTACTTTCTTGGTGTGTATAGACATGCAAGTGTTGTGAATTTGTTTTTATGAACTGCACATTTAAATCTGTCCACTCTTTGGATTTTGCATTCAGTTCGGAGTTCAAATGAAACCTGAGACATGCACTTTTCTTTTTGTTCTGAGTTGTTTTGTTTTTCCCCCTAAATCTAAAATGCCAGAGTCTAAGTATATCATTGTTCTTTGTGTGTGGGGAAAACACTACCTTTTTAGTTTTTATCATAGTTTAACTGCAGATAAAAGAACCTTCATACTTCTGCAGAAGCAAGTAATACTAAATCTCAACATATTGCAATTTTTCTCTTTCATACAGATAATTCACTTTGCAAACTCTACTTAGAAATAGTTATGGTCACAAGAGCTTTTGGATGCTATTATGCACAGATATTCTAAAATGAATAGCTAATGGTGGATTAAATAATCTCTCTATTGCACAGAACAAGACTATACTTGTCATCTTGGGAAATACTTCTGTTGCTTAGAATCAATATAAATCATCTCATGGCTTTACCTTCCTTCTGAGTTAATTATGTCTTTGATTATCCTGCATCATGGTGTGGGTTTTGTTTATTATTTATTTCAGTCAATGGAGTTAAGTTATTCAAAGCAATAGCTATTACTAGTCTATATGTAAATGCTGGAGCTGCAAAAAGCTATTTAACAGAGATCTAAACTCTGGTGAACAAGGCTCTGTTTTGTTCACCTAAACAGATCCAGGCCTATATCTATAGGAGGTTATGGTTTGCATCAGACTCGCAATTAAAAAAAAAAAATCAACCCTTCCTGTCTCGTTTCTGAAGAATGGCTTCAAGCCACCTGGGCTCTGGAACTGCTGCAAGCATGTGGGAGGAAACGATCAGGCAATGTTCAGAATCACTACATCTCATCGTCTTATTATAAGCATCTACGTGCTTCTGTTTTTTAGAGCATTGCAGTGTGGGCTGTATATTTGTTACTGATTTCACTGCCAACAAAAGGCAGAGCATAGTATTTTGTCACAAAATCACAAGCAATTTTTAAACATTATGCCTTGAAGAGTATTGAGTGTCTTTTTATAGATTTATGTTGTTCCAAATTCAAACTGGGAAAAAGCTGCCAGTATAACAGTGGAGAGGAAAGTGTGAGGTTTTCTTGATAAATGATACCTTTACCCTCCTCCTCGGGCAAAATCCTCACATTTTCAAAAAATATTCTGAGTGCAAATTTAACATTTTATGAGCTTTTAGTTTATATATATTTTTCTTAAATTAACAAGAGATCTAGTATTTTTACTTTATTCCTTACAGATTTAATAATGTCCAGGCATTGGTACATTTGCCACTGTCTGTCTCATTTAATCACATTGCAATGATAGGAAATTAACTTTATCCTCAAAGTAGTTAATATGAAATAAATTGACAAAGATTTTTGGTTTAGATGTGCAGAGTCTAGTCAAGATTGGCACTAAGTTCATTTCCCAGCTTCACAGAAAGACACTTGGAGATCAGTTACCAAAATAAGTCTGTAATTTCATTTTTTTTTTTTTAAATCTGTTCTGGTCTCTCAGTGAAATCTCACATCACCAGCCCACTGCCATAGGCTAATAGTCTGGAACAGAGCTCATGCTCAGAAATGTCAAACATAATGAAAAAGGAAAAATCAAAAGAGAGAAAGTTGACCATGGGTGTTCCGATGGGGCTTAGTCTCATATGCTCTGCAGGTTCTTGTTTGGATTTGGTTGCTGTACTAGGATAGTCATGCAGCTACCAGTGTCATTTAGGTGACATCCATCAAAAGCAAACCTCCAGATAAACAGCACAGTGTCAGTGCTTTTTGCCAGCCCAAGATAACAGTTTTATTACTGAGACTCCGCTGGAGTGCTTTTCCTTCCTTCTCTTTTAACAGCCTAAAATGTTAAAGGATCTAGGCCAATAATTAAAAGTTTTGCAGCAGGTGATACCACCTATGTGCCCCATCTCATCCTGGCAAAGCCGCTCTGGTATGCAGCTGTGGAAAAGTTTGGAGTTGATAGCTGAAGAAGGAAAGTCAAAGTAATAGAGAAAAAAGGATTATTACAGCAGGGGAGGAAGCAACTGGTATAAGTAAGGTTGCATCAGAGTTCCAAATTTAACCCCATATCTTCAGGTATTCAAAAAACCTGAAACTTTTGCCTTTTGGTCTGAAACTTTCCTGGATTGATCTCTGCCCAATTATATTTTTGTTTGTGCTGTTTTTTAAGTTTGTCACCTACTCTGTGTTCTATATTCACTTTGTTACTGACATATTCTGACACACATGGGTCACCTACATTTAACAGCTAAATTAGCTTTTTAGTTAACTACTTCATCCTCCTGAATTGCATGTAAGGCCAGATCTTCAGTGGTTGGAAATTGACATAGCACCATTAGCTATAATGGTACTATGTAGCTTTACACCAGCTAAGAATCTGGCCCAAAAAGTCTGTATATGGGCAGAAGAGTTAGCTTGCTGCTCAATCCCAGAATTTAAGGAAGGCTGTTCAGGTGATTCCACTGTAGCTGGCTATGTTAACTTCATTGTTAACTGTTTGTTTCATTCCCTCCATGCCACCAAAGAGGACTCCACTACTAATTGGGGGGTGGGGGAGAATGTATAGCAGATGGGTTCTGTCTAAGGCCCTGATCCATCAAAGTCTTAGGTATGTGCTTAACTTAATGTACTGTTAGCAGCTCCATTGACTTCAATAGGATGACTCTCAAAGTGTCACTTTAAGCACCTATGTAAGTCTTTGTAGAATTTTGACCCAAATTATTAAAAAACATAACTTAGAAGAAAAACATTAACAAGTCTGTCAATAAAAAGATAATGGTGAGTTATGACACTGAAATTAGTGTATATATTAAAACAAAATGAAAAAAGGTTCAGCCTGTGTCCAAAGTCATCAAAAATAATGCATATTTTGTTTTGAAAAATAGCCTGTGATCATGTCTATATTTTAATCTGAGATAGTTGAATATATTAAGAAATCAAATAAAGACACTGCCAAATATTATCATTTCAAAATACTTGATTTAATGAATGGCATTCAGC
This sequence comes from Malaclemys terrapin pileata, assembly GCF_027887155.1. NCBI lineage: Eukaryota > Metazoa > Chordata > Testudines > Emydidae > Malaclemys > Malaclemys terrapin. The sequence continues at coordinate 82,983,200 of NC_071512.1, forward strand.
CAGCTATAGTGTTGTGAATAAAACAGTAATATTTGACTAATACAAATAAAAATGACTAGGAAGCTTGCAAAGTTAAGGTTATGCATGCTACCTTAACTTTGTTGTTTCCTGACAGTTGAATGCTTAAGCATGCAAACTAAATGTCCCTTTAATGTAGATTTTTTGGCATGGAATTATAATAAGTAGTACCAATGGACTTAGATATTCTTGTTCTTTCTGTGAAACAGCTGTTGGTGATGTCCTTCCTCGTTCTCTATCCCTGCAACCATAGGTCCTATACCCAGTGGGGTCAGCTCAGCCCAACATCTTTCTGAGGGAGATTAATCAAGTTCCATGCGGTTTACTGTGGGTAAGCCTTTAAGACCTTACAAACTGAGGTCATGTTTGTTCTGTGTGGACATACATCATTTTGTATTTTCCATGGAGTAGAGAAGCTAGTTTAAAGTATGCATTTCTTTTAGTTACATTTTTGCCAAGGTAAAATAGGATATGACTATATTTGTTATAGTCTCACTAATTAGTTTTATTCTAAATTGGCCTGGCAGATAAAAATGTAACATAAGCAAAGATATAGAACTAGAGCCATGTCTTAATGTATCCAACTCAAATGGGTCTTGGCTGTTAGTTTCAGCTTGTTAAGATAAGTTCACACAGCTGTACTAATCACAGATAGAGATAATTGTAAAGCCATGATGAAATGTCTAACATACCCTTTCCATGGAGAAAGTTTTTCTAAGGCTCATTAGAGCACCTGTAAAGGTCAGAATAGTACCATATAGAATCTTAGAATTGTAGGACAGAAAGGGACCTCGAGAGGTCATCTAATCCAATCCCCAGCACTCATGGCAGGACTAAGTATTATCTAGACCATTCCTGACAGGTGTTTGTCTAATGTGCTCTTAAAAAATCTCTAATGATGGAGATTCCACAACCACCTTAGGCAATTATTCCAGTGCTTAACCACTGTGACAGTTAGGAAGTTTTGCTTCATGTCCAACCTAAACAGCCCTTCCTGCAATTTAAGCCCATTGCATCTTGTCCTATCCTCAGAGGTAGAGGACAATTTTTCTCCCTTCTCCTTACAAAACTTTTATGTACCTGAAAACTGTTATCATGTCTCTCCTCAGTCTTCTCTTCTCCAGACTAAACAACCCTAATTTTTTTCAATCTTCCCTCATAGGTCATGTTTTCTAGACCTTTAATCATTTTTGTTGCTCTTCTTTGGACTTTCCAAATGTGTCCATCTTTCCTGAAATGTGGCACCCACAACTGGATACAATAATCCAGTTGAGGCCTAATCAGCACAAAGTATAGCGGAAGAATTACTACTTGTCTGTCTTACAACACTCCTACTAATACATCTCAGAATTATGTTTGCTTTTTTGCAACAGTGTTACGCTGTTGACTCATATTTAGCTTGTGATGCACTAGAACCCCTAGATCCTTTCCCACAGTACTCCTTCCTAGGCAGTCATTTCCCAATTAGTCTGTGTGCAACTGATTAGTTCTTAAGTGGAGTACTTTGCATTTGTCCTTCTTGAATTTCATCCTATTTACTTCAGACCATTTCTCCAGTTTGTCCAGATCATTTTCAATTTTAATCCTATATTCCAAAGCACTTCCAACCCTTCCCAGCTTGGCATCATCCACAAACTTTATAAGTGTGAGCCCTACGCCTTTATCTAAATCATGAGCTTTTTGGACATAGAACAGGACTATGAAAGACTGTCATGTAGTAAAGGCAGTTGATTGAGGACTATCTGGGTTATAGTCCTGACTCACAGTTAGGAGCCTTCAAGTTGAAGGGTTCCACAGTCTTTCCCCCCTACAGTAGCTATGAGCTCTGAAGAAGGGTAATCATTTCCTTCCACAGCTAGGCTCTTTTGGGGGATAACTCCTGTTGTACATGCACACAGTACCAACTCACAGAACACGCCCCTCCAATATTAGAACTGCCATAAGTGCCCTCCAGGCCATTGTCTGGCTTCTTACAGATGAGCTACCTCTTCCAATGAACTACCTGTATAGCCACTAGACACAATGAGAGGGATGGAGGAGAAGATGAAACAGAACAAAGGAATGGGAGGCCCTGGTCTCTTGCCTACCCAGCGGCCAGTGGGAGCCACAATCATCTGAACCTGCAGACGGGGCAGGTAAACAAACCGGCCTGGACCACCAGGGGCTTTCCCTACACAAGTGGCGTCCCAAGTTTGGGAAACAGTGCCTTAGGAAATAGAGGAATAAAGTATTTCACTCCTGGGCAAGGGAGATAAAAGAAAATATAACAGTAGAAGACCAGACTTACCTGGACCCACCCCCTCTTTCCATTTTCATTTAAAAGGAGTTGGCCCTATTTAGGGGGTGAGGTGGAAAGAACTTTCTCATTGGAAAATATTAAGGCTGGCCAAGAGCAATAAAGGGAGGATTACAGACACTCAAGTGTGCCAGGGAAGCCTCCTAGAGGCAGAATTAGGAAGGGACTTTCAGTTGGAAAAGAGAGCTGAGGAAGGATGATCCAATGGTTATGGTGCTAGACTGGGACAGAGGATACTCTGTTCTACCACTTCCTGTGTGACTTTGAACAGTCACTTAGGCATCTGTGCTTCCATTCCCCATCTGTAAAGCTGAGAACACTCTCCTACCTTATTCGATGTTGGGAGGATAGACGCCTTAAAAGAATGAGATGCTCAGATAGGTAGAGCTGAGGTATCCAATGGTGAGTGTGGATGGTGTCACAAGAAACCAAGAGAGGGATTAGGTAAAGTGGAATGAGGAGACAGAGTGAGAGATGAGATGAGCAGAGGGATGGGTGGATTTGAGAGATTTAGGAAGAGTAAGGGTGGAAAAGAAAATCTAACAAGATTAAAAATACCCTGAAGGGGGACAGTTGTAGATATAGAATGAAAGATGAAGACTAAAGTTAAGAGAAACAGAACATTCTAAAATATTTTATAGAATAATTCTGCCAAAATATTTCTTAAAATATTATTCACATTTGATTATAAATGTATTATGGGGCATGATCGGTGTTATGAAGGGTCTTTGGAGGACCTGTGGATGGGAGGAAGGAATAGGAGTCACCTGGTGTTCTGTCATATGGGGGAAGGGATAACATGCTTTGTTTGGAATTCTTAAACTTATTGTTTGACTCTGAATTTGTTATAATATTGCAGTAAGCACAAGAGACTGGAGATATTGCATTTGTAATTCATTATAATACAGTATTGCATATACAATACCATGCTGGGTGACCATTTTACCTTAATTTCTTCTTTTCAAATATTTTAAAATCTAAGATGCAGGAAATGGTCCCTGAGACTTCAGTTTTCCATGGCAGAATATTCCCAGGCTTTGTTCGTGGGCTCAGAATAGACTGAATTTCTCCCTTCCCCTCGTGTGCCTGGCTGCAGGCATTGTGAATGAGGGAGGAGGGAGCAGCTGCAAAAACTGAATAGTTTTATTGGCATAGAGATATTCTTCTACCGGATGCCCAGCTAGGAAGGTTCTGTCCCTCCTGAATCCCACATCCTGTGGCTCATTGATTCCTCTCTCCTAAAATCATTTTGATGTGCTGCCTTTCAATACCACCTATTTCAATTTTTAAAAAAAGATTAAATTTTTAATATAGAAATAATCTTTTTTTGATGAGACCATATTCCTCCTTAATAATTCAGTCAATGAGTAGCCAGGTTGTGAATATGTGTAGCCACCTCATTGGTTAAGCTATATCTATACAGTTAAATCTGTTTTATTTTAGTGTTTTTTAGCTTCAACAGCAATCACTAGGTAACAGACATTCTCTGTTGCAAAGGTAAATCTAAGTGAACTGGCTACCATGTGGTGCACCAGCAGCATGTTTCCTTGACTCAGAGCTCAGCGTAGACTGAATTCAAGTCATGGTATCTGTGTTTGCAGGGAGAAGATTTTTTTTGTCATGTCTTGGATTTTAGAATCCTATGCTGGTAAACCCATTCAATTTTACTCATGTGGCTTGCTACTGTTTTCCCCCTTGGTTGTAATACAGTTTAGGAAAACGTTTATCTGTTGTGCATGGAAAAAGATGGACACAATGTCCATATTTGCCTGATCTAAGTGAGCTGAAAACTTAGGCTGGGTTTGACGAACAGTTTGCAATGATTTATTAACCTTTCAGAGGACCTAAATTAAACTTCAGGTTGGTAATATCAAGAGCAATGTCATGAAAATTGCAATGTCATGTAGGTGGGCACAATGCCATGCAACAATCTTAGTATGAACCTGAAATTCACCCTCCAATCCCCTGAAGTATTAACAAATAACAGAAAACCTTTGGCTAACTCACTTCATGTTTGGGGCTGGCAGTGCAGATGAATGTTTCATGCAGATATAGTCATTAGCCAGAAAGCAAAAATTCCCATGGTGGTTGGTGCTCTTGCATCCACTTCTCTCTACCTCACCTACACAGGGGAAGCTGGATGATAGTTTGGCTTCTTCATGAACTTTTTCAAATGGGACAAATTGTACACAGTATCTGGGGAGACCACATACAACAAGTTAACTGATTCTGCCATGTTGGGAAATGAAATGCTTTCAGTGATTTTACAGTAAGTGCACATAACCTGATTCTCTGTTAATTGGGGACGAGAAAGGTAATCAGAATTCAAATTTGCCAAAGCTCTCAATTGGGATTTACATTTAAAAGCCTTAAAACTTCCATACAAACCTACTACTCTGCCTTTAAAATGGTTCACAAGTTTAATCACCAACTAGAATTGATGCTGTGGCACCAATGGGACCAACATGTGTAGAACTTACTCTCATATCTCTTGGTGAACAAGGCCACATCAGCTATAAGTATCAACAGAGAGTGGAAAATAACCACATGTGATTGAAGTGAAAGTCTGTCATTTGTGTCTCTTAAAGATACTGACTTAGTTCCCAAATGCATATAATCCCAACATTGTTTATGCAGTTGCAAATAAATACAACAGTTAACACTTTCCCTCAGTCTTTATAACATAAGGTGATAAATTGTCAAATGTAAATATCTTTCTTTTAATCCTGAATCAGATTTCCCGTAGCAATGAAGTCCATTAAAACTTTGCATTTTATATTTATAATTTTAAAGTGGATGGCCTGTTCTAGAATGATAGAACTTTCCAAGAAAGGATATTTTATTTCAAATTTGATAATTAAATCACAAGGGTCAATGAGCCCTAGTCAATTTTTAGATTATTATTAATTACTCCTTTGGATATTTCAGTAAGACAGTTGGAACTATAGTCAGTATAATTTATTAGTAACCCAGTTAGCAGCTGGCTCATTTAACTTTTTTGTACTTTTTTGTCCTTGTTCTGAAAAAGGACAAAAGACAATACTATTTGGTCAAGCCCTGATAAATCAATAAGTTAATGCAGTTAGTTACACTTACTTAAGGCAGTTAATATTTAGAGCTTGCAAGAGTTTTCTTGTATTTACTTCTTTATTCCCATATCAGCCGTTAAAGAACATTCTAATTTTCCACATGAAAGCCACAGAAGCCATTTCACAGCCCAGACCCAACAGACTGAATACCAAATGATTAAGTGACTAAGCTACCTAGCATTGCTTGTTTAGCTCTGCCCCTAGGATTTGATTTTGCACTACCCTGTTAAACATCCTAAAATAATTTAACCACATCCCAAACACTTCGTAAAGAAAGGCTCTTCCATTTCTCGCCTCTTTAGATTGCACGTCCAAAGTAATTTCTCCCAAATTAAATGCCATTTGGTTTGTATTAGAATAATCAGGACAACTGCGAACTTTAATAAGCAAAGTTATTTTAGCCTAAAACACTTGAGATAGGCCTGAAGCAAAACCCAGGATCTGAATGCTCTCAAACTTTGTGTAAGGAACACAATTGCAATGTGAACATGTTCAGATCCAAATTGCACATCTCTGCAATATGCTAAATCTAAAACTCTTTCAAATACCCTCAAATTTTGGGGCTTTGACATCTGGATTTGGATCAGAATTTTGCATCTTAAAACTTAGATGAAACAATATTTAATTGTTTCCTGTCTACTTGACCTTTTTTAGTCTCAGTTTAGTCTTTTAGTTTTAATAGTGAGCTTTCTAAATGTAATCAAAACACTGTAAATGCAAACAATATTTGAAAGTACTAAAACAACCATATGTAAGCTTTATATTTTACTGCATTATGCTGTGAGTCTCAGATTTAGATGATGGTAAAATATTCCTTCATTCATAAGAATCTGAGATTTTTATATAGAACAGATATAAAGCAGCCACTCTGCCCTCCAAAATTCATTTGGTGAAATAACAGCCTCACTCAAACTACTTTTTTAACATTCTCAACTTCACTTAAGCATTTCTTGGATCTGATCACTGCATGGAACAAATGATTTAAAATAGCGAATACAACATTCTTACATTTAAAACCATGCTCATGTGTATAAATAAGCCCAGAGACTAAAGAGTTGTATTCTCTAAAGGCCATTTCATTTGTTTCATTCATTTCAAAGTTAAAAATTGTGATTTCTAACATCACAGTAGCATTCTTGTTTCCACTGTGCTACTTTGATATTGGCAGGAATCAGTTCAAAAGAATGCTATGAAGCCTTCATTAGGGGACTGTGATACTCATAGATAGTAGTGGAGCCAGGTTTTGAGTAGTGACAGAGCCAAGGGAAGTGGTGGTTCATTGATGGTGCCACCTTCAATTATACCCATCTCCTTGAAAAAGTGCCATATGTACACCTAACACCATGAGAGAGTGGTCACCTTTCCAGTCTGCCTGTTAGCCCAGCACTTCTCAGAGTCTGCAGATGCAGCCCTGGGGAATCAATCCATGAAATATTCAAAGTGACAAGTATACCTCCTTTTCACATTCCCATACACCAGAGCCAACCACTGAGATACACAACAAGAGCCTGGGCCTAGTCTCAATGGTTGTGTTCAACACATCCTTCAACTCTCATTACTCTAAGACTTGAATACCTGTTGGTATTAGATTAAATATTTAGGTTGTGATGTACTGTGATTTCAATCCAAGGCACTCACAAGTTTCTCTTACACATGTATTTGTTAATCATGTCCGTGGGGGGCACAGATGGGACCACAGGACGGTTTATATGAAGATGAAGCTAGTATGTATAAGCTGAACATGCTTCAGGATACTTGGCCAATGGATGCTCTCTGAGACAAATCAGTGAAGTGTGGGTCTTGGAGAGTAGACTTTTTCATAGGATGATTAACAAGAACAGTGGTCTACAAAAGCATACTGAGATACTAAGGTGATTATCCTGCACAATTCAGGATCCCAAATTTAGTTTAATAGATGTCTAAATGACATCTCAGAAGATAAAGAGCAGTAATCAAATGATCAAGTAATAATCCCAGGGCTGCAACACCTTAACTGATTTAACAGGCTGCTGAAGCTAGGTGCAGCCTAAGAAAGCCTACCTTCTCCGACTACACTGGTCTACAATTTTTGAGAAGTCGTCTGCTTCAGAGATAAAATGTGCTATTTATTATGTATTTTGATATGCTGAATTCAAATATGACAATTAAAACAACTGGCTACTGTTTCTAAGATATTTAAGTTTTTACATTTTATGTCTATGTATATTGTATAGATAGTAGAGTTTTAATCATAAATTGTAAACCTAGGTCTTTTCATGTGTTTATGGTTGCTTTACATGATAATATTTCACCTGTCCTGTTTATGTAACACTTTAAAAATCAGCAAAAGGGTTATATAAATAAAATTTATTATGAAACAAAAGGCAAAAAACTTATGTACATAGTTTAGTCCTCTTCAGTGTCTACTGGGCGCTTCTTGGCTTGTCTCTGTAGTCATTAAATGGAGCATCTCTTGTCACTGTCCAGCAATAGTCTGCAAGCATTGATGGGCTCCATTTGCCCTGATAGCATTTCTCCATCATTGCAATGTCCTGGTGAAATCGCTCGCCATGCTCGTCGCTCACTGCTCCGCAGTTCGGTCGAAAAAAATCTAGATGAGTGCAAAAAATGTATCTTTAGTGACATGTTGCAACCAATGCTTTTGTATGCCTTGAGGAGGTTTTCCACCAACAACCTGTAGTTGTCTGTCTTGTTGTTTCCAAGAAAATTTATTGCCACTAACTGGAAGGCTTTCCATGCCGTCTTTTCCTTGCCATGCAGTGCATGGTCAAATGCAACATCTCGAAGTTCACGAATCTGAGGACCAACAAAGACACCTTCCTTTATCTTAGCTTCACTTAACCTTGGAAATTTTCCACAGAGGTACTTGAAAGCTGCTTGTGTTTTGTCAATGACCTTGACAAAGTTCTTCATCAGACCCAGCTTGATGCGTAAGGGTGGTAACAATCTTCCTTGATTCAACAAGTGGTGGATGCTGAACACTTTTCCTCCCAGGCTCCAATGACTGTCAGGACCAGAAGTTTCATCTTCTTCCTCATCTGACTCAAGTGAGAATGATTCTGGTGCATCAGGAACTGACAGTCCTTCTCTGTGGGGTACTGGGTGTATAGCTGATGGAATGTTTGGATAATGCACAGTCCACTTTTTCTTCTTTGACACACCTTTCCCAACTGGAGGCACCATGCAGAAGTAACAATTGCTGGTATGATCTGTTGGCTCTCTCCAAATCATTGGCACTGCAAAAAGCATAGATTTCCTTTTCCTGTTCAACCACTGGTGAAGGTTTGTTGCACAAGTGTTGCAGCATATGTGTGGGGCCCACCTCTTGTCCTGATCTCCAATTTTGCAGCCAAAATAAAGGTGATATGCTTTCTTAACCATAGTGGTTGTACTATGCTTTTGTGATGCAAAAGTCACTTCACCACAAACATAGCAGAAGTTATCTGCACTGTTCACACAAGTACGAAGCATTTCTGCTCACTTTGGCTAAACAGAAATGTGTCCCTTTGCAAAATCAAACACTGACAAATAAGAGCACGACACTGTATGATTTCTAGAGCTGATCTAGGGCAATTTGTTCAGCAGAGTGATGTAAGCTTCGTTATGATTGCATCATCCATGACTTCTAGGAATAACATGATGTAATTCATATCATGTATGACGCAATACCAGCTTCAGATTGCATCATTCATTTTTTTGCCTAAAAAGCAAGTAATGTCCAAACCCAGTCATAGATTTATTCATAGATCCAGTCAAAGATGTAGTTTAGTCATTTCTGGTTTAAATTGAGATCCCTTCCCTTTATAATGCACTTATCCTCCACCATTCACAAGTCAAGGGTCGTATATACTGACCCAGTAGCATATCTTGAAAACTAGAGCCAATCAACAATTTTAAGCATCATTTTCATTCTTCGTGACCCAGCATTAGTAAAGTTTGACTGCATTTATTTCAGAAGCATTTCTGCTGTAGAGCAGTGCTATCATACCCCTTCCTGAGCGATACTAAATGCCTTCAGTGAGAGTTGAGGACACTCGACACCTCTCAAGAGGCACTCAGTGTCTTGCAGGATTGGACCATATGTAAAATGTTAAATGCTTATGAAATTAAAACAACCATCCCACAACCCCAGCTAGCCCCACAGGATATAAATCTGTATCTATATCTGCATTTGCAGCTCAGCTATGCTGGTTATGTGCCTGATCCTGATGTCTCAGCTGCTGCTCTAAGTTGCACCCAGCTACGGTGGTGGTTAAGGGGCAATTCTGGCAGCTGGGGACTGCTAGAATGCAGCAGTTTGCCACTCATGACCATGTTGTTGTTTATTTACAGTTGCTCTTAAAGATCTCAACTAAGATTGGGGCCCTATCGCACTTTAGAACTGTACATATGCACAGTAAAAGATAGCTAAGGGAAAGAAAGGACGAAGTCAAGCACAGAGAGATTAAATTACTTGCCCAAGGTTAACTAGGAAGTTTGTCAGAGCTGTGAATCCAGATCTCCTGAGTCCCAGTACACTGTCCACAAGACCATTGTTCCTCTCTCTTTTCCTTTTCTCCCCCGCTTGCCCAGTGCCAGAGGCTGTATTTATTTGCAGGGATTAGCAGGGGAATCCCCCAGATAGTTGATAGTGCCAGCTTTCTGGATACTTTCACGACGGGAGCAGCATACAGCAGGTGGACAAGAATCTGTCCCTTGAAGTACTTTGCAGGAATATGCCACCCCAGCTGTAAAACAAAGCAAAATCCCCCCTAACACCTGTGCCAAGATAAGCCCTTTCCCTAGGAAAAGCCTGGGAAAACAAGTGGAAATTACTGTTTAGTTCGAAAGGCACATAATCTAGACTTTAGTAAATGAAAGAGGGAAGCTAGTTCCGGAGTCCAGGGACTTCTCACAGAGATGCAAACCACCATAAAGTGGTAAATACAGATTTTCTTTAATACTGTAACTCTGTTTTTATTAGACAACCACCTTTTAAAAACAAGCAGGATTGTTTTTCTCCTAGTCTCACAAGGATCTAATATCATATATATATATATATATATATATAGGCTTATCCTCTACCTAGTGCTATTAATTGTTAAATAATCAACACAAAATTTTTATCAGCCTTTTCTAAAGACAGACACAGTAGGAAAAACCTACTTACCATGCATTAGTTCAATAATGCTGCTGTTTAACATTTCTAGAACTTAGTCTTAATTCACTCCTTGGCTGGTCCCAAACAGTATGGAACAATGCAATTAGACAAATGATCTCTTATTTCAATTTTATGCAGGATTAACTTAGTTGTTCAAGACTTACCAATGAAGACACCATCGAAGTCCTTTAAAAGTTTAATGTTGCTCTCAGATAAATTGAATGTTGTCCATATGAGCTAAGAGATTTCTGGTTTTGTACTCTCTATCTAGTTGATCAGTTTGATAGCTCCATTCTTTCAGACAGAAATTGCTCTCATTTTTTTTTTTCTTTGATTGATTTGACATTTCCATTGACACAATAGCCTATGAGGCTATGACCAAAGGGAATGGTTTTCCAGAGTTATTGTTTTGAATTATATTCACAGCTGACTCGGCCTCATTTAGATCTTCCAGTATAAACACAATATTTGGATTGCTTTCACAGTAGTAATGCCTCAAAGCTAAATTTAATATTTAAAAAAAAAATTATGTGCACGTCATCTTCAAGAATGGCAAAATGTTTATTGGTGGTAGAATGACCATAGATGCTAGGATCAATTTTCCTGTAGGTCAGTCACTGCTTATCTTATCCTGTGAGTCATATTTTCTTTCCTTAAAACACTTTAAGGAATTGAGTGCAACATTAACTATCATGGTGAGTTATGAGCCTCCACTCATTGAATGCATTGGGTGAGGAGCTGAGCTGGTTGATTAGAACAAAATGATTTGTGAATATTTTTGCCTTAAACATGATGAGGCTGATTCTTCATTGCTCTGCCCCTTGCATAGTCACTTCTGTGTTTACAAAGTAGGGTAAAATGTGACTAGTTCAGACTGGTGGTATTTTACAGGCAGCTTCCGCAGGAGTATATGACTTTATGAAAGGCCAGGCAGTGAAGAATCAACCTTGATGAGTTTACTACACTGTTTATTATTCATAGGGTCACATTGTCTGTTGTTCATGGGTATTTAGAGGACTGCTGTTCTATTTTACTGGCATAAATGAATGAAGTTGGCCATTCTAAGTTATCTAAAGATCATAAAAAATAGACAAACTCTCACAACCCTGTAATGATATCTAAATTGGTGTATTCTGTTAGCAAATGATTATCTATCAGGAAAAGATTTGTTTTCTGAAATGTCTGTAAGTGTTTTGATTTCCCTTTTGGTTCTTTCTTATAACCATAAGAAGATCAAATTTGTTTTTATCCAACATTACAGTAGCATTTTATGACACTATCCAATATAAAATCACATTCATATGCACAGTTGTGCTGATAGACTGTCCATTGTTTACTGTACCTCTTCACCTTTGAAATATGTTCACACTGTATTTTGTGTGACTATGGCAATTATATACTTTGGAAGCATCTCTAGCAGCTTTTGATTATTTCCTTTTTCTAGAAATTTGATGTATACATTTATTAAAACAATTGATATTCAGTGACCAACTCATCAGCTGTTTCATCTTTTACTTGGGTTTTACTGCACTACCCGTCTTTTATCAGATCTTTTCCACTTTTGAATTGCAGCTCTTGATCTTTCATTTCCTGACTTTTTTTAAAAAAAACTTTTAAATTAAGGGCCAGCACATGCCTGGCCTTCATTCAGGTAGAGTGAGGCAGACAGGGCACAAGGAATTTGTCCCTGTTCCTCTTATTGCAGTCCATGTAAAGATTAGGCACAGTTGCAGTCACTCTATTCAGTGAAGTCAGGAACAGGGATTCTCACTCTTTCCAGTTAAGTGATAGGGGTCTGAGGAAGTCCTATTGCTGCTTCCTGCACATGGCATTGTTCACTGTCCAGTACTTCCTTACGAGCTCTCTTTTTCAAACTATCTTTAATGAACACATCAGACAAATGCAATACACAACATATCAACACAAATACAATTACACAATAGAGGATGTACTGTACAAAATGTATATATTTACAGGCTGTGGATGAATGGAGGGATTCAAGGTATGGACCCACAACCTCCCACTAGGACTACACTCCCTGACATCCCTTAACAATGCCCATAGAGACATTTATGTTTGAAACAGTTCTTCAGTTGGGATTTATTTATTTTTGTCAGTCCCAGCTGTTCACCAGGTTCTTCAGACTTTGTCCCTTCCTTTTTCTTACCTGCCACCTCTTGGGGGGGTCAGGTTAATTTACATGTAATTCCCTCCTGAGGCCTTTCTTCTTCCCGAAGGGGTTTGCAATTTTCATTTGGGTAGAGCCCTTTCTCCAAGGCCTCTTCCCAGTCTTCTCCATCCTCCCATTCCTGGGGTTTCTCTCCAGATATGTTCCAGCCTTGTTTATGTAGCCATCTATTTGATTCCCTTGCAGCTCAGGTCAATCATTATAATTAAGTCGCCATCACATTCATCCTGGGGGATAGCTGCCTTGTCATTGGCCCAGGTTGCCTTAAAGGGTCAGCCAGCCTGTGATACATGCACACTCTTTTTCTCTAAAATTACTCTTAAGTTTTATTAGGGAAACTTAAGCTATATGGAGGAAGAAAAGGTAAGCTAGTAAATCATAGACATGGAGCACTGGAAGGGACCTCAATAGGTCATCTAGTCCAGTCCCTGCACTGAGGCAGGACTAAGTATTATCTAGATCAGTGGTTCTCAAACTCGATCGTGCCCCCCTGCTCTGTCTGTAGTCACTTATGCTGCCCACCCACACAAGTATATATACTGCTGCCCAGCTCAGAAGGCAGAGTGGAGCCAGGCACTCGGCTCTGAAGGCAGCCAGAGCCGGCTCCAAGCACCACCATAGCAAGCAGGTGCCTGGGGCGGCCAATGAAGAGGGGGGGCAGCACATCCGGCCGTTCGGCGGCAATTCGGCAGAGCAAAGGACCTGCCGCCAAATTGCCGCTGATCGTGATCATGGCTTTTGTGTGTGCGCGCGCTTGGGGCGGCAAAAACACTAGAGCTGGCCTTGAAGGCAGAGCTGCGCCAGCAGCAGTGCAGAAATAAGGGTGGTGATGTGAAAAGTGATATTGACAAATCTGATACTTTATAGCAGATTTAGCGCCCTATTGTCATCCTTACTTCTGCGTTGCTGCTGCCACCTTGTGGCTGACAGCTGGAACCCACCGCTCCAGGGCTCCAGCTGTCAGTCCTGGGCTGGTGGGGCTCCAACTCCTGGATGTGCACAGCCCTTCTGCACGAGCCCTAACAGTCCCAAGACTGGCGGCCAGAGCTGTTAAAAACATGAAAAAAGAATCCAGTTCACTCCTCCCTTGACACATTCGCATGCTTCTCTTGAGAGGCCCACCCCATAGTTTGAGAACAGCTGATCTAGACCATCCCGACAGGTGTTTGTCTAACCTGTTCTTAAAAACCTCCAATGATGGGAATTCCATAGCCTCCCTTTGTATTTTGTTCTAGTGCTTCACTACTCTAACGGATAAGAAGTTTTTTCCCAATGTCCAACCTAAAGCTCCCTTGCTGCACTTTAAGACTATCACTTCTGATTCTGTCCTCAGGAGCAGAGAGAGTGCTCACCCACTGGGGGGCCTAAGCAGGAATATGGGGGATAGCTGCCTGGTCATGGGACCAGCTGCCTTAAGGAAGTAATGGGCTTAAAGTATTATCTTGTCACCCTTTATGTCCCTAGCTAGTTTAATATCATTTTTTGCCTTGGCCTTTCTAATTTTGTACCTCCATGGTTTGAGGGATTTTTTTATATTTATCCTTTGTAATTTGACCTAGTTTCCACTTTTTGTATATCTCTTTGAGTTTCAGGTCATTGAAGATCTCCTGGTTAAGCCACGGTGGTCTCTTACCATGCTTCCTTAGTACTGGGATAGTTTGCTCTTGTGCCCTTAATAATGTCTCCTGAAAAAACTGAACTTTCCTGAACTTAGACTTGCTTCCCATGGGAACTTACCTACCAATTCTCTGTGTGCTAAAGTCTGCCTTCTTGAAGTCCATTGTCTTTATTCTGCTATTTTCCCAGTGTAACAGGGCCTCCTGGCTCCAGCTTCTGTTACAGTCTACAAACTACTCAAAGACCCTTGTGCTGGTCCAATACCTTGTGCAATTTATTTACAATTGGAGTCCCACCTTCATATACAGCTCCTGTAAGGAGGAGGGGCAGGCAGGTAGGTACGCTCTCTTCCCTTGCTGCCTTCTTTCTGCATCCTTCCTGTGCCTATTTGTGGGCTCTGGCTAATAGCTTAGTTAGCCTTTCTGCCCTTCCCCACCCACAAATTAGGCACAGCTCTGCTTAGTCAGCTCCATTCAGCCTTGATTGGAGCTGCTGTGAACAGAGTGCTGACTCAGCCTTTCTTCCCTAGCACTCTGTCACACCCCCACCTCCATTCCTCAGAATCATGAACTCCTCATTTCATGATCGCTTTCATCCAAGCTGCCTTCCACTTTCAAATTCTCAACCAGTTCCTCACAGTTTGTCAGAATCAAATCTAGAATAGTCTCTTCCCTAGTCACTTTCTCCACCTTCTAAAATAAAAATGTGTCTCTAATGCATTCCAAGAACTTGTTGGATAATCTGGGCCCTGCTCTGTTGTTTTCCCAACCAACAGATGTGTGGGTAGCTGAAGAACCCCATTGCCATTAAGTCTTGTGTTTTGGATGATTTTGTTAGTTGGCTTAAAAAGCCTCATTCACCTCTTCTTCTTTCTGAATAGGTAGTCTACAGTAGACACTAGCATGACATCACCTTGGGGTTTTCTTTAACCCCCTTTTAACATAGTTCAGTAAGATTACTTGTTTTCTGGGATTCAGAGTCCAAAACACTATTAGCTTTCATTGCAAAATTTTCAAACAAATACTGTCATTCATCAATTGCCAGATTTGGACCAGTGTAAAATTTTGTTATTTCTCAGATTTTGGGGTGAAGTCCATGAAGTTTGAAGTAGTTTCTTGATACTTAATGTTAAAAAGTGCACAGTTTTTATGTCAGCTGTTAACCTGCGTCAGTTTTTCAATTACCAGCATGAGTGGGGTATTTGCTGAGAGGGTTTTTTGTTCTGCACATCATTACAACCAATGCATTGTGCATTGTTGATGGCACAGTATGCATACACTGTCTAACACTAGCTGTAGGACAGCTACTAACCATTATTTGGCTCACTGTTCATCCTGCCTCAGGCCTCTGTAATTCTGGCAGTCTCTATTGGCTTGGTGGTTGTCTTCAAACAGTATGAGCTCCAAGGCTTCAGAGGGAAAAGGGAGTATTTCATAGCACAGATGATTGGAAAGTGTGTAAAATCTGAATTGAATAGGTAGCCAGAACCCTAAAGAGTGCCAAATTCTCCCTTGACTCTCACTCACTTCATGTAAAGGATAGCATTTGGCTCGGTGTCTCTAATCTGAAAGCTGAACTAAAATCAGCTACTGATTGCCTGGCATTAGGAAGAAACTTCCTCTGTGTGCAAGTTATTCCATTGTGGGGTTTCTTGTAATCTCTTCTGAAGCATTGGGTAACTGCTTCTATCTGAGGCAGGACACCAGATTATATGGACCATGGTCTGATCCAATATGACAATTCTTGTCTTCCTGTTCATACAATGTAATATCACTTATAGTGGGATGGCATTTGAGGGTCAAGAAGTTGAATTTAGGTATCAAAAGGGAGGCTTATATGTATTGAATTGGGGAACTTGTTTACTTTGCCATGAGATTTGCACCTCAGGGAAAGGCACAAAGGTCTGTAGGATTGGAAGAATGTGAGACAAGTTGAAGGCTCAAATTTGGGCACATGTAATTCATCTGACCAGACTTTCTTTCATTTGAAGGAAGACTTAACAAAATGTTGTGACAGATACTGCAATGACAGGTGAGAAAGGTGCAATCAGCTATAAAAATGGAGGCAGATAGAAATAAAGAAGCAACTCTAGCAGGAGGAGGAATTGTACCACTTCCTCCCACTGACCAAAGCTGTCAGAATCTTATCCTTCCATCTCAAGTAGATTTTCACTTCTGCAATTCATCAGCTCTATTTCTCTCCCTTAGTAATCTTGAGCATATGTGGCTGCATTACAAAGGACATTTAAATCACCCATTATGGTCATTTTTATTAAGCTCTAACTCCAGCTTACTGAAGGTCTGCATCATCGCTTGGCTTTTGAGAGTGGGAATCGCCTTTAGTTCTTGTCCTGACTTGCACTAGTACTTTACAGTAGTGGTGTTACCTGGTCCAAGACTATTAAAGTGACAAGGTGTGTGAGGTATAAAAAATATTGCCTCACCCATATTGTACTAGGTACTGACAGTTGTTGTGATAATGCCAAAGACACAGCTGTGTAAGCCAAAGGGCAAAACAAAAAAGGAGCCATTGTCAAGGGAGAATTTGGCACTTTTTAGGGTTCTGGCTACCTATTCAGAACCCTTGACCGATGTGGCAGTGAAAGTGAGTTGAGTGGTGTCCTTAACTAGATGGCTTTTGCAGAAAACATCACAGATTTAAGGACCATATCCTGAGCTCTTACTTGTACTTGACCACCCTCTTTGGGTCCAGATCAACACAATATATCCATAGTCAGCAAGGTACTTATGCATGTGTCTAACTTTAAGCCCATGAGTAATTCCACTGAAGTTAGTGGAAGTACATGTGGAGCATCGGCACTATTCAATGGGAGAAAAGGGACGTGAATTGACAGAAAGGTGTCGTAATGGCAACAGGCATTTCCTATTGTATATAGATTTCCTTGACTGTTCAATTAAACTCAAAACCTGAAGTCCATAAGACAAGCAAAAAGTTAAGTATGTGTGCATGTGTTGCGTGATCATGGCTTTAATTTGTATTTGTGATGACCATAATTACAAGTGTGAACTGGGTTTTTAAGTATGCGTATATTTAACTGCAATTAAATGTCTGGGTTGTGAACACAATCATAGTAACTGCACAAGGAAACTGGGTACATTGTTACATGATGGTTTTTGTTTTTTTTAAATCATCCCTTGAGTCAATTTGATTTGAAAAAAATACATTTTAGTAATAAAAATCATAACTCATTTGTTTATGAGGCAATAATCCAATTTGTAAGTGGTTACACTGCTTGGCAGGAAAACAGGCAATTGCTGTTACATTGTAAGTTTAGTCAATGCAAAATTGTTTCTAATTCTTCACAACAGAGGGCCAAATTCTATGGCTTTCTGTGGCCCACCGCAGCAGACCTACAGTATATTGCAATTAATGGTATTTAAAATCAGATTTTGTGCTGCTTACAAGACTGGGATATATTGTGTTGATTTTGATCCAAGAGCTTCTACAAGCCTTCTACAGGCGTCATGTGTGACCTTGGGCACATCGCTTGAACTCTCTGTGCCTTAGCTCCCCATTATAAAATGCCAATAATAGCACTTCCCTACTTCACCAAGGCATCGTGAGGATAAATGTTAATGACTAAGGGGCTCAGATATTAGGCAGATATGAGCCATATAAATAGATATAACCAGGCTCAAGCACTAGCAATGTGTCAGTTAGCAGGGACACGAACGTGAGTGTTCTCATAGCATACATTGCCAAGTGGTTTCATAAAAACCGCACTTTTAGGACGATGTATAGTATTGGATCAATATCTGACCCCTTCCCATAGATTTCACATGCAGTTTTCAGGCACTAATACCACATGCTGAAACATACCCTAGTTTTCACATTTTTGAGCACTGACGTTTAAGTGAGACATAACCAAGGGTTTTACACTGAGAAGTGTCATATGTTTGTGTTGAAGACTAAACCACTGACACATAAGTGAGATGTACCCAAGTGCTTTATTTTTTTTATTCTGAAACATTTTACCCAAGTGTTCCTCTGCACAGAGAAGTGAAGTGTTCAAATTTTGATATATTGACATATTCCTTACCAAGTGCTTTATAATTTTCAGAGACAGATTGTAAGAGATAAAACACAGACTTGGTGTCTTCTCCTTTGGGGAATGGGAGGGAGCATCATTGTGCCACAATTACAATGGTATTGTGTATTTGGGTGAGCCTTAATGATGGAGAGGGATATGCTTCCTCATTGCTTGCATCTACTCAATTGCATTGAAAGAGACTAAAGATACATTAAATAATATAGACTTTCCATTAAAGCAATTGCCACAAAGACGTTATGTGATTTGTGAATAGGAAGGAAGAAGGTCCTTCTGATGCAGATGAGATGGGAAGTGTCCATCTCTTTATTAAGATGCGGTCTGGAAAAGTTTGAGGACAGCTGCTCTATAATGAACTACTTTCCAGGAATATACTGAAAGCATATATTTACTGAGGATATCAGTTTTCAGCCCTCTGAAGTTGTCGGTCAGACAAAACTGATTATCGGGAGCCCATAGTGAGAACTCTCAATAACTCAACAGCATACCTGAACACGCACTATTTAACCACAAATGATATTTATTAAGTTTGTGCAGCCAGTGTCTGCACTGAGTCACATCCTCATTATTAAATGTGTGTTTTTCTAATCTTGCATCATCTCAGTGCTTTATTTAAAAACTAAAATCAATATTCATGTCACAGAAGGCTTTTCTTTTCCACTCTTGTTTAAATCTCTCTAGAGTATTCCTCTAGTTTTCCAGCACCTTCAGTGCAGACAGTGAGCATAATGTGTCTACCACAAACCTGAATCAGAGAAGATACTTTAAATAATTTAAAACTTTAAGGAAGATTCAAGAATAAAGGCTTTTTTCCCTACTGTCTGAAAATAAACACAATAACATTTTTTACTAGGCTACAATGCATGATATAATAATAATTAAAAGAAAAGGGCTAGATGAGCAGCACATATCTTTGGTAGCTAATAGACAAGTTAATAGTCATTGTAGAATCTTAGTATTACATTATGGAGTTAATTACTGAAGTAATATCTCACAAACAGCACAATAAGAAATGTAGAAGTAAAAATTTGAATGATCTAGCAAAATAGTTAAATATCATTTATAACAGGGCTATTTACTGCTCCACATAGTGTTCTTTTCTGAAGTATTACCTTAAATCTTTTGTCTGAAAGAATGAAATAACATTCTTTGTAAAAGCATGCTAAGTCAGTGAGATATTCCACACTGTACTTTGTGTTTGCATTATTATACAAATGGTACAAAAAGTGCTAATAAGTGATTCATTAGTAGTAGAAGATGAATCTTAAATTAGAGGTTGCATATGAGAAGGAGATTCATAATACAGACTTTCAGAATAATCTCCCAAAATGTAGCCTTGAAATGAGAGAAAAGCTGTGGCCCTTCATAACAAATAAAATGAATGCTCTTTAAGAACAATAAATTAATGAAAACCAAGTTAGTAGATAGAAGGATTAAAGAACTGTAATAAGACCATGCTACAGATATCCACAACAGGAAAGGCAGGAGAAAGGAGGAAGAAAGACTATACAATGAGATAAGAAAAGTATGTATGGATAATAAGATTGTGGTGATGGATGATCACACCCCCATAATATTAATTTGAAAACCTTTCAGACTTGATAGAAATAAAAGCTGTTGCAAATTATTGCTTCCTAGCTCATATTGGGAGCAGCTCAAGTACAAATCTGGCTCTATCAGAGCTAATGCAAATGTCAGCATCACTAAATAAGAAATAGTTGATACACAATGGTCAAGTGACCACACAGCAAGATAACGTTTTTTAATCTGAAAACTGAACCAATTAGTGTCAAAAAGAGACACTGTAGCTTTACAATCACTGTGTGTAAGAAGCAAACTGTGCATGAGAAGCAAATTCTGATCTCTGGAATCTGCCAGAGGCAAAGGTTCTATACCTGCTTGAGGCCCCCTGCTCCATCTCCTCAGCCTGCAGCTGCTCATGGCAACCGTCACCGTCCATAAAAGGTGAGAGTTCTTTAGTATGGACTGCACCCCACAAGAAAGCTAAAGTCCAGGCATATCATGGAAGCCCAAGGAGGGTCTTACAGACAGTCTCACAGGTAGAAGAGAGATGGAGAAGTCTGAGTATGGGGAAGAGACTTGGAAGGCTAGGGCCAGGAGTGACTTTTGTAATGGTAGTCTTCGTGGAGTGGAGAGGAGAATGCAAGAGTGGGAGGGACTGAGGAAAAGAGCTGAAGCAGAGGATGACAAGGAACTGGAAGCAGACAAGCCCACTCTTGAGTTTGTTTATAAGTTGATAAAGACAAACCGGAATGAGTGAAGATTTCTTTCACTAGATGAAATAGCATGCTTGAATGAGGATAGGGAAGAAACAGATACTTAAGATGAGTCTGGGTAGAGATGGGGAAGGCAGCAAAGGTGCATGTTAGGGGCTGAGAGAGACTAGGTTTGAGTTAACATGTTCAAGCATATGTGGTGGACAGTAGCATGGAGACCTGGGAGTATAAAACAGAAGGTTTTCAAGAGGATAATAGTAGAGGAGGGGAAGAAAAGAGAGAGTTTCTGCTGGATCTTGTAGATTTTGCTTTTAAATAAATTAGCAGAGCTCCTGGGCAAAGGAAAGAGATAAAGGAGAGAAGGTAAATGGGAATAAATAAAACAGTCTGATTTATGTCTATAATGTCTTCTCTAATATGAACCCATCGCATCTGTAGAAACAAAACACTGCTCACACAATTATCCATCTGGGGAGAGAAAGAATCACACCTGACAGATATCAGTCATGTCACTTAATGCACTACTGGAAAATGCTCAGACTATGGTGATGAGGGCAGTATAAGTACCTGTATAAAATAGAATATATGAGGGAAATTCTAAACTACTGAAACACACTGCACTAATACCAGCAAAGGAGGCATAAACATTATCAGCATCTCCCCCAAGAGAGGCCTGACTTGGCATTTTTACTTTGTTTTAGTTTACTGGAGTAAATGTGCAGAAGGGGGAATGGGGAGTTAAAGCAACTATTTTTCCATCTTGACTGTTCATATAAGCACTGTACTTTCAAACTGAATAGCTCAGCCTCTATTTCTGTGGCTATATATTCTTAAAAATAAAATCTGTAATCCATGTGTTTTGGTATTACTACCTTACAGATTAAATTAATAAAGAGTGAACAGGTCCAGCTAAAATAAGTACACCTTATATTTACTCAAAACTTGAATTTAGACCCTTTCTGAGGCAAAGGGGGAAAAAAAGCAGTTCAAATTATTGTTTGTTTGCTTACACTTCCTGGTTCTGGCCAGAATGGGAGCAGAAATACTTTGAGAGGCTGTACGCAGGAAGCTCAGGGTGTAATTAATACTTTGAATTCCAAGGCTGAAAATTGCAACATCCTTTACAGAAGAAGGTGAACAGGGTTAGTCCCATTTTAGTTTTATTTAGTCACGAATAGTTGCACAAAGTCACACACTTCTGTTAGGCTTAAAGGTGCCACAGGACCCTCTTGCTTTTTTACAGATTCAGACTAACATGGCTACCCCTCTGATAAAAGTCACACAGCGAGTCAATGGCAATCAGAACTGGCACCCAGATCTCCTGACTGGACTAATTCTGATCAGATTATTTAACTGCTAATTTTTGTCATGAACCCATTTTGTAACAAAAGCCACTTCTGGAAAATAATGAAGACCTTTTCAAGATATTTAATATTGTAATGTGACGTAGAGGGGAAGCTTTTTCAAAAGACTCTGTGCTTAGCTCCCACTGTTGGGGTGCAGCTGTTCAGTAGCGTTGCAATGACATATTCACCACAGTTTTGAATTCTAACAGGCCCCTCCACATTTTGTGAGCTCCTGCAGCTCTCCCATTATGCTCCTGTCTGGCAGAAAGACTGCTGCCACTGCACTGACATTCATCATTGAGCATTCTAGCGTGGGCCTGGCACTCCCATGCTGACACACTCAGTTGAAATCAGCATGAAAGTGCATCAGAGCCTAGTCCTCTTGGAGAACGTACTGGGAGTAGTTTTTCCCCAAATGTTCCCCCCTCCTCCTGCCCTTTGAAATATTTCTGTAATCTGCAAAACTGGGCAAAAAATGGGGGTAGGAGTAGAATTCCACAGATTTAGAAGGGGGGGGGGGAAAGGAAAAACCTTTCATTGCCTTTGCTTTCCTAGGCATATGACTTATTAATCAGAGTTGTTAACTGGGATTCTGCATTTTGAAGATGAGATCAACAAAGAAACAATGGGCTATTCCAACAGTCATTGCTCAGGCAAAACTTCCATTGAAGTCAAATGGAATTTTGCCTGAGTAAGAACTGCAAGTTATCTCAGTAGGGTACGGTCACTCATCATGTATACAAGTCCCCACCCCTCTACAGTGCTGGTTCATGTGATTCTGGGTCTTGTTTTGAGGCAGTGCCACAGAATCATAGAATATTAGGGTTGGAAGAGACCTCAGGAGGTCATTTAGTCTAATCCCCTGCTCAAAGCTTGTGAACCATTAAAATATAAGCAAACTTGTTCAGCAGGTGTCTGTGTGAGTTTTTTTGTTTTTGTTTTGAAGACTTGTACAGCCTAACAATTTTGAATTGTCATTCAGGTAGCACAATATATGCAATACACATTAGAAAGTACCAGAACCCATGCCAGAAATTGTGGCAAAGAGCACATATTTTACAGGTATCTCCCCCCCCCCCCCACCCAAGAGGTTTTGCTTCCTTTTGTAAGATTGGCATATGCCAATGAGTAGAAATGGCATAGAAATGAGACCGAGAGAAAAATAGGATCTATAGTTTTGAAGTGCTGAACATCTGCAGAGCCTCTTAATTTGAGCTTGCATTTGTGGCTGCATTTCTGAATGTTAGGGCCATGGTTTCTGTGGCATTTCCTGACAGCAGTACCTGGAGCTGCAAATTGTGGAATCATTATGTGGTTCACAAAATAGTATACTTTCATTTTATATACATAGAAAATAGAGCATTTTTTCAGCCATTTACCTTTATCTTTCTTGAATGATTATGAAGTGTTCATGATCATTTTTAGGGTTTATTCCAATTTGTAGTACATGGGATTAGGTGTTCCCCAAACTACTCCTGAGAACACTTCAGAATTTCAGAGGCACTGAATTTATCTATTTTACAAAATGTAAATTCATATATTAAAATGTACATGTATAAATCTTATATATGCACACACATATATACATATGTATAAGCTGTGTATATATACTCAGTAAACCTAATATGGTATGTGTATATGTATGAGTAGAGTATATAATGTGCAAGACCTGGTGTGTTATTCAATTCATGACCAGAGAATTTGATGCAGAATCATTCCCTGTCTCCAGAGATTGTGCTCCAGAATCTAAGTTTAATTTTTAGAAAAATGACATTTCTGGTGTTTATGGTTGTGAACAAAACTTTACAATATGAACTGAGTGTAAATTGGTACAGGCTTGAATGCCTGAGTCTGCGGAAAGCCTAAAACAGTAGTCTGAGAGAGGTGTGAATTGCCCCATTTATTGTAATGGGTTTTCTAAGTTTAAGATCTCATGATAGCAATTTAAATATCAGCATTAACTTTTGCTGCTGATCAATTATTTACAGCCCTTTTAAATTTATTTTCCAAGAACATTTATGGGAGATTTTTCTTTTTTGCTCACAGAAATGTTGGCAGAATGAATGTCTCATAAATATTAATGCAAATATGTTTGCATGAAAGTTTTCCTTGAAGTGGCTGAAATGACTTTTAACTTCCCTCCTTCTGTTTATAAAATTTCAGTAATCCAATCAGGGAGCAGAAATAATATCACATGACTTTGGTGACCACACACCCTGACTAATGAATAGCAAATATTGGAAGATAAAGGAGAATGATTCACAAACAACTCCCAAACTGAAATATGTTTGCATAAAGTGGTAATTGAACAACTTGGAATCAGGAAGCAATATGTAACATTTTTAAAAATCTGTTCACAGATAAGGCATTTACTTTGAGTAGTTCATCTGGCTTTAGTTAGGAAGCATTGGGTCACCGTGTGTTCTTCACTTTCTTTTGTTTTGCAATCCAAGTACCCGGAAATAAATCTCTAGAGATTCTAATTTTATTTCTACAGTCCTTGTGGGTAGATTGCAGTAGTATGGATTTCTGTATCAGTTAGAAATAATAAGCAATGATATAAAAGTCACATTCATATGAAAAAGAGATTGTGAAAGTCAAATGGGCATCTTTAAAAGAGAAATGAGTAGTTTCTACAAAATGTCATATCTTGGTGTCATTTAAAGAAATTGAGCCATATTATCTAAAGCTATGTCTTTCTAAAATACCTATTAATACAACCCTAACAACCTGCTCTCTAGATTTTGTAAATAGTCTCATGAAATCATGTCTTGGAAATAAGTTCTACTCATCAAAACATGCCTATGTGGGTATTAACCATTTTTTTGACTTCTTGTTGTACATGCAGGTAAAGTACTTGATACTAAATAGTTTCTCTGAGTAATTGTATTTCCATGAATTTGGAAGTAGAATTTAAATGACCAAAGGTGGAGGTGAAAACTCCACACTTTAGTATTAATGGAACCAACTCCATAAACCTCAACACACCACTATTTATTAGAATTGATTTGCCAATGAATGGTATGCCTTAGTCTGAAAATTAAACATTACCCGTGCCTGACCTTCTCTGTTAACTTCTGCCAATTCAAATGCACATATTTCTTTTGGTATATGTTCAGTCCCTGGAGACAAGAATTTACTGAACTAAGCTGCTGTATTTCATTGTTAAAAGGACAGAAGGGATGCATCAGCGAGAAGTGCAATATATCTTAGCCCAACAACAAATCTTATGCCAAAATTTTCAAACTTGATATCTAAAGTTAGATACCTGAGTTCATATTTAGGCTCCAAAGTTAATGATTTGATTATCTGAGGCGATGAGCACCTGTAGCTCATTTTGAAATGAAACATCTGCTGTTTGGAAATGTTTTCCAATAATGGCATGGCAGGTATCCAATGTGTTTTGCTCTACAATTTTTGCAAATGAGTGAGCTCTGGTAAAGCAGTTCCTAGATCCTCACTTCTATGACATTTAGTGTGAAAGGGCTCTGGCAAAGATTGAAGTGAAGTTGCTTGTTTGGGGGGCTGGAGTCAGAGGGTGGAGGGAGCTTGATCAACACTATAATATTTCTTTATTGACTTAGAAGTCAGTGGGAACTGTAGTCTTATTTAGGATGTATTGATAATATTAATTTGGATAATATGGGAAAAGTCAGGACCTGAAGTGTCACCAGGAATACCATGTGTAGTCCTTGTTGCAGATCTCTCCTCTCCTCCTCCAGCCCCCCATTAGTTGTGCGGTCACTCTGCTTGCTATCTTAACAGCTCATTCAGTGGGGGAAACAGACAGTAGTGTTCAGTAATATAACAGCTCAAAATGAACCACAATACCAGGCTGAGTAGCATTTAGCTGCCTGTGATACAATTTTGTTATTGTAAATGCAGCGCATATACTCTTTCAAGGATTAAATACATTTTCTCACACTAGATGCTGAATGTGCAAAATATATTATGAATGCACTAGCACCATGCTGATGCCTGGGTGGGGGAAGGGGGATCTTTGGGTCAAAAATTTCCCTATATACGGTGACTCTCGCTTAAGGCAGCTGGTGTTTGTGAAAGTTGTGTGGAGTGTCACAGAACAGTGAGAAATACGTGGGACTCGTGAGCATGATGCATCTTTTCCTTTGAAGTCTCACTACTTCTAAACACAGCACAAAGCAGCAACCTCAAAGGGGATATCATGCCCGTTTAACTCAGGTTCAGCTGCTGTTCTAGAACTTGCTTAGTCTGAGATAGTAAGGTACATACTATCGGGTGACCCAAACTCTGCACTTTCTGTGGTCTCCTTTCCAACATGCCTGAGTCACTATATTTTGGGGCAGCTTTTGCCTTGCACCAGCACTGGTGCACAAGTTGGGGAGAGAGCACAATGAGCAAGGCATAATGCCAGAAGGAGGCTTTTTAATGCGGATCTGGTCTCATATAGGGAGGGAAATTCTTTAGGGAGCTGTGTTTACTTGGCTATTGTGTGGTTAGCCGCTAATTAGTATTTTTTGTTCCTGTAACTTGTGCCAGGGGAACCTAGGGCTTTGGACAAATGTCCCTTATTATACTTGCATAAATGAAAAGAAATAATTAATGTCAGGCCCTGCTGTACATTCCAGCTGAAACCTCAGTGTCTGAGCCAGTGATGCTGTCACATAAGTGGCTGAATGGGTTGAAGAACTTCCAGCAGTAGCTGCATGATAGGTTTCACTTGGCCCTTCTTCACTTGTCCAGGATCCACTGTTCACAATGTCGGCAGTGAGGAATTGCTCTCAAGTGGGACATACTATTATCAAAGAAAGCAAGAAAGTCTCTAGGTTCTCTAGGCAAATATATTTCATGCAGTTTTATTGGCTATTTCATCCCAGACTCCACAGTGTCTGTCCCAGCTCCTCAAGACATTACAAAATCTGCTGGAGAGCAGCATCCTACTTCACATCGCTGAGGTGCACACTAGCAGAGTTTCCATCCTGTGGAACTCCTAAAATCTCCAGGAGAGGAGCACCTATCCTCCCCCACCCCCCCCACACACACACCCAGGCACCTTAGGAGGCCCACGAGAGGGTTTTGCCCCGTGGAGTTCTTGTCTCATTTATGCACACCTGTACTATATTGTTCAGTCCACTCCTAAGTTAGCCCAGATGCATGTACAGCACAGCGTTCCTGGGCTGTGCACTTTTGGAGCAGGGCGACAGAAAAACGTGTGCAACATATCCTGTGCATGTATCTGACTCTCAGAGACTTAATCTTAGTAAAATCCAAACATATTTCCACTGGGACACTTCTCCGCAATAAGGACTAATTCCCTGCCAAATTTCTACCTCCAGTCACTTCATCACTAGAGTTGTTTAAAAATATATATATATATAGTTGGGGAAATGATTTCCCTCCACTCTTTTCTTACTTGAAGTGGATTTTATTGATGGCATTTTTGTTGGTTTATTTCAATTTCTTTTTTAAATTTAAGTCCAATAGCTGAAATTATCAGAACATTGAGAGCAAATGACAACAGGAATTAGAATGGATGTTATCATGCAACCTCAGCTACCACAGTCACTGCCACTCCCATTCTTGTGAAGAAAATTGCAACCAGTTAATCTCATGATGCAGTGAACTCATTTGAAATATTACACCCATTTCCCCATAACTATGGCAAACTTAGGAAAACTTGAAATTCCTGCTAACTCAGTATCACAATCTTCTCCACTAGCTGATTGTAACTCTTTCTTTAAGAGACACGGAGTCCCAATGTTAATTTGATCAGCATGAGGTCTATGCAAAGTGCTCAGAAATTGTTTTGAGTTCATTTTCATCGTGCTGAGTCCCCTGTTCAAGGGACTTGGAGATTAACCCAACAAAGAAAGAAATAAGTGAGCATATTCAGTAGGTCTCTTAAAAAATATAAGGTTTTTCTTTCCCCCTAGAGCTTGAGGAGGAGAAAGCAGCTTGAATCTGACAATATAAAATACACATTCTGCCCATGTATAAATATTTTTGTTTATTCAACTAGTTTCACCTCAAAGTGATTTGAAATAACTGGGTGTTAAATTTAAATATGAGTTTGTAATAAAAGTTCTTTTCATACCCTTTTCTAAATGACTCTACAAGAAACCTTTTTTTATTCACAAGCAAGGAATCATCAGCATGTAGAATTGCTCATTACAATCTTATTTATGTTTATTAAAGACAACCAGGAGCCACACAAATATGTGCACTAATAGTTGAAATATTGTTTGCAACAGCCTTTGTTTTAGAGCCAAATCTCATAAACTTCACACTATTAGTATTGACCATTAATTTGTACTGCATCAATTGAATTTGCAGCAGCTTGGAGGTAGAATTAAACTTCCCCTAGGCAGGACCTATAAGTAGACAATTATATCCACTTCACATCAATAATTGATGTGTTGTATGTGATCAAGTATGAAATTGTTGACACAGATTAACACAACACTAGGACTAGGAATGGCTTCCTTTGATTTAGACAGTTTTTATGCCCAGTGCAAAATCCCAGTCAACCATTATTTAGAAGCTGTGCTGTAAGAACTCACCATGTGAGGAGGCTGGACAGTCTCCTCTTCCTTTGAGTCTGGAAATAGGTATGTGAGGTTGCCCCTCTCAGGAGTAGTTATTCCCCTCCTGGGGATGGGCAGGATGGCCAGTTGGTGAAAGGGCCCGCTGGAGGATCAGAGGTTTAGATTAGTTAGATCTCACATTATTTTGTTTAGTTGGGGTTTCTGAGCAGAGCTTCTAAAATGTGGGGGAGGGAGGAAGCTCCTTTGTTCCTACCCAGTTTGTCAGTCTGGAGCCTTGCCATACACTGCATAGTATACATTCCATTACAAACAGCACCCTCTCCTCTTCCTTGTATTGTCCATGAAAGTTCATGGACAGCGAAGGGTTCAGTTCTCTCTCCTTTCATTCTCTTGAACACAGCATGTTGGTGGGTGGATGTTTATTCAGTAAATTGCTGGCATAGTTCTAGGGCAAGGTTTACAGAATTTATTACCACTCCAGAAGGGCCCATGTATGGTAGACACCTCCCCCTCTTCCCAGTGTTTTGGAGAGGTAAGGGTCTCTCAAACTGGAGCCAGTGATAGCCTTGCCACTAAGTGTAGTCTGCTCTCCTCAGCAGGCATAGTTACCAGGAGGAATAACTGTTTAGAATGAGCTGAAAAAACAAGGCAGCCACATACTTATAGACCGGAAATGCAAGGGCAAATTGGGGCAAAAAAATCACTTCCTATGTCATCCTGGTAAAGGGCCTTTGAATGCTTGGGTTAAATTCAGGCTCCCTCCCTCCTCCACCTGCCCCAGGACTGGGGCTTTTTATACTATTACCATATTTACTTCTGAATGGGAAAGGAGTTGTGAGGATGCTTCTCCAGTGTAACCCCAAACTGGAAAATGGTGCCTTGGAAATTTATGAGAATTACTCCTAGGCTCCCTTCTCTACCACTGTGGTAGCATTTTAGTTCATTTTGCACAAGTGTAAATGATAACAAAAGGGGCAAAATAGTGGAAAATCAGAACCAATATTTGTAACTAGCAGATAGGGGACCAGCTCTTTTAGAGAAGTGAGAAATGGAGCATTCTCTACTTGTCAGCACTTGTACTGCTTGCAGATGTTTTCTCTCTGACTTTCATCTTTGCTTCCCTCTGATTTCATTTTTAACTTTGACTCCCAGCTTTGGCCTGGCTTCTCAGTTATTTACACAATATTCCTGTCAGCATCATGTTCATTTATAAACTCATAAACTTTAAGACCAGAAGGACCATCATGATCATCTAGTCTGACCTGCACATTGCAGACTACAGAACCTCATCCACCCACTACTGTAATAGACCCATGACCTCTGGCTGAGTTACTGAAATCCTCAAATCATGATTTAAAGGCTTCAAGTTACAGAGAATCCACCACGTACACTAATTTAAACCTTCAAGTGACCCATGTCCCATGCTGCAGAGGAAGGTGAAACCTCCCCCCATCTGCCAGGGTGTCTGCCAATCTGATCCAGGGGAAAATTCCTTCCCAACCCCAAATATGGTGATCAGTTAGACCCTGAGCATATGGGCAATACCCACCAGCCAGATACTACACAGAATTCTTTCCCAGGTATCTCAGAGCCCACCCCATCTAGTGTCCCATTTCCAGCTATTGGAGATATTTGCTACTAGCAGTTGCATACTGGCTACATGCCATTGTAGGCAGTCTCATCCTACCATCTCCTCCATAAATTTAAGATTATTACATTGTACTGGCATTTGAGAGTGCCCATCTGACTCTCACCCTTTTCAGACAGAGTAATATGTGTGTGGGAACTCTCCCAGACAGCATTCTTTGTGCAAGTGCCCATTCCCTTCTTGTCCTCCTGAGTGCTGCTTAACTTAGGTTTTCACTTGACCAACTGCAGCTGCCACAGGGAAAAAACCCTGTTGTTGTGTGGTAAGTGATAAAGTTGTTCCAGGGGGAAAAAGGAGTTACAGATTTTCTGTTTGCTGTATATGGCGCTTAATGCAATAATATGATATGTTCTTGTACCTTGATGCTATACAGCTAACTAAGGGTTTTTCATTAACTAAATTAAATATTTAGGATTTACTTTAGCTACAAAGGCAATATGCTGACAGGAGCACATCCCTTATGGTACTGGTTGGCAAAGATGTTACTAATGTCAGTGATGTTCAGGCACAGGATAGCGTTTTGCTTCCATTTGGTTGAAAAGAGGTTGTTGGGGAGTGCCAATTAGCCAGAGTGGTGGTTGTGACACTGAGGCATGAGAGGCACCGCCACGCTCAAAAATGAGAGAAAATCAGAGTAAAATAAAGGCATTTTCATCCCAGCTATCCTCAAAAATTCTGTTAGTTTAACGCAGTGGTTCTTTAAAATGAAGGATCCACATGACAACAGCTGCTCCAGTACCTCCGACTGAACTGTGCAGATGCAGTCAGGGACACCAAACTAGCAGAAGAAGGGCTTTGTTCAGCAGCTTCACAATCGTAACCGAGGACAGAGTGGCATTTTTAATTAATGATCACAAGCATTTTATTTATAGGGTTCTCTGCGGCATTCATCACCGCACAAATGTGAATGAACTAAGTCTGTGAAGTCAGGAATGTCATTATTCCCTGTTTTACTGATGGGGGAAAATGCACTTGTATATATCAAGTCTAGCTTCAGAAAGGATGTCACTTGACCAAGGTCACACCACAAGTCTTGCAGCAGAGTTTGGAAGAGAAGAAAAACTCCCAGTCCTGTGACCTAACCCCTAAGGCAATCCTTTCTTGTAAGGTGAGAGCTATGGTGAAATATTGAACTTCACTTGGCTTCTGGATGCCTACCAACATATTTTCCAGCATGGGCCAAATCTTCTCGAGAACAAAGCAAAAAGGAAACTAAAAACAAAAAAGTCCTTTGCATATCTCCTCTGAAGACAATAAGAAATACAAGGTCTTTCTAGATATCACAATGATGGACACCTTACAAATGTCTAAGAGAGACACTTAGACATACATACCACTTCATAAAAAACACAAGTTGGCAACCCAGTTTTTGTAAAGAGTCTTGTGGTATTTGGTGTTTTTTCCTAAAGTTCCAGCTCCTGGAATCCTGTGATTTTGTGATGATTTCAGGGTGCATGTATTTCATGTTTTTGTATGAAATTTTCTAGTCATTGTGACTGTGGAGAAAAGTTTGAAAATACAAACTATAAAGGCTCAAAAGCCCGAAGCCAAATTTAAAAGACCTGATATTTATTATTTTTAAAATCTCATAATTTTTAGACAGATCTCATGATTTTGGGGGCATAACTCATGTTTTCTGAACACTTGGGATTCACAACACTGAAAAGTGCTTGAGCCATCCTGTGAAGATCAATGGTGGTATATATGGAGTGGGAGAGCATTTCACAGCCATGAGGGCTTTACCAAGGCATATCTATCTCTGTGCATTCAGCAGATCCAGTCCCATCAACCCCAGATTCCATGACAGACAAGGTAACAGGCAGTCCTTCTCTCACTTATATCCTGCTTGACTTAAACCTTTCTCAATAGCACAATTTCAAAGCATGTTCAGTGATCAATAGGCAGCCAGAGAAACTCTGAAGTCTGCATATCACTGATGCTCCTTGGCAAAAGCCCTTGTTCAGGCCTACAGTAACTGCAGCCTATGAGTCCTTTTTGCGGGTAGACACAAATAAAACACAGTATCCGGAGGTAACACAGCTATTGTCACAGTTTGAGTAGTTTAAACTTCTCATGTAAACAGCAAGCATCTTCGAATACTCATTATTTTAATCCTGGTTAATTTAATTTCCAATCATTTTGGCAATTCTGGATTAATTTTTTTTTTAAAGAGAAGGGATACAGAATAGACTGGGGAAGATAGGAATGATATCCAGGGAAGAAATGTACGTGACGCACACTGCATTTACTGAGGAAGCAAGGCCAGTGACCAGATAAATGAGCTGTGGTGAATAGCTGTTATCATGTACATTGTCCAAAACCTCAGTTTTAAAATATAAATGAAGACAGCCTGGCTGCCCGAGAGAAACCTATTGAAAATTATGCACAAGAACAAAGATACAACACAAAAGAGAACTGGGAATGGAGGAAATTGCATTGTTGGGGCAGAAGCCAAACCAGGGAAAAAGGTTTGCTGCTCTTCTTCCTGGTGAAACTGATGAAGGAGGAATAGCTTGTGATCCTGGAGGGTGGACAGTCAGATTGCTTAAGTGATTAAAAGACACTAAGTAGAAAAAAAAAGTCATGTATTGGCAGAGAGGCAAGGTAGATTACAAAAGGACAGTGCACAGAGAAAGAAAAAGACTGCTAGAAAAGATGGTGGTGGTGGTGGTTTTATATTTATATATTTTATGTATATTTGCAATAGGATTTAAAAATAGAGTAAAAGTTCCTTTACCTAAAATGAAAAGAAATGCAGATGTTGCAGTTTCTGGGTCAGCCCAAAGGTTCAATGGATAGATGCAGACTCTCACTTGCAGGAGATCAGATTTGGGAGTGACGTTGGAAATTTGGTTTTTGTAGGTAGCTGGGACTGACAACATCACAACCTGGAGGGAGAAGCAGTAGGCAATGGTATCCCAAAGAGCTAGTGTCTGACTTTGAGGAGAAGTTGAAGCCTGTAAGGAAATGTCTTGCCTTCCCGTGAGGCAGGGATGATCTTAAACGTTAGCCAGAGCAGCAATTGTTTGAGTCCCTGAATAGTCTCTGCAACTGGAACCAGAGTGAGAGACAGCTCACAGGCTGATACTCCTCTGATCTGCTCATTATTTGAGTGGCACATTGTAGCACTCTTGGCTGGTTGGTATGACAGGGGCTGCTGACAGGGCATTCTCTTCTACTTATATTGAAACTGGACTATATTACGTGCACTAGTGAACTTTTAGTATGTGGTAATGTTCACATGTGCCAGTTAGTGCGCAACACTGGGCATACTAAAATTTATCTGGGGCAGACTAAAGCAGCATGTAGACTAGCCCTATGATCAGATTGGAGATTTGCAGAAAATGGCTTGAAGAACTGGCAAATACTATATGGGCATCTCCCAGCAGAGGGAGCACAGTCTATATCTGGAACTCAAGAGTGAAGTTAGGTGGTCTTCAAGTATGTGTCAGTGTGGAGCCCATGAAGACCAGATTTTTTTTTTTTTTTTTTGACTAGCAGAGTCTGTCAGGGCCATGCATGCATCCTGTGTCTCCTTATGCTCCCATATATGGGCATAAAGGGCAGAGGGCCATAGGGTGACCAGATATCAAGTGTGAAAAATTGGGACGGGGGTAGGGGGTAATAAGAGCCTATGTAAGAAAAAGCCCCAAATATCAGGACTGTCCCTATAAAATCAGGACATCTGGTCACCCTAGAGGGCCATGACCCTCCCTCAGTTCTCTCTGCTGTCTGACCTGCTAGTTCTTTGCTCAGGTGAAATTCCTTTCGAATCTTCTGCAAATCTTCGGAAACACTTTTGATCTCCTGTATGATCATCATGAGCTGATCACCAACTGCCTGGCCCAAACATCATTAGTCAGACACTCCTGTATGACTTCCCATATAGGTTTCCCCACACAGGGTTTCTCAGATGGCATATTCAAACCTGCGGCCATCAAGCCCTGTCCATCCTGTGATGCACTAATCCTCCAGAAGAACAGGCACAATTTCCTTTTCAGCTTGGGGAAATTTCACATTCCAAACAGATGCTCAGTATACTTATCCTGCTCTGCAAGGACTCACAAGTCACAAGGTGCAAGCCTGAAACTCCACCCTCTAGAACAGTCCATGAAAGTTTCATCAGTGCCAGAGGAAACTAGCTCTAGAATTATACTAATAGAGAAACTGGCGTCATCTATCACCCCGTCAAGTAGACAGGCAAGGCCTCTGATAACACAAAGAAAAGAGCACCAAGGAAAGACCCAGCACTGGAATTTTTGATTTTGAAAATGTCAGGATGTTTTGACAATTTCTAAACTTCTTTCAATATTTTTTTTATTTGAGAAATTATTCAAAGCAGGCCCTTTCCTGCAAACAGTTCTGTTTTTGACAAATTGATATTTTTCAATGGGAAAATAGTTTGCCAAAAAATTCCCAATTAGCTTACTTATGAGCTTCTCCTTTTACTGGACCAATCCAGCCAACATCCTCACCCGTATTCATAGCACTATTGGAG
The DNA here is from genome assembly GCF_027887155.1 of Malaclemys terrapin pileata. Classification (NCBI taxonomy): domain Eukaryota; kingdom Metazoa; phylum Chordata; order Testudines; family Emydidae; genus Malaclemys; species Malaclemys terrapin. The sequence continues at coordinate 83,017,870 of NC_071512.1, forward strand.
CCCACCTTCACAGGCATCAAGGAGCTGTCTCCACCACTGAGGAAGAGGTCTCCCTCACCAGTGGCATCCTTGTCCAGATCACTGATGCCAGAATATCAAGAGGAGGTAGAGACGGGCTGAGTAACATCAGGCTCTTTCTTGTTGCCAGATGAAGCAGTAGCCTTGACACTGGCATTGGCACCAGAAGATTTTAAAGCATTCCAGGAGCTCTTTATGTGGATTGCCAACACTGGATATCGAGACTTTAGTCATCTCAGAGAAGTCCCACAAGTTGCTCAACATCCTGTCAGCTTCTATTCCAGCTAGGATTGCCTGACCCATTAATGAGGATACTAGACCCAGCTAAAGCCCTGTGGTAGACACCACCCAGAATACAGTGTAATGAGTTGAGATTACCTTTGGGGTTTGAGTACTTCTGCATTCACTCCAGCCCTGGTTCCTTAGGCTAGGTCTATACTACCCGCCTAAATCGGCGGGTAGAAATCGACCTCTCGGGGATCGATTTATCGCGTCCCGTCGGGACACGACAATCGATCCCCGAAATGGCGCTCTAACTCCACCAGCGGAGGTGGTAGTAAGCGCCACCGACAAAAAGCCTCAGAAGTCGATTTTGCCGCCGTCCTCACAACGGGGTAAGTTGGCTGCAATACGTCGAATTCAGCTACGCTATTCACGTAGCTGAATTTGCGTATCTTAAATCGACTCCCCTCTGTAGTGTAGATGTACCCTAAGTCAGCTCTACAAGAAAAGTTGAGATCAAAGGTATGCAAAAGGAAAAAGACACCAAGCATATAGACCTTTTTTGAGAGGAATTCATATTCCTCAGCTTCACTCTAGCTGTGTGTGGCTACTGCTGGCCAAGTATAACATTCTTATATAGAGCAAGGTGACACCTTTCTTTGCAAAGCTCTCTTGACAGCAGAGAGGAACTTAAGGAAATAATTAATTAAAGGAGACCAACTGGTGGCCAAGGTAGTCTTGCAGGTGGTGATGGACACCTCAGATACCATAGCCAGGTCTATGGCTGTATGCCTTGCTGGAGCACCTGGCATAACTGGCAATGTGAACCAAGGTCTGTTAACTTGAGTAGACCTGGCCTTGGGAGAATAAAAACACACTAGGTATTAGTATAAACTTATATATGAGTAAGGATGTTTTGTTCAAACTTGTAGGTAAAAGGGTAAGTGTGTGGTAACTAACAACATCTGAAATGTACTACGTAACTTGTTTGTATCAATGTATAAAAGGAGAAGTTATAGGAGGGGCTTCTTTGTACTTGCTGAGGGGACAGCATCTTGGTCAGTGGCAGATTAATGCATGGGCCCACAGAGCCTGTGTCCAAGGGCCTCGGTCAATTTGGGGGCCCTCACAGGAGCACCAGAACCTGTGTAGAAGTAGGGGAACGACTGGCGCCAGAACTATGGCCCTGCCCTTTGCTCCCCCTTTTCCTGTCCTGGGTTTATATAGAAGCTGCGAAACAGGACCCCCAGCATTCTGCCAATTGGATTCCAGGACTGGAGTCCTCTGTCAGAGATCAGGTCCTACTCTGACAGTGGTTAACAGGTCACTGGGTGGCAGATTGGAGCTTACTAGCTTTGAAGAGTCCTGTAGAGCAGGGGTTCAAGATCTGCGGTCCCTGACAATTATATATGAAGCATATTTATTTGATGATATTGCAAAAATTAATTATGTGAGGGTGATCAGAGAATGGGATGCATGCCCTTTTGTATTTTATAAATCTAAAGAATTAATACTAAAATACTTATTGGTGCCTAGACACTAATAAGTCTTCTACAAATGCTGTATAATAAAGGGGGGAAGACAAAGATAATTTCCAAGGCTAATGTATCCTGAAGGGCCTTAGGCCTGGTCTACACTAGGAGGTTATGTCGAATTTAGCAGCGTTAAATCAAATTAACCCTGCACCCGTCCACACAACGAAGCTATTTAGTTCGACATAGAGGTCTCCTAAATTTGATTTCTGTACTCCTCCCCAACGAGGGGAGTAGCACTAAATTCAACATGGCCATGTCGAATTAGGGTAGGTGTGGATGGAAATCGATGCTAATAGCTCCGGGAGCTATCCCACAGTGCACCACTCTGACGCTCTGGACAGCAGTCTGAGCTCAGATGCTCTGATCAGCCACACAGGAAAAGCCCCGGGAAAATTTGAATTCCTTTTCCTGTCTGACCAGTTTGAATCTCATTTCCTGTTTGGACATCGTGGCGAGCTCAGCAGCACTGGCAACGATGCAGAGTTCTCCAGCAGAGGTGATCATGCAATCTCAGAATAGAAAGAGGGCCCCAGCATGGACAGATCGGGAAGTCTTGGATCTGATCGCTGTGTGGGGCGATGAGTCTGTGCTTTCGGAGCTGTGATCGAAAAGACGGAATGCAAAGATCTACGAGAAGATCTCAAAAGCCATGACAGAGAGAGGATACAGCTGGGATGCAACGCAGTGCCGCGTGAAAATCAAGGAGCTGAGACAAGCATACCAGAAGACCAAAGAGTCAAACTGACGCTCCAGATCCCAGCCCCAGACATGCTGTTTCTACAAGGCACTGCATTCCATTCTAGGTGCGGCTGCCACCACTACCCCCCCCCCCACTGACCGTGGACTCTGAGGATGGGATATTGTCGACGTCCGCTTCCTCGGAGATGTTAGCAGACGGGGAAGATGAGGACGGTGAGGAGGAGGATGAGGCAGTCGACAGCGCTTTCAACGTTGATTTCCCAGACAGCCAGGATCTCTTCATCACCCTCACAGAGATCCCCTACCAACCATCCCCAGGCATTAACCCAGACCCTGAATCAGGGGAAGGATCAGTCGGTAAGTGTTTAAAACATGTAAACATTTATTTTGAACAGAACAGGAATATTAAAAATGGGTTTTTCATGATTAGTTTGCCCTAGGAGCTTAACGTTTTAGTCCTTGGCAGTGCAACTACTGCAAAAGAATCTAACAATAAGAATCTAACTTATCATGATTAGTTTGGCCTACGTGCTTTACTTTTTAGTCCTTGCCAGTGCAGCTACTGGAAAAGAAGGTCTATATGTCCGGGGATAGAGCTGAAATCCTCATGGGACATCTCCACCAAGCTCTCCTGGAGGTAATTGGAAAGCCTTTGCATGAGGTTCCTGGGGAGAGCGGCCTTATTGTGTCCTCCATGGTAGGAAACTTTTCCTCGCCAGGCTATCATCAAGTACTCTGGGATCATTGCCTTGCAGAGCATGGCGGCATATGGCCCTGGTTTTTGCTGGCTTTCACGCAGCATGCGTTCTTTCTCGGTCTCAGAAATTCTCAGCAGAGTGATGTCGCTCATGGTGACCTGCTTAGAATTAGGGGAATGTTACTATTGGGACTGCTTGCCTGTTCCTTTACAGAACTGTCACCGGTGGTTTACCGCCACGTGGTGGAGGCAGGAGAGGGGCAGCATACAGGGATCTTTCCCGGGGACAGCCGCGAGGGGGTGGGACGGGGTAGAGTTCATGCTTGCTGAATTGCCGGCAGCAGGAACTGGCCAATGATAGGATCATTGCTTTGAATGTGAAAAGAGGGCACTGCTCTAATTTAAGTTTTAAGCAGCCAAAAGTCTACAGCTTACCATGTCAGCCTTCTACCCGAATTCCACTGTCCTGCCCCGCTTGTCTGATCTCCACTGCAAGACCCCAGGCACTGAATGAGAAGGCCGAAAATTCGACCTTGTCCTGAATGCACATGTGATAGGTGCTGTGCATGGTCTTGTTCACAGAGAAAGACTATGTTTATTGTTCACAAAAAATTATCTTTGTGAGGAATTCACTCCCTTTTTCCCATCCCACAGCTGCGACTGTCTCCCGACCTACCCTGGCATCCCCCTCGCAGAGGCTGGCGTAGATTAGGCGGAGAAAGAAAAGGACACGGGACGACATGTTCTCAGAACTTATGGGCTGCTCCCAAGCCGATGCGGCCCAGCAGACCCAGTGGAGGGAGAACGTGTCGCAATACTAGCGAGCACACAGCGAACGAGAGGAGAGGTAGCGGCAGGAAGACCAGCAGGTGACTCAAAAGCTGCTTGGACTACTGAGGGAGCAAACGGACACGCTCCGGCGCCTTGTGGATGTTCTGTAGGACCGGAGGCAGGAAGACAGAGCTCCGCTGCAGTCTATCTCTAACAGCCCTCTCCCACCACAAACTCCCATACCCCGCTCACCCAAAGTCCCAAGAAGGAGGGGCGGCAGGGGCCGTGAAAACTGTCACTCCACCCCTGCAGACTGCTCAAGTACCAGAAGGCTCTCATTCCCAAAAATTTGATAAGTCCTTTTCTTCCCGGCTCACCCAAGCCCCCATCCCAGTTTCATCCCCTAACTGTGTAGTTGCTAATAAAAGATACGTTTCTGTTAATTACTGTTTCCATCATGTTCTTTTAGGGGAGAGTGTGTTTGAAGGGGGAGAAGGGGGTTGGTAATTGGAGAGGACAGTCAACTTTACCAGGGTACAGACACGGGAGCAGGTTCAGCAAAAAGTCACACACACATTGCAGTCACTAGGCACCCTGGTCAGTCTGGGAGGTGGTTTTCATGTTCTGGGGGGGAGGGCATGTGACTTTGTGGCGGGGAGGGCGGATAGAGATCTTATGCTGCGGTCCTTATCCTGGATCACAGAGCCACGCAGCAGGGGATCTGTAACCGTCCTCCTCCGCCACAAAGTCACATAGCCCCCACACACAGAGTCCAAAAAGGAGGGGTGGCAGGCTCCGTTGAAACAACCAGTCCACCACTGCGGACCTCTCTAGGAGCAGGAGCCTGTCATTCCTCGAGTTTAGAAGTGTTCTTTCCATCACTATGCCCACTCCCCATCACAGTCTGCATCCCAGTTTCAACACTTTACCACAAAATCCATAATAAAGAAAACGGTGTTCATTAACAAAGTTCCATTTATTTTATTTTTAAACGTGTGTTGGAGGGGGGGGCAGGGTAAATGGGGTATGTAGCTGGAGAGGATAGTCAACAGTAAGTGGGTAAAGAAATGGGAGTGGGTTCAGCTTCTCTTTAAACAAACTTAATAGTCACAGGTTACCCTGCTCACTGAGGAACCTAGCTTTCAAAGCCTCCCGGATGCATAGCGTGTCCCGCTGGGCTCTTCTAATCGCACGGCTGTCTGGCTGGACGTAATCAGCAGCCAGGCTATTCGCCTCAACCTTCCACCCCGCCATAAAGGTCTCCCCCTTGCTCTCACAGAGATTGTGGAGCACACAGCAAGCTGCAATAACAATGGGGATATTGGTTTCGCTGAGATCAGAGCGAGTCAGTAAGCTTCTCCATCTCCCCTTGAGACGTCCAAAAGCACACTCCACCACCATTCTGCACTTGCTCAGATGGTAGTTGAAGAGTTCCTTTTCACTGTCCAGGGTTCCTGTATAGGGCTTCATGAGCCAGGGCATTAGCGGGTAGGCTGGGTCCCCGAGGATCACTATAGGCATCTCGACATCCCCAACAGTTATTTTGTGGTCCGGGAAGTAAGTACCCTCCTGCAGCCGTCTAAACAGATCAGAGTTCCGGAAAACACGAGCGTCATGAACCTTGCCCGGCCATCCGACGTAGATGTTGGTAAAACGTCCCCTGTGGTCCACCAGTGCTTGCAGCACCATTGAAAAGTAGCCCTTTCGGTTAATGTACTGGCTGGCCTGGTGGTCCGGTCCCAGGATAGGAATGTGAGTTCCATCGATAGCCCCAGCGCAGTTTGGGAATCCCATCGCGGCGAAGCCATCTATGATGACCTAGACGTTTCCAAGGGTCACTACCTTTGACAGCAGTAGCTCAACGATTGCGTTGGCTACTTGCATCACAGCAACCCCCACGGTAGATTTGCCGATGCCAAAGTGATTCGCGACTGACCGGTAGCTGTCTGGCGTTGCAAGCTTCCAGAGGGCTATGGCCACTCGCTTCTGGACAGTCAGGGCTGCTCGCATCCGGGTGTCCTTGCGCTTCAGGGCAGGGGACAGCAATTCACAAAGTTCCAGGAAAGTTCCCTTCCGCATACGAAAGTTTCGCAACCACTGTGATTCATCCCAGACCTGCAGCACTATGTGGTCCCTCCAGTCCGTGCTTGGTTCCCGGGCCCAGAATCGCTGTTCCACAGCATCAACATGACCCATTGCCACCATGATGTTCACGGCACAGGGTCCCGTGCTTTGTGAGAGGTCTGTGCCCCTCTCAGACTTCATGTCCTCATCGCGCTGCCGTAGCCTCCTCGCTTGATTTCTCAGCATCTGCCTCTGGAAAAGGTGGATGCTGAGGTGCGAGGTGTTGACAACGGCCATAACTGCAGCGATGGTCGCAGCGGGCTCCATGCTCACAGTGCTGTGGCGTCCGCACTGTCACTCACCAGAAAAGTGCGCGAACTGATTGCCCGCCGGCGCTTTCAGGGAGGGAGGGTGGGAGTGACGGTTGGATGACTACAGTTACCCAAAACCACCCTCGACGCATTTTTTTCCCCAGCAGGCACTGGGGGCTCAACCCAGAATTCCAATGGGCAGCGGGGACTGCGGGAACTGTGGGATAGCTGCCCCCAGTGCACCGCTTCCAATGTCGACGCTTGTCCGGTTAGTGTGGACTCACAAAGTCGAATTACTGTCCTTAGTGTGGATACACACGTTCGACTTTGTAATATCGATTCCACGTATTCGATTTAAGTACAATCGAACTACTCTCGTAGTGTAGACATATCCTTAGACTGCTCTTGAGGAAGTACTGTTTTAACATTAAATGGCCAATGGGGGAAGGACGCGGGACATTAAACTGTCATTGAGTTCACCTGCTTAGAACTCCTTGGGGCAGGAACTGTTTTCCTCGGTTTTGTACAGTGTTGAGCACGTTGTCAGTGTTCTACAAATAACAGCAATAGTAATGAAATTGCCCATGCTACTTCAATAGTGAGACCCCTTCTGCAGCAGGCTTTCCAGTGCTCTCCTGTCACTCTGCATATGCTACATGTCCTTTCTCCTTCCCTCCAGATCAGTAAGGGTTCTGGGGATATACTAAGTCCAACGAGATGCTATTTTTTCATATATCTCAACAGTGGAAAAAAAGCTTATGAACATGTAGCTAAAGGACAAAGCTATAATCTCAAGGGAGGAATTTAGGTTAATGAACTTCCAATACAGTTCTGTTGAGCGTATGGGCTTTTTTATACCCACTATTCCCTTGTAAATAAACCCTTCCCTAGAACTTTCAGTTCATATTTCAGTAGTATTGGGAGGCACAACTTACTTTAGAAAATCCAGAAACATAGAAAGAGACAGTGGAAATTCTCCTTTCAATATAGCTCATAGTACTGCATTACTGAATCCCATGTGATCGAAACTGACATACTTTAGGTGTATTCCTCTGAAGTGTTGTGGCAAGGTCAATAGAATTGGAGGGGGCCAGAGCCTTACAGAATCTGGCCATGTAGGTCCTGCTAAATTCTCATATCAGTGTGTAAAATGTTTATGGATAGCTCATTATCATTGCTGGTTGTCACATTCCTAGGTCCCTGTGCCTCTAGATAAGTATGTATACTACTATGAGTTGATTGCTTTACTCTTCCTGCAGTTGTTTCTAATATAAGGCCATAACAAAGCACACAGTGCATGCAGACAGTAGCTATGCTAAGGAAATAAGTAGCTCATCCTGATAATTGTATCTATTTATTGGAGACCTGCTGTTTTATTGATCTATTTTTCTGAATAATGGGGTCAATGCATCTTGTCCTCCTTTTGAAGAACGAAGGAGCATTGAATTGTCATTCAGGTGCAACATCATTATGGCAAAAATTATATTCAATGCTGAGTGAATTATAAAATTTGAGGTTACTGTATTGAATGCTTATGATCTATGATACATATCACATGTCTGCAGAATTAGAGACTATTAAATGCTTTGTTACCTTTGATAAGTGTTGTTATCAATTATACCCTTAATTATTATTCTCTGTCAGGATAATCTCTATAAATACATTTAAGGCAGGGTTGAAAGGTTATAATTCTATGTCATTAATTGTAACTTGTGCAAATCAGAAAATGTTTCCGAAATTGCTCTTTTGATTCTGAATCTTTCCCTTAAATGATTTATTCAAACAGATTAAGGGGAGGAAGACAAGAGGCTAATGTAATGCTATATTGCAGAATCATCAGTCTGTATCACCCTGCTATTTAAGAATTAATTGATCCAAAGAATTTACTGTGTAGTCAGAGAAGATAGGTCCAAATATGATGTAGTATTCAACTCAAGTTTATGGGTTTGAAAGAAATAGGAGGACCAAATTCAAACCAAATGCAAAAGGCAGAAAGACAGTTGTCTCTTTGGTTTTATGTTCCCTTAAAAATAAAATCAAATAACTGTATTGCACTAAAAAGCAGGAAATGGTAGTGCATTCTGGCTGATCCTCTAAGGCTGAGGGGAGTGCAACTGCAAAGTCACACCCTGAAGATAAGATTATAGCTAATCAAGGTAGAAAGCCACCCAAACCCCATTAAGACCACCTGTGACCATGGATGAGAAGCTGGGGTCTCTTGGGGGTAAGGGTTCTATGGGGACTAATAGACAATGTTGCAAAGCTTGTGGAAAGCCCAGAAAGTTCAGATAATCATTTGGAAACATTCCACTTGAACCGTTTTGGGACTGGTTCATAACTAAATAAGCACCAAGAGCTAGATCCTAGCCCCTGTTCCACCTGTTTCATGCTGCTGGGGAGATTTCCTCCTAACTGTTCAGTTGAGGATTAACCCTCTGTGGAGAATAACCAAACAAGTGTAGATTCTCTGTAGCCACCAAAGCAATACAGTTCTCCAGCCATCCTTTCCTTCTACCCCGGGCATGCCTTCTTCACTGTGGGCTCTAATGGGGGGGTTTAGGTAGAGCCATTCTGCCAGCTTTATGCCAGTGAAGGATCCCCATTATGCTGGGGGTATTCGCCAAGAGCTATTTTTGTGACATAAAATTAGGTCCGTTGTCTACTCCCAGAAAACTATACAAGTGTCTCAGTAGTTATGGTGAAGTGGATAAAATATATTTAAACAGATTGGGTGAATCCTAGGCATTTTACAGAGATTCCCACAAGTCTAAAGCCAGCATAGGCTCAGTTCAGCTCCTTTGAAAGTATTGCAAAAAATTGTGTCTTTGAAGCCATATTATATGGTATTGTGTATTCACATGTGCTTGGTATACTGACATTATCAAATGGCTCACTGAAACTCTGACACCATAATGCATGGCAACCCAATTGTTTCAATCCATGCTTAATGATTATTGAATTATTAAACTTGAACTTACCATACTGAATATTTAAAATCATCATGTTTTTCTAGAATTAAAGCAAGTGGAACAGAGAGAAACTATTAAATGCTTGGTCACTTTCAATAAGTGCTATTATCAATTATATTCAGTGGTTATTATTATCTGTCAAGATCAGCTTTGTGAATATGGAGCCTTCATGATGTTAATATACCCATGCATATTAAAATATATGAAAAGTTGCTATGCATGAAGAGTAGCTGATTTCCACATATTTATAACTCAGATGTTTCCATTAAAAACATCTAAACTATCTGGTTCATAGTATGAGCTAACAGGCTGAAAAAAACAAATTAAAGTGCTTGTAGTGTTTTGGAACCAGTAGACCTTAAAAAGAATCCACACCCAATAAAGCAGTGTTTTTACAACAGCCAAATGGACTCTTATGAAGATGTGTAAAGTAAAACATTCCAAACCATGTGTGAGAGGGTGTTCACCCCACGCAGGATTTTAAGGAGTTAAAGTGAACAGGTAAGCCAATTAACTGCCCGAGCTTCACATAGAGGAGTAGCCAGGGAGCAGGGAGTTGATTAAAAGAGGCTCAGCTGAGCAGGAATGGGCAGGGCCTATAAAACACAGGAGCTGAGAACAGACAGAGCTGTGGGCAAAGAGCAGTCGATCCCTGGGAAGAGGAAGGAATGTTTTGGGGGCTACAGAGAGGTAGTCTGCAGTCACTCCCTGGGGAGGAAGTTGGTAGGCAGTCTAGGGAAGGTGCTGAGAGGGTAGTGCCCAGAGCTGCTGAGCTGAAGGTCCCTGGACTGGAAACCGGAGTAGAGAGTGAATGTGGGTTCCCCTACTGGCCACTGGAGAAGTGGCACCATAAGGGCAATGCAGGAGAAGACTGTCTGGAACTGTTTGCATAGAAAGACTTTGGGGTAACCCCGGAAGGAGGAAACACAGATGGTGACGCAACCAGAGAGCCAAGGATGCTGCGGTTCCTGGAGTGAGGCAGGTCCACAGGGTGAGAGGACGATGGAAGAGACACACCTAAAGAGGGTGCACCAACTGGCAGAGTTAATCCCCAGTACGGCCAGCAGGAGGCACCACTGTGATGAGTGGATCCTGTGACATCATGTTAAAAACATATATGTTCTTTCTGCCAAGTGCCATTAGCAACAGAAAGGACCAGATTCAGTAGATGATTAAGGGGTTCTTGTTTAAAATAAATAAAATGATTGGCCCCAGTCAAATCCCCTGGTCCTCTTTGCAGGTGTTTCTTCCACTCTTGCAAGCATTTAGGAGACCCTCTGATAATGAAATACAAATACTACTTATCTGAGAAATTAAAATAAAAATACACAATAAAATAAACAGAAGAGGCATATCAGGGTCATGATTATTCTACATAACATCATCTCACTCAAACTCCATGACCATTCACTTCTGTGGACATTGATTTCACACCTTCTGATTTTCCAAGATGAGCCACGGAAACACAAAGCCCCTTAAAGGTTTATTTAAGTACAGAATCTTGTCACTCTGTTTATGCAATCCCCCATACAAATACTCTTTGTCTTTTTCTTCCTAGTTAACATAGCCACTACAACTCAATCCTTGTAGAGCCCAAAAGTCAAAAGCAAATTTAGGTGATCTCTTATCTCATCCAATCCAGTGAAAATGATTTCTCAATTTATCTTTTTCTTTTTTTCTTCCTGAGAAACATCTGCTCCCAACAGTAACAGAAATATTGTTAGAAATACTAATGCTATTATTCTTGTTTGAAGGTAGTTACTTTCTTAAACATATTAGAGCCTTGTACATGTTCTCCAGTTTTAAATCATAACTATCTTCCTACGAAACAGAAGCACTGCATCATGTAGATCCATTATGAAAGTCTAGTGCTTGCTGGAAATACTGTGGAGGTGATGTTTAGAGAGGACCTTGCTAATACTGCCTTCATATTCCTGCAGGAAGAAAATTAAAGGATAGATTAAATATCCATGGCTTTCTCTAGAGTGACCTAAAATCTTGACCCCTTGTTTTGGGTTAACTAGTGTCTTCTTTGCGTACACTTTTAGAGAGTGATGTCACTGAGAGAAAAATAATTCTGAATGTATGGACAAATAACTGAAAAAGATACATGACATGCCCTGTCAAATATTTCTTGGTTCATAGGTTATTCCTTCACTTCCCTCCCCCCTTGCCCAAAAAAATACCCCCAGCATATGTGCTGCTAGTTCTGATGTCCCATCCCATCTGTTTTAGACTTTCCTCTATAGACACAGTACAAACTGGGAAAAGGAAGAATAAAATTTGTGGTATTTCTTACTGTTTCTGTTAGAGATGGGTTGAACATGAAGCACCAGGTATGAGGAATGGAAGCTTGACCTCCAGTCTATTGGTTCACTGTTATTTATCATCCAATTGACACAAAAGGAAAATATCTCCTTTATTTTGGCTGCTACAATAGTTGAATGAAGTTCCACAGCTAATCACACTCGCCATCAAAGGTGACCAAATAACAGCATAGCTTTTCCAAAACAGGAAACAATGCCATACTCAATCATGCAACACACGCTGCCCCTGATGAAGACTTCAGGCAGGCCCAAATCATTCTGGCTAACCCTGAATCATGGGCATAAAATAGGCAACTTCTTGGCCCTGCCAAGAAGAAAAGGCTACTATTAATATTAAATTATACACACTCAAAGAGCACATTCATTACATCAATATACAAGGTTGCATGTGCCTGATCATTCTTACAATCTCAGGGTTTTCTGTGGTGACTCAGCCTCATGTACTGAAGCAAGTCCTAAAAATACTCCTTTTGAAAGAGCTTCTAGGGATGATGCCCATTTTAGTTGATCATATTTGTCCAATTTTGTGATACATTTTCAGAAATTCTGCTTTGAAGAGGAAGAACATCAGGGACTGATGAGTATTGCCCATCATTTAGAAGATAACAGCCTGTCCTTTTCCCCCTTTTGCTCATGGATCTCTGAACAGTTCTGTGCTTGTAGTTGTCCCCTTCTCCTGTCCATTAAGACAAGTATTTCTTATCAGAAATCAGACTAAGAGGTTGCACTGTCAGAAAACACTGGTATTTCTGTATCTTTCATTTCCATTTTTTTCTTTATTCATTCCAGGAATGTTTCCATCCATTGTCTTCCCTTATCATGGATGTCTTCTGGTTACTGAAGAATTTCAGAGAGGTCAAAGCCACTCTCTATTATTTTCTTTAAACCCACCAGTGGCAAATGCTTCTCTGATAACTCTCATATCAAGAGATACTGAACCCTGTTAAATGATATTTCACATCATCTCCTCTCAGCTTATAAATTGATTACCTGCTGGTTTTACAAGAAGATACTGTACTTCAGAAGTAACAGCCTTATTGGGAGATACATTAGCTTCTAACATTCTGCCATACTCAGGCTAGTCTAGTCTTGGTAACTGCACTTTATGATTACCTCATCTATCTCAGGACATTTCATGTCAGATCTGAAAGTACAGCTATTGTAAGTTTCTAGCTCACTAATATTAACCTCAGAGCTGAAGATGACAGACTATTATGTAACCTTACATGCTTCTGAGCCCTTGCTGCACCAGTTTCTGTCCACGTACAGTAGCAGTTCATTTTGCCTAACAGCACTGAAACACGACTTTAATATTCCTGAGTGATTATAGCTAGTGAGATAAAACACAAAAGACTCTTTTAAAGTGACACCATCAAGTACATTTTAATACTTTAAAAATATGTTCATAACTAAACAGGACATGTACACAAATAAAAAGATGGAAAAAGCAAAGTCAGAATTGAAATCAATTACAAGGATCACAAAAACTTATGAAGTATTTCAAATAATCTGTCAACTATCAGAAAGATAGAGAAATCTAATTTAATAACCAACAAAAAAGTTTACAGTGGGTAGAAAACACACTAAAATTTCTGTCACATATTATACATGTAAATGTGGTACATTATTGATAATCATCGTAAAAAAAATTGAGTAGGACAGTGTTAGACATTTGCTGCAAAAGTCTATTAACTGATCACTGCAGCCAGAAAACATATGAGACATACTCATTATAAGATGAGAGAATATATGATCTAGAAAGAAAAATTATGCCATTCCACATCCAAGTAAAAAATATTGCCTGGCTAACCTATGCACATTTTTTTAGCCTTAAAATACTTTGAAATTTGCCAAAATCATATAACAAAATATATTTTGGAGTATGGTACTACATACCCAGAAGCATTCACTATTATGTTTGAGAAAGTCACACTATTTGTTACAAATAATGTATTCATGGAATTTGCTCCTTTTTTTCTTTGCAAATTATACGCAGACAAAAATGAATTATCAATCTTTTGTTCATAATTGTGCTAGAAAGTTTTTTCCTGCATGCTGGAGCCTCTGGGATGTTTGTAAACTGTTTGCAGCAAATACTCTATTGAGTATGTCATGGTCAGACTCACTTTCTTTGAATTGTGTGATATTTCAACTAAGTAACATGGATGCTTTCTGTTCTCTGGCTAAGTGGCATAAGGTGAGCGCTTCCAGAGCAAACATGGCTGGTTGTGTCTGCATACTTTGGTTTGTTAACAAATACCCGTAAAATTAATAACAATAATGAAAGGATGAAAGCTCCTCACCAAACATTTGTGGAAACATACACACAGTTGCAGAATGTCTGTGGAAAAATTAATGAAAAAGTATACAGATATGGTTGGAGACTATCACAATTTATATTTCATAGACATATTTGTGAATACTTTTTTCTCACTGCGTGCTCAGTCCATAACTCTAGGAAGGCAGTAGGAAATGTCTCATTGACTTGGACAGGCTTTGGACCGGGGCCTATTTTCCCAACAGTATTATATCAAGCCTCCACCAAAGTTGACAGAAATATAGCATTATATTACTATATGTTCAATATTACTATTGATCACTCGCATTTCTCCAGTGACCATCATTATCCTTCAGCTTTGCCAATGCCCATGAGAGCGACTGGAGTGGTTCCAGCAGCGCTGCCTCAGGAGGATTCTCGGGATCAGCTGGGAAGATCGACGCACTAACATCAGCGTTCTCTCTGCAGCCAACATCAGCAGTATAGAAGCACAGGCCATGAAACACCAACTCCTCTGGGCTCGCCACTGTGTACATATGCCTGAAACTTGCCTCCCGAAGCAAGTACTCTTCTCTCAATTAAGTCAGGGAAGAAGGGCTTGTGGAGGGCAGTGGAAGCGCTTTAAAGACATTTTGAGTACACCTTAAAAAGGGAGGCATTAAGTCCTCCCAGTTCGTTGGGTTGGCACAGAACAGAACACTGTGGCACCACACCATACACCAAGCCACATCTCACTTTGAGAAAAGATGTGCTCATGAGACAGAGAAGTGACAAAGGAAGGAAGAAAGGGCACAACAGTCCAGCCAACAATTATGTGTCCTCCAAGATTACACCTGTCACTTCTGTGGGAAAATCTGCAGAGTATGAATTGGGCTCCTCAACCACTTTAAAACTCACCAATGAACCCCTTTGGCAGACATCATCCTCGCATTGAGGGATAGCTGAAGAGTAGTTCCTATATTATAAAAAAACATATCGTAAATATGTTGAAGATAACTAATGTAGTAGAGTAAGCTTATGATGGACTGGTTGCTCCTGTAAAACCCTGCGTTGTAGGAGCTGTGAAGATCTCGGTACACCCCTAACAGTTGACAATTGATCCTCATCAGATGAAGTGAAATCTTGCAACTGCTTTTCAGTATTGAGTTACCTTCATAAGTTCCCTTCCATATCACTGGTTTGCCTTTCTACTGTATCATGGACGTGGTTGTTCCCATCACCAGTCAGCCTCTTTGTTACTCTTATGCACATCTACAAGTGCTTTAAAAGATCTTAGCCATATTAACGTAATACATGATGAGAAAAACTGTGAAAACTCAGAGGACCAGATTCTTCTCTCATTTATCCTAGAATTAATACAAAAGTAACTGAAGTCATAGATACACAAATGTAAAACAAGAATTAAGCCTTCAGGTTCTACCTCACTCACCCCCTGAAATTTAACAGAGGGTTTTTCATTCTCTAGCAAACAAAGGTATAACAAGATCCAGTGATGGGAAGAGAAGCCAGGCAAATTCAGACAAGAAATAAGTCACAAGTCTTCAACAGTGAGGGTAATTAGCCATTGGAACAACATACCAAGGGTTATGGTGAATTCTCATCACTGAAATGTTTTCAATTGAAGATTGGATTTTTTTCTAAATGGGTTGCTCTACTTCAGAGAGGAATTAATTCAGGGAAGTCCTATGGTTTGTTATACAGGAGGTCAGAATAGATGATCACAATCGTCCCTTCTGGCCTGATAATGTATGCTGCACTGTTTAACTCTGCTAGGTGGCTTATTTTGGGTTACTTCCTTTGGTAATGTCCATATGTTTGTTGAGGAATAATGGACACACAGATTCTGGCAGCAATGGTTCACTCTCAAAATTTTGATTTAGGAGCTTCTGCTATTAATTTCTGCCTCATTCGTTTAATTTATTATCTTCTCTGAAGCTCCCACATCTACTCACCAACCTTCTTCAAAAACAGCACTGATAACACCTTTTAGTTTACAATTACCTATACATCGCTTTAGTTAGGTAGGTGAAATGATGTTTAAATATAATTACAGTCTGCTGTTGTTAGTCAGGCAAAATTCCATCAAGATTTTTGCCTTTGTAGGGACTGTAAAATCAAGCTCTAAATGTCAAGGCAGGAATGAACAGTGCAAAGCAGTGTTTTACTAAATTAATTGCTTAGTTTAATCACAAAATCTAGACTCATAGATATTAAGGTCAGAAAGGACCATCACGTGCTTTAACCATATATAGTTGAATCCTAACTCTGAAATCCCAATCTTTGTAAATATATTGTATGGATGGGGCATATTAAAAATGAATTGCTGAAATTCTATTCTGTGTATGGATAGTGAGGTTGGATAGACTAGAACGTTGGCTATACCTGAAAGTTGGATATGTGATATATGGTTTTTTTTTGGGGGGGGGGGGGCGGACAGGGGGAGAAGACACGGGAGAAATGGGGGGAAAAGGCCAATTTTGAGGAAGTTTATCTGAAAAGAAATTCTGTCCCATTGCTATCCTGGAAGTATTATGGACAACTGATCTGTACAATTATACCAGTTTAAATCCTTTAAACCAATATTTTGGAGTGGCAAGATAATAATAATCACACCTAACAACTCTGAGACGCCCAAATATCTTTCCTTTTCTTTCTTTTGGCAATCTTTTGAATCAGAACCATCCAACAACTTTAAACATATTTCATAAGAAAAAAGAAATTGCTGGCCAGCTGAGACCATGTAGGCCAAATTTCAACCTGGAGTGAATTTGACAGCTGAGTTATTGTGCAGACATCACTGACATAACATTACCCCCCTGAGTGGATGCATACATGGAATATGCTCTACAGAGGAACTGGAATAGCTTGTTTGCAATTCAGAAAGCCCAGCTTGAGTTTTAGGCTCTAGTGAAATGGATTGTAACTGCACAGTGATATGCTGGAGGGGGTATTTGGGAGTTCAGGGAGCCTCTTGCTTAAGTCCTGCTTCAAACTAAAATGAGACTTGGTGTGATACTCCTGTCTCTGATACTATAAAATCATTCCTGCCTGAAGTGGTCTAAAGATCAAATGCTTTTGCCTTCAGAATGTACCCGATTGCACCATATGACATGATTTTAAAATATATTTTCAGGGAGGATACATCAAGTCCCCCACCCCTACAAAGTTTGTTTCCCTCTCCTTCCTAGAAACACACATACGACACACACCCTTCAGGTTACATTACACTTAAGAGCAGACTTTATTATCAAAACACTTAATATATTTTTCAAGACCAAAGTCTGAACATTTCCAGCAAACAGCATTTGATGAAAGTCCTTCTCCCAGTGGTGCTGTCTCCCTCCGTGGTTCTAGTTGTGAGAAAGCATTTTTGTGTAACTGAGAATCTATTTGTTTTCCTTCACCCCCTGGGACATGGAGTTTATCACAAGCTAAATGCGTGGTTGAAATTGTAGTGGGAGCTCCTTGTTAAAATATTGACAGTTAACAACTGTAACTGCACAGAGAGAGGGCAAGGGGATCCTAAAGTAACAGATTCCTGCATGTATTCTAAATACACAGATTATAGCAAATTAAATGTTTTGAGCTGTCTTTCTGGGGAAATACAGAACATCTTTGTAATGGGGTAGCATGCTCTTTTAAGGGCTGGAGGCCTGGAACTGGATTAGCCCTGCCATGATACCTAGGATGGAGTGTGGAGTTTAATTAGTAAAACCAGCTGGATACAGAAGGCTGATTGCCTATAAAGAGCAGCAGGGGGAGGGGATGCTCAGGGGGACAATGAGAGACTGCAGAGACTGGTCAGAGTGAGTAGGCTCCAGTAGAGAACCCTGAGTCTTCAAGGAAGGTTTGGGAGATTCCCAGTGGGAAAGACTGGGAGTACAGACTTGATGGGGATTTGAGACCTTTATTTGGGAAATGATTTTGTTATTTTAATAAATCTAGGACCAAGGAAGGGTGTGCTGCGCCAGAGAAGAGTTTGTTTTGGTACTTTGATTTAAGAGGCCCTGGGCTGAAGAAGAGGGATACTGAGGAAGGGAACCTGTGGTGCGGCCTCTGGCCGATGAGGAGGTGCTTGGGAGGCAGCTAGCCCATTGACCATCTTCATCTCTCTGAAATTTCTCTCAATAAAGTGTCCTTGTGAGATTTCCTTTCCTCAGTTGCAAGGTAACATGTTTTTCTCAAAATGTGCCACAATCCACATGGCATCTCAGTCTTTCTTCTAAAATATAGATGTCTGGTAAAATTCCTACTGTGGCTTTTCATTCTTTATGCTCTCCGGTCTCTATTAATGAAAGAAAAGTTCAGATTACAGAACTCCATTTTTCTATCATTCTTTTGGGGTGAAATTCACCCTCTTGCAAGGGGCCTGCACAACATCCTATATACCATGTAAGCTCTTAGCCTGCAGTTTAAGGTGTATTGGATCTTAAATGAACCCTTTGCGTTGGGGTGAATTTCACCTTTGCTTCATAACTCAGATTGCAACACTTTTTACGTGACTTAGCTCAGCTGAGATAAATGGGTATTGCAATCAAATTACATTAGGGTCCCAGATGTCTCAAAATTAGGAGCTTTGTCTTATATAGGACCCTATTATCCCCCCACATCCCGATTTTTCACACTAGATATCTGTTCACCCCAAATTACAGAGAAACAGCATTCTGCCTGTTTATAAAGAAACACCACTCCTGTTGGAATGTTTGGAACACAAAAAGGGATCACAGCTCACACATAAACAGTGTGGAAATGGCCAAAATGATTAAATTACTATAAATGTATTCTTCTTTTGGAATATAAGAACAAATATTAACGTATCTGCCTCCAGGCAGTTCTAACTTGCATGCTGAGCCTGTGCTACTATCATAAACCCCACACCACAGGAAACTACTAACACTAACCATGACCAAAACATTTGTGTCCTTCTAACACTTTTAATATAATTACCCTAATGAACTCCTGCATTATTAAAGTTTCTAATGTACAGTAATTCACTATAAAAATCACTTGCTACATATTATAGTGTTCTCTGTTCATTCACATGTTATTAGGAAGCCATTTCATAACTGTCTGGACAGTAATATGGTGTGAAGCAAATGGTAGCACTTTGGAAAATTATCTATGGTCAGTGATAAAATATGATATAACTCTCATCGGGGTGGATTAAGAATAAATGAGGCCTGCTTCTGCTAAAATTTCAGGTCTCTTTGACGGACTTTTCCTCTCACCTTTCCTCTCAGAAGGACTCCACAACTGAACCCACTTTACAGATTTTCTGTTTCTGCAGCTCACACCTAAAGTTCTTGTTAGTGGTGTTGCCACATGTCAGCCCAGTGGGAGGAGTGCGAGTTCTTGTTAACATCATCTTAGGGGAATGGAGGAAACATGCCAACTAAGAATCCTAGCATAAGAAATTTCCCATCTGTCACCTGCCTAGAAGTGCCTGCCTGACCTTCCCTAATAATATAAACAGAGCTAGTTCTCCTTTGTCCATAATTTAGTGGCACCCTGGGAGAATTTGTTGAGATTGCAGAGCCATGACCTTTCCTGTACGGAAGTCATAGTAACTTTATATATCGTAAATACAGGTAGAATAAATATCGTATGGTGATGCTGTAACTAAGACCAGGGGAAGTGATGACAATGGTTTTTGTACGGGACCAACGTCATGCAGTATTCCTTGTCTGTGCCCTTGCCTCGTTTTTGTTCTATGTGCGTCTGGCAGTCCGACAGGGTAATAAGTCCCTGTTTTCAGTTGCTTATAAGCTTGCCAAGCTTTAATTGTTCTTGCTGAAAATTTCCATGCCAGGTGTCTGTATGAAGTTGTGAGATATCGACAAAAAAATAGTTCAGGAGTTGGGGCGGGGAGGACCCTTTGCTTTGCCCGCGTTCAAAATTTCTTCAAACCATTTCATGGAGCTCTAATTTCTCCATGATTTGGAACAGAAATTTGATATTTGACAGACAGGGTCACCTTGTGTCAAGGATGGGCTTTGTGTTGTCCCTGTGAAAGCCCACCCAAATTTGGTTGAATTATAAACTTCTGAAAATCTCAGTTTGCACAGGCCCAGGAGAATTTGTCAGGTGAATTCTCCAAAGAGTCCATCTCCACTGAGCATGCGCTAGTCAAGGGCTGTAGATGCTGAGTAGGACTTCTGCTGCAATTGCTCCTCCTGGCTGCTATGGGCCACTGTAGTGCCAGATCCAGGAACTGAGAGTAGGGAGAGTCTCCTGGGCTCTCAGTGCTCCTGCTGCTGAGACCCAGCGTGGGAATTTGGGGAAGGAGGAAGCAGCATGATCAGACAGGATGGTGAGGCTGGAATAAGGAGGTGTGAGGGAGACTGGAGCTGAAACGAGAAACAAGGGGGTTGGGCAAGGGAAAGATGGTGTGTCCTGATTTCTGGGAGCTCAAGTTGAGACACCTGGGGGCTGCTTTGCAGAAGCACTGAGCATTCACAACTGCAGCTGCGGTGAATGGGAGCTCTGTGCTGAAGGTAGTGTAATGCTAAACTCTCTGAAAAATCAGGCATCTCCAAGTGAGGCACCCAAAATTTGTGTACCCTTTTGACTTTAGACCCACTTTAGACCCACCCCCTCACCAGGGTGTTGTGTATAAATTTATTATTGTTTATGAAGCACTTAGATGCTGCAATGATGAACACCGTGGAAAAACCTACAAGGAAATTAATAATTCTGTCTTCAGAGCAGGGTGTGAATAGTGTGCAGTAAATATGGCATTGGGCCATAAGTTGGACAGGGAGAATACAACAAAAGATTGAATAACTGAGCATTACGTGCACACTGTCCTTTCTGTGCACTGAATAAGGCCAGGATTCGGGGGGAAGTAGTATGTGATCATGTCATTAAAGGCTGTATGATAATGCTTACACACAAGGAAGCAGAATTAAGGTCAATTCTGGCATTTCCTAACTTGTGAATACTTGATTTTTATTAAGGTTGCAGTGTTCTCTGAACACATTTTTGTGTGTGTGATATTGTACAGAGAGCAGAATAAGTGCATATTGAAGTACGCAATAATGTGTGCTGCTTCGCCATTTACTAGGCGCAGTGGCTGTTATGTCACTGGGAATTTTTAAATTTATTGTCAAGAGCACCCTGATCTAAAGCTGTTCTACGTGACCTTGATGATAAACTGCTGCTCTTGAGCCACAAAGCTTACATTAAAGATGTGCAGGTATAAGGTCAGAAGATCACAATATAATATAATGTAATACTAGGCGTTATGGATGTGTTTGGGGCATGTTTTATGCTATAGCAATTTAGTTAGGAGAAGAAACACTCGAAAACCCAATGACCTTAAGTTTGTATCTAACTCATTCTAATAGCAAGCCATTTGTCACACCTTTTTGTTGAGCATTACAAGAAGCAACTGAAAATAAGCACTACCTGGTCTTTTTAAAAATTTCAAATATTGGTTTATTGCAGGGGTCGGCAACCTTTCAGAAGTGGTGTGCCGAGTCTTCATTTATTCACTTGAATTTAAGGTTTCGCGTGCCGGTAATACATTTTAACGTTTTTAGAAGGTCACTTTCTATAAGTCTATAATATATAACTAAACTATTGATGTATGTAAAGTAAATAAGGTTTTTGAAATGTTTCAGAAGCTTCATTGAAAATTAAATTAAAATGCCAAGCCCCCTGGACCGGTGGCCAGGACCCAGGCAGTGTGAATGCCACTGAAAATCAGCTCGTGTGCCGCCTTCGGCACGCGTGCCATAGGTTGCCTACCCCTGGTTTATTGTTATCCAATTTCCCCTAAAATGACCATAGAGGATTCCTCCATTAGATAAATGTCTGTCATCAATTTATGCAATAGGTGGCTCATTTGTCCCTTGAGGTAACAGTAAATCACTGTCTTGTCTATCCACATGCTGAGCCTAATTAATGTTTTGTTATTTTCCTGATTTTCTCTTTCTTACAGAAAGAATATCCAATGAAAGGCAGTGGTAAACTCCTGTCCAGTGGCCAACTTCCTGGTAGTAACATAAGGGGGTTGCATTTGGCAGCATTTTCACTTAGACTCTGAATTATTCAACCTCTTATCATTTTAACATTTTTTTTTAGCATTTATCTTACTGTACTTTTCAATATTAGATTTTTGAAACAGTGGGAGAAAACCTGTTCATCTTACAGCCCTTTTCAGAACCTTTGAGGGTACTCTGCACCGATAGGGGACTTTCTGCTGTACCTAAAAAAAGGAAAGGATAGAGAAAGGTAATACACATGGGAATATGAAATGCAAACAAGCAATAATCCCGTGTGCATATTTTACCCTAGTTACTTGTAACAAGAATTAAATGGATGATTTTGCTACTAATCAGTTATTACCAAATTGCATTTTGCATGTGGTCTTTTGTTCAGAACTATTGATTTTCTTTTTAAAATGTGCATTTTAGTAATTCATCAATGGAAGAGAAAGTGCCTTAATAGCCTTTAGAAAATGTCCCAATACACTTATAATCTCACTACAGGGCTGATGAGAGCGGGGGAAGCCGGTACAAATTACTGGGGCCCGGCTTCCCCGGCTTTCCCCCACTCTCGTCGGCCCTGTTTAGCCGGTCCGCCCTTGCTGGCGGGCCCAAAAAAATTCTGGGCCCGGCTTCCCCGGCTTCCACCCCCCTCGTCAGCCCTCTTTCACCGGTCCACCCTTGCTGGGCGTCCTGAAAATTTTTTTTCACCGGGGCCCAAACCCGCTCTTGGCAGCCCTGTCTCACTACGGTCTTCACCACTTACTCATATGATTGCTTACCCCTTTTTTATGTGGTGTGTTAGTCCCATTTTATTTGTGGCCATTTATGTATATCTATTCATCTGCTTAAGTGCCTCTAAAGTATAGCTGGATGTATACGGCCAAAAAAAAAAAAAAAAGTGAAGTGAAGGTTTGGAGCTTAGCTTGTGGTTAGGGTGAAAACAAGGAAAAGGGCAAAGTTCAGATTCAACACCAACAAAATAGCGAAAGCTGTTCTTGCAAAGATTTTGCCCCCAGTCGGTGGAAATCTCATAAAATCAAAGTTTCATGAAACTGTAGCTGCATCCAAATTGGAAATTGGGCTCTTATATTTTTTGAACGCAGAAGTAAAACTGTGGGGAGTGGAAATAAAGGGAAAAGTAAGATCCGCAGCTATATATCAAAAGATCCACCTTGCAACAAATACATTATAAATATAGAATTGTTATTGACTTTCCAAAATCACAATTTCATATCATACTATAATATGCCAATGTGACTTACAATAGAATAAGGTGCTACTCTGACAGAAGTCTCAAAGCTTGTTGGATGAAAAACTCTTTGAGATCCACTAATCCCATGAGACCAGTCTGATAGGCCTATAGAGAAGGCATGGTCTGATAGTTGTGGCACTGCTGCAGTAATCAGAAATCACTGACAAGGTTAAACAATGGAGGTATACTATCAGTCCAATGCAAGCACCAACAGAATAACTAGGTAGTGGGACAAAGCATACCTGAAGGGCATTTAAGGACTGGTGGAGGAGGAACAATTTATATGTTCCCTACGGTATCTTCTATTCAAAGCAATATTGAGAACAGTCTTTGAGGAAGGCTGCAAACCTGTCTTGTCTGGTAGTCACTGCAACAGGGAGACTTTAAAGGAATGAGATGGGGAAAAAACTTTTTGATCTTGAATGAAGCAATGAGCAACAGTCTATTCTCAATGTAGTTAGCTGAATAGCAGTAGAGAGCGTGAACATATTACAAAAACAAAAAAAAATTCCATATTTGCCTGGAATTTCTGCTTTTCATATTTATTTATTCAAGCTACATTAATTTAAATTCATTTTGCAGACAGGGTACATGAAAATTTTTGGGATGAAGTTTACTTTTGCAAGTGGCTGAATATACTATACAAATTTACATATAAACCAACTGGCCTTTACTGATGAGCTGGGACAGTAAGAACATGCCATTATTATTGTGAAATATTCTCTGAACGTGGAGAACTTTTGTATGTTAAAGTATTAACTCTAGATGGTTACACATTATTTTCCATAGAAATATGCTGTTGCTCCCTGAAGTTGCTGCTATGCCTGCTAAAACGCCCCATCATTTCTTCCCTTTCTTTTATAAGCAGAAGTAGAATATGCTTCTGTTCCATGACACGTTTAAATTTCACTTGCACAAAAAAAAAAAAAAAAAAAAAAAGAGGTGGAATGAGGTTGCATTGCATTGTTTGAATCCAGATTCATTTTGACTTTGGGAGCTGGATTTTTATTTGATTCCTGAATTCAAATTTGACGGAATAAAAATGGCAGAAAGTGTAAATTGATCTCACAAGCTGACTCTGAACTTCCTCCCTTTTTGTTGGTCATTCACCATTAGAAGTATTCAGTGGTAGGGGATATGAAGACTCCACTTCCTTCCTCTCTTCAAGGGATGTTTGGTGGGCACTGGCTGCCCATTCCATTCTATTAGCTGCCAGGTTGGTTCAAGAGCTTTTGGAATTTGTAATGCAGCTGGTGGTAGCAGAGACCCTGCCACTCCCTACTGTATATGTGAGACAGCAGCCTCAACAGACAGCCCCCTTCCAAAAGATGCTAATGGCAGAAATAGCTAACCAGTGCTTTCCCCAAGACCTCACAAAGAGGGGAAGGTGTGGAGACTTGATGGCTGCTTTCCCTAAAGACTTTTAATGGTATGTAGCTGGGACAAGAAGCTGTAGGGGTCTGGGAAAGAGGAGGTTCAGAAGGGATGAGCCTTATATTGGGGAAGCAAAACTAGGCAGAGTATGGATGGGACATAGGTGAGGCAAAGGCCACCTCTTAATTTGGAAGATTAAACTTGTCTATGTGTGGGTATGGTTGCTGTTCAGGGAGGCTGGTGCTAATTGAGATGGACATTATGGGGTCTGATGCTTGGTGTGTGAACTAATGTTCAATGTGAAGTCTGGGAGTCTGGCGCTAGATGTAGTAGCTAATGGAGATTGGAAGAAGCCTGGGGGCCTGAGACAAGGTTTGGGGTGCTTCTCCTTCCCCTGCCATACAGGTTTGGTTGAAGAAGCTATGGAGATGGCTTCACAGCCTTTTAAAGCTCCTCTTCCACTCTCCTGGAGGTGAGTGCAAAGCAACTGCTATAGGACTGGTGCAGGAGTCAGATAAGTGGAACAGAAGCCAGGCAGGGTCAGCAGCAGGATGATGCTGAAGAAGGGAGTGAGTTGTGCCTCCTCACCCCCTACCTCCCTTTGCCCCAGGGAATTTTGCTTCCCCCCATCAAGTTTGGTGCACAATCCAGCAGGCACTCTCTCATGGCACACATGTTGGTCATGGCCCACCAGGTTAGAAGCCCTGCAGACAGCAAGGTTGGGCCTGATATATACCAGCCAGAAAAGCTGTATCAGCTTATTTCTAGCAAGAGCCATGGGTATGCACAAGAAAGGTGCTAACGCACCAAAGTAGACAGGGCCTGCAGGCAAATTTTTGTACTCATATGATTGTGTCTAAAACTGTTAAGATTTTTGAATGTCCTTTTTGCTGAGTAAATCTTGTAGATAAGAATTTATGTGTTCCCAGTCATTTGCTGCTGCTCAGTTTGACAAATGGGGAGAAGTGGCTTGTGTCATGGATACTGACAATATCAGTCACAGGTCTGTCATCAAATTAGAAAGCACCATCATCGGGAGAAAGGCCCATGAGTGTTTAGGTTCATTTGGCTTCTCCATATTTCACTGTTGAAAAGTGGCTGGCTGCAGGGCCGGATTAAGGAGGGGCTTTAGGGGCTGCAGCCCAGGTCCCCGGCTCAAGGGAGGTCCCGCAAAAATAAATCACAGGCAGTGATCTCTGATTCTGGGCTGCTAAAAATCCCACGGTGGAGCGGGGCGCTCAGGCAGGCCGCTCCCGGAAGTGGCTGGCTGCTAGGTCTTCTCTGTGACCCCTGGCCAGGGGGCAGCTCTGCACACTGCCCCTGCCCCACCCCCAGCATCATCCTTGCAGCTCCCATTGGCCGGTTCTGGGGGTGGCGCTTGCGGGCACGGGCAGCGCACAGGCAGCGCATGGAGACACGCTGTCCCCCTCCCTCCAGGGGCCACAGAGACATGCTAGCAGCCAGCTGCTTCCGGGAGCAGCATGTGGCCACGGCATGCAGCAGCCGAGGGCCGCCTGTGGTAAGCACCTCCCAGCCACAGCTTGCACCCTCGCACCCCGTCCTCCACCCCAACCCCCTGCCCCAGATCAGAATCCCCCTTCTGCACCCAAACTCCCTCCCAGCCCCTGCTCCCCCTTCTGCACCCCAATCCCCTACCCCAGCCCTCCCCCACCAAACTCCCTCCCAGGAAAAAGACTTGTATACAGGGGCCCCACAAAATCTAATAGCCTCAGGCCCACAGGAGAGTTAATCCAGCCCTGGCTAGCTGGATTACTTGTACTGCTGAAAGTAACTTGAAATTGTCCCATCTACAGCGGCCACAACCAAAGTAAGTGACAGTAATGTTTTCTGCTGAAGAATGTGCAGAGATATTGATCAGAATGGGCATTAGTGCTCATTAAAGGAAACCAATCTAGAATGAAAAACAGAGCTTGAAAAAATTAAGTGCTGAAGGGTAGCTTCCCTAATGGATTCATTCCCACTGATTCACTCCCACAGGCACTGTCTCTGTCTCACCCCACCCCCTGTCTGCCCCTGTGTGCTGCTGTGCACAAACCCTGTGGTGTGGAGGACCCCAAATCCTGTCCATTTCACTATGACTTGTAAATCAGAGTCACAGCAAATGAAATAGAGGATAAGTAACTGTACTATGAAAATGGCATTGGGTGTATGCATGCACTCAGTGATTCTCCATAATGATAGCTTAACATAAAATGGAGACCAGTGCATAGGTGCTGGAACCAGGTGTGCTGGGGTACTGCTGCACTCCCTGGCTTGAAGTGGTTTCCATCATACCCAGGGTTTACAGTTTGGTTCAATGGCTCTCAGCATCTCCACTATACACATTGTTCCAGCATCCCTGGACTACTGGATTCTATCCATGCATTTGGCAGATATGGCCTTGTCTATCTTGGGATTTTAGGAAATAAGATAAGTGAATGTAAGGTTTGCTGGATGGCCAGCAAATCTGTCTTTTATCTTTCTGTTTCCCTTGGTTAGGAAGGAACTTGGTTATTTCTATATCTGTAAGGAGTATGTAGTCAAATTCAATGATTGTTCCAGTGCAAAAAGTAATATAGGAAAAGATTCAAAAGGTCCTAACATAGGCCTTCTTTGTCTTTCTCCCTAGAATGCTCCTCTCTTATTCCCTGAGAAATTCAAAACCCTAAAGATATTTTCAGTCACTCCTCTTGTTTATAAAGATGAGGTCATGCAATCTAGGAAAGATGCCCTCCAAATCAGTTGGCTAAATTAAGAAAAAACATCTTAAGTATGCACTGTTTGATTTTTTCAGTGCTGCTCATTGCCATAGTATTTACATGCATCACATACATCCATGAATTTATGCTCACAACATGCCCCCAAAGAATGGAAATATTTTTACACAGAGGGGAAGTTGAGAGACGGGGTCCAGCCCCAAGTCACAGAGCATATTTCTGCTGGAGCCAAGAGCAAAACCCAGATCTCCTGAGTACCAGGCCATTATGTATACCACAAGTTCATCCTTCCTCTCTCAGGTGTGTGGGTTTGTAACTAAGAGATCTTGAGGGACTCTAATAAATTCTAAGTTGATGTAACATACACAGTAAGAAAGCCAGAAGAAGGGTTAAGTCATGCCAATTTAGACTCACTTACGAATTTGCCCTAATTTTCTACTCCACAAAAAAACCCTGAGAGTAAAGATACCGAACCATTTAAATATTGACTCAGTCCCCGCAAAAAAAAAACACCTCCCTGAGCGCAGCAAGTTTCAGCGCTATAAAGCGCCAGTGTAGACAGCGGCTCCCAGTGCTGGTAGCTACACCCCTCATGGAGGTGGAGATCAAGGTGGGTTTTTTTAGAGCCGTGACCACACAAGCTACATTAAAACACCTGTGAGCTATAATAGCGCCACAGCATTACTTAAATTACTGTCTCTCAAAGAACCGTTAAAAAGAATGAGCCAAGATCAGTGCTGGGGTAAATCCATTGTCATTTATGGGCATACTCATGGGATGTGTTTAGCCCAGTGTCTGAACACCAGTAGTATTCCTCATTGGCCACGTATGTGGCATGTTACTTATTCATATGCATTTTCAGATTTATTGCACTATTTTGACTTTTGTCATTTTTAGCACCTCTAGAAGGATGTATAATATTTAAAAAGCATAATTCCTATGATGGTGTAGTATGGCACAAGTCTATAAGACAGGTCTTGGAAACTAAGGCACTGTTACAGTTTATCATTATCTGGACATTTGTCGTAGAGCAGTTTTTCATAATAAGCTTCAAAAAAGGTGGAAGCCCAGATCTAAGATTCAGGTTTTTCAGAAGTAGTTCTATAACAGGAGCTTTATATTCTCTGCACTTCGACCAATAATTTCCACATGATCATAAAGATTGAAATAAAGCTTATTTCTCTATTTCACAATATAAATTGGAACTAAAAAGACTGTATTTTAAATATTGTATTTTATTTTATGTCCTTTATAACCTCTTTGCTTCACAGAATTTTCCTTAATCTATTTAGGAGAATGTGCTGAAATTAGAGGTGGGACAAAACCACCTATCAAATTCTGAATTTGGGGTGTTCAGAAAAAAATGAATCTCAAATCTGAACCAGGTTCAGGAGGGCACAAAGGCTGCTGGACCCAAAATCCACATTTCTACTTTGGATTCCAAGTGAAATATCATTAGAACAGTCGTTTTCAGAGCATTTTGGCATGAAACAGGATCCATGATTATTCCCAGAATGCAGGCTGAAAGAAGTCACCTGATAAATTCTGTAGGCTCAAATCTTTGGAATTTCATGCATCACAGCTCTCTGAAGAGCTTCTGACTGTTCTGTGCAATTGGAAAGTATTAAAGAACCTTATATCTTCAGATAGTTTGAGTTGTGTAGCAGAAAGAGAACATTTCACTTAATTTACATCTTGCTTTTCCATACACAAATTGACACATTTGTGTATGCAGTAAATATGCACAAAGAAAAATAGGAGAAGTGTGCAAGGATGTTATGGTTCCCTTTCATGACTCGCTTGATTTTTTTTTCTATAAATCACTACAAAAATAATCATGATAGATCCGTGCATACATACGTTTTGCATAAATTCCACATCTGACTCAGTGGGCAGACCATATGTTGTCAAGGTTTGTATGTATAGAGGGAAGGTAATACAAACAAGTACATTCTTACTAACTCCCTCTCCATTGGCTAAAATAACATAAATGGACCACATTTCAATTTGCATTTTGTCATCATATCAAGAACTGGATGTCTTTTTGTCAATGGTACATAACCACAAGGAGCTCCTCCTGTTGCAGAGAAAGTTCCATTCCAGCCATGGCTACAAACATTTGCCCCTGGAATTCTTTCTTTATATTCAGAGAAGATATCCATATTTGACCTAACAATCTTGACTGGTAGATGAAAGAGCTGATAGAGTAAGTATCCAATAATTGTATCCCTTTCATATCTATCCTTTTCAGATTTACTAACCAACCCTGTTTTTTGCACAGATTTTTTTCTAGAGAATACCATAGAAATATGGAACTATTAAGACAGGTGGTCTTGTAACCTAGAGGTCAGACAGGTGAACTAACAGCATTTTTAAATATGTTGCTCTGTCAAAATGATTGGCAGTTCTTCTGTTATGTGCATAAAATCACATATTGCTATGAATGCTAACTTAGTTGTCAGGAGCAGTTTTGCCATTCTGTTTAGCCTTGTGTCATGTAAGATTCCTTTAAGCAACTAAAAAAACAGCCATAATCCATTTGATTTTCTGTCTTCCCATGAGGAAAACTTTTGACAGATGATAAATAGCAACTGCTGACAATCATCAATGTGAAGCTATCATTCTTTTACATTAAATACAAAAACAGAGTTGTAAAGTCACCAGGGATAAGACTTTTGACACATAAGAGACAAATATATAATCCTCAGAACTAAATCATTGTTGGGATCTAAGCAAGTACAACAAAGCACAGCTGCTTTTAGAATCTCACAAAGTCAAACCAAAGCTAACTTTGATATCTGGAACCTTATGCATGTTCCATTCCAGTGTGCCATGCTGTTAAACCATAAACTACTTCTTAAACATGCAAACATCAGTGAATGTATGTGCACAAAATAGAAAGACACTTTACCATGCTGTCTCCTTTAATTAGGACTAAAAGGGACCAACACCAGAATAAAGACTGTGCTGTTTGCTGAGTGAACAAGAAAGTATGGGCCACCCCTTTTATGGGAAAATGCTCTACAGCTTAAGTGTTCTGTGTTCTATTTCATACCAATAGTTCCAGCCATTTATTTTTAAAATTAGTAATAAAATGGAAATACAAATGAACAAGATGACACAATATGTTGTACGAGCTGGCCGTTTTGAAGCAATCACATAGGCTAAATTGTCATCATGAGTCTTTTGGGGGGATGATAAATAAAAAAAACAGTTAGTCATGGTAGCAGTACTTGTAGTCTTACATCTCTCCGACTGAAAAATGTAGTGTATGAGCCCTTACCAGCCTTACCCTTATATGAGAAAAGGGCAACAATTTTGAAAAAAAAAAGAAAAAAACATACATGTGATTTTTTTTAATGTATAATGTTCACACCACAAGTCCTATTTTTGTTTGATACTGTGCTTTTTTGTAATACATACTGTGCAGAACCCATTCTGTTTAACTGTGACAGTTGTGACTTTTGAGAGCAATTGAAAAATTACAAGTTAAAAGGAGGTGCAATTTAAGTCTTATAAGTGCCAGCAGGAGGCAAAGGAGTAGACCAGTTGGGACAGAACAAATGATTTGCATAGGAGTGCATTTCAAGTTGAAGCATGTGGGCCAAAGAAATGCAATATGAGTAGAATGTACTATGCACCTCAAATATACTCAAATGTGAATGTATCATAAAAATACTGATTCTTGTTTACACCAGGGGAACTTCACAATGCAAGGGTCTGTAAAGCAAAAGTGTAGCATATTTACACCAACTTTCCATGAATTGCATGGTGAAAATGACCTCAGTGAGAATGAGCATCAGGCCCCCAGTGTCATTTATTGACATATACCACATTCATATATACACATTCCCTCGACTGCCGAAATTACTGGGTGAAATTCAATTGCTTGTTCCATTCAGGAGGTCAGACTACAGGATCATAGTGATCCTTTCTCTTTTTAAAGTCTGTGAACAGACACAAACTATTAATATACTTTTTGAAATATGCTTCTTTTCTTGTGATTTTTCTGTGGTTTTTAGCTAAAAAATGCTTACATTTTATCATGCTGGGAATGGGTGATGGGATGGATCACTTGATGATTTCCTGTTCTGTTCATTCCCTCTGGGGCACCTGGCATTGGTCACTGTTGGAAGACAGGAGACTGGGCTAGATGGACCTTTTGGTCTGCCCCAGTATGGCCGTGCTAGCATGCTAACAATAGAGCAGAGTGTGGCAGTTTGAGCAGCAGGACAGGCTAGCTGCCCTCAGTATGTGCCTAAGTGTCTCAGATGGGTACATACACAGGACAGCTAGCCCCTTCTGCAGCTTGCACTGTCATGGCTACATACTGTTTTTAGTGCCCTAACTTGATGAGAGACACCCACACAGGCTCTCCTCAAGCTGGGAATCACATCCCCAGGTCAAAGTGTAGATATAGCCTTAGATAAAATTTGTTTACATTAGTGTTGCATCGTGTCTTAATGTCACAAACTTGAAATAAAAAGAAGGAAACATCCATGGTATGTGGAATTTTAGTGGGAGTACCCAAGTGTAACAATCTGTAGAGAAACTGCATTTCCAGCTTGTAAACTCTGAGAAGTCTTCCATATAATAAACAGAGCATCCATCACACACAGTTCCATTCTTTCATCCTCATCTGACACTGGCCATTTACATTTGAGAGGGCTTGGCATGCTAAGAGCATGTTGTTCTTCTCCCTGTCACCATCTCTGGCAGGTCTTATAATGTTAAACAGTCAGAGCAAAGTGTTAGGAGGAGGATATAGGATGCTACTGTGCTGAGAAGACTCTCACTGCTGTTTAGGAGTTACTTGGAATGTTGTCTGAAAGCATAAAGAACAATTTACAAGACTTTAATAAACCAGTTAAATATGAAATCAGAAATTTATAGCTAAAACAGCAGCACAAAGGGGAGCCCAAATCCTGTTCATCTTTCTCTCGGGGGTAGTCCTACTATAGGTAGTGTTTTAAGTTCCAAAAGCATTAGAAAGAGAGCAACCTAGAATGAATTAGGTGGTGTCTGTGGGCAGGGCACCAACAAAGGAAGCAGGTGCCTGGGGCGGCCAATAGAAAGGGGTGGCACTCCGTCCATTGTTGGGGCAGCACGTCCGGGTCCGCGGTGGCAATTCGGCAGCAGGTCCTTCAGTGCCTTGCTTCCTCTTTGGCGGCACTTCGGCGGCAGATCAATCGCTCTGCTCAATCGGGCTTTTCTTTTTTTTTCTCTCTTTTTTTTTTTTCTTTGCCACTTGGGACAGCAAAAAAGCTGGAGCTGGCCCTATCGGTGGGGGAAAGAATTGTGGCACTTACATTACTCCATACCACTTTAACTTGCATTCTGAGTGACAATGAGACCTTTGTGTAAGATCATGAAGGGAAAATGTCTGTTAATGAGACATCAGTGGATGAACTCCAGCTTTCTGTAGGTATTTGCCTTTCTTTTTTAATGTATACAGCCTGCCAGGCATTTTCTTCTAACCAGGCACTTAAGTAATTGTGAGGAAACCAAACACATGAGAGCTGCCATTTTATTTCTTCACTCTATAAGAATGGGACTTTGAGGAGTAACACAACAATGCCATTCAGTTAGCATTAGACAACATTGTGCTGTCATTAAAGGAAACACAACTTTTTGTCAGGGGAAATTAGTCCTAATGATGTAAATCAAGATGGCAGCATGTAAATACAATAACATAGAGTGAGTATAGAAGGCAAGTGATCTCAACTCATGTTATCTGCCTAGTTTCCATGGAAACAACAATTATGACACAGCTAGAGGAATTTACACTATTCCCTTCTAGAAAATTTGCTAGTTGTTCTTTCTGGCATACAGGAAAGTCAACTAGTCAAAATACCCCTGCTACTTGCAAATTGCTAAACAATGCTTTGTTCACAAGTACCTGAGGACTAGCATATCTGTTGGGTGAACTCTCATTTCTTTATACACAATGTATTTACCCCTTTGGTCTTCATTTATTTGTCATTGTTTTCCAACTGAATTTAACTGATTTAGATAAGAATCCTAGGACCTGAGCCTCAGAGGAGCTGAGCACTCATAATTTCCCAGTGAAGTCAGAAGGAACGGGGTGCTGGAGGAGATCAGCAGCTCTCAAAATCAGGTCCCATATGTCTAACATTAGACATCCATAAAGCAATTACCCAAACTAAAAAGCCAACTTTTACAATTGGGCCCCTATACATTAGCACCCAAGTGCTAACAGATTCTTCCCAGCATGACTTTAATCCTCCAGACAAGTAAAAATGTATTATTTTATTACAATAGCACTTAGAAGTCCCAACCAAAATCGGGATCACCACTGCAGTAGGAACTGTACAGACATACAGTAAAAGACTTTCCTGATTCAAAGACCTTACAAGTCAAATAGACAAGATAGATAAAGAATGAGAGAAAGTAAGTAGCTCCTAACTACCCAACTGTGATGAGGTGTCTACCTCACACAAGACTGGAAGGGGTTAAGATGGCCAGGCAGGCCAATTAATTCCACAAGCTTCACCTGGAGGAGGAGCAGGGGATTGACTGGGAACAGGCTCAGCTGGGCAGGAACAGGTGGGACATCCATAAAGCCAGGGAGCAGACAGCAGAATGGGGCTGTAGGGCTGCAGTCACTCCCTAAGAGGAGGGTGTTAGGAGGCTGGTGAATCCGGAGAGAGAAGAAGCTATGAAGATAGGAGATGGCTCAGGGGAAAGCAGCAATGTAGGACAATTCAGGCCTTAGCTACTGATTGGAGGGCCTAAAGATGCCAAATAGGTAGGGCAGGGGGGCTTGCCTCTCCCCCTGAGTTTCATACAGGAGGTGGACTCCCAGGCAGAGCTCTTAACTGCTTATCATTAGGTGGAATGTGAATTCTGCAGAGAGGTGCTTCTCCTAGCTTGTGTTCATGGGGCAGGGAGTCAGTGTTTTGTTTACAAACAGACAGGGTGATTCAGATAAGAAAAGGCTGGTAATTAAATTAAGGATCTGGAAGTCCTTAGATGAATCTGTAAAACAGGAATCCCTCTGCGGGGAGGTGGGGTTGAAGAGAGAACACAGGGGACTCAGAAGAAATACAGCCAAGCCTTCTGAGCCAATGTTACATTCAGAAAAGAGGAAGATGTGAGGGGCATAAGTGAAAAGAAGGGGCCAAAACCCAGGGAAGCGAGTGGTATAGAGAAGTTCCCACTCTACCTCTGGTACTTATGTGGCCCCTTCATTGTATTATCTGAGCACCTCACATCACAGCCGGTTGGTAAGGTAGAGCAGTGCTATTATCCTCATTGTACAGATGGGGGCACTGAGGCATACACAGACTAACAGCCAGATTTGCAAAGGTATTTAGACACCTAGTGGGATTTTCCAAAGTGCCTTTAAGGCTAGGTGCTTTGTATACCCCACTAGATGCCTAGCTGCATCTTTTGGTGCCTAAAAACCTTTGAAACTCTCTTCCTAAGGCACTGATCTGAAGTCATACAGGATGTCCATGGGGGTAAGGGGAAAGTAGAACCCAGGTTTCTCAGGGCAAGCTCCCTATCCACTGGACCAGCCTCTCTCTCTACTGCATGCTGCAAAAAAGAGACCCCTGACAGATGGGAGCAAAACCAAGAAAGTCAGCTCTCTGAGACTCCAGCAATTGATCTCAGATGATGTCATGCTTGACAGTATGAAAAGCAGCACAGAGGTCAGGAAGGATGAAGAAAGAAAGAGAATGAGAATCAGATGAACGGAGAGCACTTAACCACCAATGGGTGGCAGATTCTGCCCCAGGCTGAGTTGTACAGCAATGCCTGCTGTGCAATTTTAGATTTTAACTGAAAACCATTTGGTTTTATCATTTTTTTGTTCTGAGTTTGAGAAAAGGAAGGAATGAGAAAGTGTCATATGAGTATCAGATGTGATTACACATCAAATTCTAAGGGTTTCAGCTGTATTCAGGCCAAGTCCAAAACAAAGAACAGAAATTGCATCCACAGAGTCCATAAAATCAACCATTATTGTCATGATTTATAGTATTCACTGAGTACAATCTGTGCGCTCAGCACTGCTCAGAATATGCCAGAAAATGTAGTCCCTGAGCCAATGCATATAAGATGGCTCAGATATTTAAGTATGAAGTGTATAGTTATTGACCACACATGTTATCACATGTTCACTGTGAATTTTGTATGTATGAGTAGAGGCTCTGATAGCAATAGAAGTTGTACTTGATTAAGGACTAGAAGATTTGACCCTCCAACTTCCTTTCAAGAGGAAGAGTTGCCCAGAGCTCTTGTGCCTGTTTATTTTCCTTTTCTGCTTGCAGTGACCCTGATATACCTCAGAAGTCTCAATTCTCCCCTCCTTCCCCCAACTTTAAAACATGGAATTTTCTTGGTGTTTAATTTAAAATATTCTCCTATGAAAACTGCAACTCAATCACTGTAGTGTTGTGTTTAAGAGCTTTCTGGAAAGTAACTAGCCTTTAAACAAAAGTGAAAACAGTGTTGCCAACGCTCATGATTTTGTCATGAGTCTCATGATAATTATCGTTTTCCTTAAAGCCCCAGCTCCTGGAGTCAAGAGGATATGTGATGATTTCAGCCTTCATTCTTAAAGAAAAATGAAGTTTCTAACCCTTGTGGCTGTGGAGAAAACTTCAAAATGTGATCCCAGTGCACTTTAAAGGCTCAAAAAGCAGAATGTAAATAAAAAAACCCATAAAATCTATTACTTTTACATTGGCTTTAAAATAATAAGATTATCTTGTGATTTTTGGTGAGCCTGATTCTTGATTTTTGAACATTTGGGGTTGGCAATACTATGAAAGTGACTTGAAAGTGTTAGTTTCACTCCAGTTTAAAGTCATTTTCTAGTCTATTATTTTTAGTGCGGTAACACCCTAGACCCCAGGCAGGTGCAGTATAAACTCATGGGGCCTTGCCCTAATAGGATGTTTCCAAAAGTTTAAATGATCTATTCTAAGCTTGTTGAACTGCAAAAAAGTGATAGAAAGTAATCTAGGTTTTTCTACAAGTGTTTCAGTTGTTGTATTCAAGAGTTAGAAACAAAGTAAGAATTTACATTAATTTTTTAAACCTAACCAGTGTTCCTTAAGTGAATTGACACAAGATGTCAGAACAAGTATTACAGCTGAGTCGGTCTAATATTTATTTAATTTTCTTTCTTTATATAGGAATTAGAAATTATTAACTGACAGGAGCACTGTATCTAAGTTATCTGCAAAAAAACCCAAGAGTTTTTAGGTGTCAAGTAGCCTTTGGAATCCTGGTAAAAGTTGCGCGCTCTCCCCCCCCCCCCCCCCCAAAAAAAAAAAATCTGAAATGGCACCCTTAGGAGGGCCCCTGAACTGAAACCCAGAATAGACCACAGGCCTGAATTCCCCTACTGGGGACATGACAAAGGCCAGGCAGCAGACTCCTTGGGACAGTTTGTCTAAGAAAGACTTTGTTATATCACCCCCCGAAGGGGAAACCATATAATGATCTGGTTGGAGGGCTGAGTCACCAAGAGAAGGCTGCAGTTCCTAGAGCAAGAGGGGCTGCAGGGTGAGACAGGATGGGTGAAGATAGCCCCAGAGGAGGGTGCAACATCTGGAAAAGCTAATCCCCAGGACGGCCAGGAGGAGGTGCCACACCAACCCTTTGCCATATTAATTGATTGTAAGAGCAACAAGTGCAACCTCCTCTTCTGACCAGGAAAGACAAGAAAGGGATTCAATTATGAAAAGAGGATGCACTTTCAAAAAGCAAGGGCTGTTTCCTCACTTGGAAAACTGCTGTGCCTGCCATCAGGATAGATTTCTATCAGGACAGTTTCCAGCTGCCGCCATCTATACCACATAAAGGCCAAAAAAAGTTTAATATCTTCCTCAATGGACATGGGCTAGACCTCAACTTAAAGCCTGTTGTATCTTGGTGTTACACTGGATCATACCTTGACTTTCAAGGAACACCTTATCAAAACCTCACTGAAAATAAAGACCAGAAAAACCTGATCAGCAAACTAGCTGTTTCTCCTTGGGGAGCCAAAGCATAGAAACTAAGAAACTCTGGGTTTGCCTTGGGCTATTCAGTAGCAGGGTATTGCTCCCAGTGTGGTTTTCACACAGGACTAGTAGACACTCAGCTGAATGAAGCTATGGTAGCTGTTGTTATAAACATGAGACTGCCCAATCTGGCCTAGCTGCTGGTTCTGTCCATCATCACCTCTCCTGACATCAGGTGACCAGTTGCCTTGCAGAATTTGCTCCTTACGCTGCCACATCTACCCCTGTTTAAAGATGTGTTTAATCCACCAAGCCACCATCTTAGCCCAACGCAACCCATTAGGACAGTTCCCCTAAAGAACCTCAATATAATCTCCAGGTGGCATACTAGGTGGCAAGAACAAGCGTCAAACATAGTGCCTGTCTGGTGACAGATCCAACAATCAAGCTCCCTGGTTTTGACCTGCCCTCTTTGAGTAAAGCTCAATAGCTTCAGATGTGGAGTGATCAGATGTGCTGGTAGTGACCATAATAGGAGCCTTAATGACTCCCCCCTTTGCTGTTGTGGCCTTTGAAAAGATAGAGGTCATATACTTACAGGCTTCACCCATCAGCAAATGCTGTCTGGTTCCTTCATGGACTCGCATAATGCTCTTCCTTACATTTTTGACTGACCGAGACACTGAGACTAACACATTGGATTTGACAAGTTTCAGAGTAACAGCCGTGTTAGTCTGTATCCGCAAAAAGAAGAACAGGAGTACTTGTGGCACCTTAGAGACTAACAAATTTATTAGAGCATAAGCTTTCGTGGACTGTAGTCCACTTAAGTGGGCTGTAGTCCACGAAAGCTTATGCTCTAATAAATTTGTTAGTCTCTAAGGTGCCACAAGTACTCACATTGGATTTGACTGTCTATGTAGATGCAATCACGTTTCTTCCAGTTTTGTCTCCGGATTGAGACTAAGGAAGAAGGGGGGAGGGGCAGAAGGTAGCAGCAGCAGCAACAGGGGGGAAAAGGGTTGCTTTTGAAAGAACAAGTAGGCACTACGTTTTTGTAGGAAAAGTACATGCTCATTAATAGCAACATATTGGTGCCCTTTTGCTATGTTGCTCCTATGTGGCTGTTGCTGTTATGGGAAGTGTCATCTGACTAAAGGCAATCTGCTTTTTCTGATATATAAAACAGCTAAAATACACTCTAACAATCTGTATTAGTAACAATGTGATGTACGTTTATTCTTATTGCTAAAGTACAGGGGCGGGCAAACTTTATGGCCTGAGGGCCGCATCAGGTTTTGTAAATTGTATCGTGGGCCAGTTAGGGGAGGGGGTCGTGGCCCAGCCCCCACCTCCTATCTGCCCCTTGCCCGGGACTCCTATCCAACCCCCCCCCCCGTTCCCTAATGGCCCCCCTGGGATCCCTGCCCCATCCACGCCCCCCTGTCCCCTGACTGCCCCCGAACACCCGCCACCCCATCCAATCCCTCTTCTCATTCCTGACGGCGCCCTGGGACCCCTGCCCCATCCAGCCACCCCTTCTCCCTGTCCCCTGACTGCCCCCGGAACCCCTGCCCCTGAGCACTGCCCCGCCACCTGAACATTGGCAGCCCCTAATAAGGTGCCACCCCACAGGGCTGCCCAGAGGATTCAGGGGGCCTGGGGCAAAGCAATTTCGGGGGCCCCTTCCATAAAGAAAAGTTGCAATACTATAGTAACATGTATTTGGAAATGTAAAAAATAACTAGTGAAATACATTCAAAGATTAATTTGTAATAATTTGAAAATACACTAAATACATTAAATGCTTTAATGGTATGTATACATTTGCAATTACATAATGGGCTGTTGCTGGGTGATGGTGATGGTTGGTGCCAATGGGCTGTCGCTGCCTGGGGGTGGTGCTGCTGTTACCCAGGGCTGGGTGGGGAGCTGGGCTCTGGGTTGGGGGGTGCCCGGCTCACAGGGGCTGGACTCAGGGCTGTGGGAAGATGGGGTCAGGGGAGTGTCAGGCTCAGAGGGGCTGTGCTCGGAGCTGGGGGTCAGGGCTGTGGGGGAAAGGGGTCAGGGGCGTGTCCGGCTCACAGGGCTGGGCTCAGGGCTGTGGGGAGATGGGGTCAGAGGGGTGTCTGGCTCAGAGGGGCTGGGCTCAGAACTGGGGGTCAGGGCTGTGGGGGATAGGGTCGGGGGGGTGCCCGGCCCCGGCCCTTACCATGCTGCTTACCCCCTCTCCTGGAGCCTCAGCGTGCCACATCCAGCGCTGTAGTGGCGTGGTGTTTCCAGCGGGGCCTGAGCTCCTGCCGTTCGGCTGCAGCTTGCAGCCCCGTCCCCTTACCAGCTGAGACGCTGGGGGATGGGAGAAGACGGAGGCGGGGGGAACCTCCGACATACTCATGGGGGCCCCTGCGGGGCCTGGGACAAATTGCCCCACTTGCCCTCTCCTCTGGGTGGCCCTGCCGCCCCAAGCACGTGCTTGGTCGGCTGGTGCCTGTAGCTGGCCCTGTGCAGGCCGGATGTGGCCCGCGGGCCGTAGTTTGCCCACCTCTGCTATAGTATTACATTAATATAAATATGTGACACAGTGGACTTCAAAGTAGCATCCTGTAATCTCCATATTCATCATTTGTACTTGATTGTTATATTTCATACAAAGTATGCCATGTAAGATACCATATGAAAGGTCATGATCTCCTGGAACATATTGTTCTGTCAAAATATGTATCTCATTATTGTGTATGAAGTTGAGATTTTGCTATATGGTTGTTATTGAAATATGTGGTGAGTTTGGGAGATGCCCACTGCTAGCTCTCCAGTGACTAAAAAAAGGTGGTAACCCACACCCAGGAGGATGTTAAATGACCATTGGTCAGCAGAGGAATTGTAAACAATAGATTTACATCTATTGCAGAGACCGCTGCACAATGAGGATTGCTCAGCTCTGTGACTCAGCAAGACCCACCAGGACATGCCTGGGCCAGAATCTTTTCAGGGACATGGATTGAGAGTATAAAATAAGGGACAGTGGCATTATGAGACCGCCTCTCTCCTCCCCCACCTACACTGAAGGCAACAAGAATGCAGGGAAGATAAAGACTTCGAACAGAAGAGATTGGTCTCAGGCTGAATTTCCTTCTCAGCCTGTGTGTTAAGAGCTGTAACCTACCTGCAACATCCACTGGATGAGAAAAGCTGTTTGATTCAAATCTTGCTTAGTCTGAAAGTTTATTATTTAGAATGCATGTTTACTTTTTATTTTCTTAGGTAACGATCTCTGACCTTTATGCCTACCGCTTAGAATCACTTAAAATCTATCTTTCTGTAGTTAATTAAACTTATTTTAATGTTTTATCTTTACCAGTGAGTTTGTCTAAAGTGCTTGGGGAATCTGCTCAGATTCCAAAGGCTGGTGCATGTCTGCTATCCGTTGACAAAGAGGTGAACTAATTAATGAGCTTTCATTGTTCAAGAGAGAGTCTTGAGTAGTGTAAGACTGTACATTTTGCTGGCATCTCCCTCTGTATAGTTCATGAGTGGCTTAGAGAGCATTCATGCAATTTAGCTGGGTTTCACTGAATGCTAGTAGCTGAGTGATAACAGCACCTAGAAGGGTTTGCTGTTTGTCACTAGCAAAGCATTATGAGAGACAGCCCAGGATGGAGAGTTAAGGGGGCACAGTGGTCCTACAGTTCCAGGTTGTACCCTAGGGATTTCGTCACAACATACTGTACATTTTAAACATGTGCTTTGTTCTGCATTTGTAGCCTACTACCATATTAGCAAAAAGAACAGGAGTACTTCCGGCACCTTAGAGACGAACAAATTTATTTGAGCATAAGCTTTTGTGGGCTAAAACCCACTTCATCGGATGCATGCAGTGGAAAATACAGTAGGAAGGTATATATACACAGAGAATATGAAAAAATGGGTGTTGCCATACCAACTATAATGAGAATAATCAATTAAGGTGGGCTATTATCAGCAGGAAAAAAAAATTTGTAGTGATAATCAGGATGGCCCATTTCCAACAGTTGACAAGAAGGTGTGAGTAACAGTAGGGGGGGAAAAATTAGCATGGGGAAATAGTTTTTACTTTGTGTAATGACCCATCCACTCCAATCTTTATTCAAGCCTAATTAAATGGTGTCCTGTTTGCAAATTAATTCCAGTTCTGCAGTTTCTCTTTGGAGTCTATTTTGAAGTTTTTTTGTTGGAGCATTGTGACTTTGAGATCTGTAATTGAGTGACCGGGGAGGTTGAAGTGTTCTCCGACTGGTTTTTGAATGTTCTAATTCTTGACGTCTGATTTGTGTCCATTTATTCTTTTGCATAGAGACTGTCCGGTATGGCCAATGTACGTGGCAGAGGGGCACTGCTGGCACATGATGGCATATATCACACTGGTAGATGTGCAGGTGAACAAGCCTCTGATAGTGTAGCTGATGTGATTAGGGCCTATAATGATGTCTCCTGAATAGATATGTGGACAGAGTTGGCAATGGGCTTCTGGGTTAGTGTTTTTGTTGTGTGGTGTGTGATTTCTGGTGAGTATTTGCTTTAGGTTGGGGGGCTGTCTGTAAGCGAGGACTGGCCTGTCTCCCAAGATCTGTGAGAATGAGGGATCATCCTTCAGGATAGGTTGTAGATCCTTGATGATGCGCTGGAGAGGTTTTAGTTGGGGGCTGAAGGTGACGGCTAGTGGCGTTCTGTTACTTTCTTTGTTCAGCCTGTCCTGTAGTAGGTGACTTCTGGGTACTCTTCTGGCTCTGTCAATCTGTTTCTTCACTTCAGCAGGTGGGTATTGTAGTTGTAAGAATGCTTGATAGAGATCTTGTAGGTGTTTGTCTCTGTCTGAGGGGTTGGAGCAAATGCGTCAAGTTTTATTTTTATGTTTAAAGAAAAATCAAACATCAACTATGAGAAGTCTTATTCCACATCAAAGTGTATTATATTTATACAGTGAGTATCAATTTGTAAATTAAGAATGGATAAACTCACTCAGGTGAAATAACTCTGTTATTTGCTCTGGTTCTTCTCAGTCACAATTTTGTTTTGAAGATGGTATTCAATATCCTAAAGAGACCTGTAGACCTAAATCCCTCTAGTTGTGAAAAGTGCTGAAGTGTATTCAAAGTCTTCAAGAGCCTGGAGTTTGTTGGATGTGGAACTTCATCAAAATCATCCTTACTGTCTTGATTATCCTCTTATGTTATGTTTCCTCAACACAAGCTCATTTCTCTGGACTTGCAGCAGGTGCAGCATTCAAAATTCCTCCTCAGTTCGGTCTCCAAACTTGAGCAAATCCTACTAAGCAGCTACTAAGTCCTCTTTTTTTCATGTTGACTGGAAGTGGAACATCATTCAGGGGATCAAACTCTTCAGTATCCTCATCTAGCACACCTTCTACTAGCACAAATGTGCCTTCCCTGAAACAGTTGGAAATTGTTGACTTTACATCTTGCCATGTTTCTGCAACGAGATGAACGCAATCTAGCAAATTTAGTTTTCAGGACAGCCTGAACATCTGCATTGGGGTCCTCATCAACGGCAACAATAATCTGCTTTGTAATTTTTGATTGGTAATGTTCCTTCATGTTCTTAATCACACCTTGATCCATAGGTTGCATCAAAGATGTAGTGTTAGGGGGTAAGAATTGGATCTGAGTGCTAGTGAGAACTACTCCTTGAGGGAGTGTGGAACAGTTATCCAGTAAGAGGCATCTCTTATGGCTCTGCAAGCGAAGCTGACGATCCCAATATTTTAGCCAGTTGCTGAAAAATCTCACCTGTCATCCAGGCACTTGCTGAACTGACATAATTGAGGGGAAGTTTACTGAAATCATTCAGAAAGCATCTTGGGTCATGTTGACTTCCCAATCATGAACAGCGGGCGTTTGTCACTCCCATCCATATTGGTACAGATGTGCACAGTTACCCTGTCCTTTGAAGCATTCCCTCCTTCTAGCTTTTCATTTTTTTCTACATGTCCTCTGTCACAGAGCCCTTTCAGATTAAAGTCCTGGTTTGTCAGCATTGTAGATATCAGCTGGGGAAAACTGTTCAAAAAGGTGAGGAAGTTTTTCGCACTGCCACTGCTCAGCTGCTGGTTTGTCTGCCGACTGGTTTTCACCATGCTCTTTTTTGTAAGCAACATTGCAGCATTTCTTCCATCTGGTAAACCACCCATCACTTGCCTTAAAATTATTCAATCCAAGTGAAGCAGCAAACTGAAGGGCTTTTTCCAGCCAGCAGTGTTCTCTGCACCCTCTTCCCCTTGAACCATATAGAGCAAGCCTGGTAGACATCAGGGGCTTTTCCTTCATGTCCACCCTTATGGCAGCTATTCAGATGTCCATCTTCATATTTAGCCAAAAGCTTATCCTTCTGCTTCCACAATCTGCATGCAACCAACCTGTGCAACTCCCACTTGACTGCAACTTGGTTTTGCATAGCCCCCAGAGTTTGACAGTCTCAGATAATCTGTACTTTTCTTTTTAATGAGACACTTCTTGGCATCTTGTCTGTTTTTGCCACACAAAAATGATGCAAGTAAGTGGAGAATATGATGTTACAACATCACAAATGTTGCTGTTATGTGGTGGCTATCTTGCTGTTATTGAGTGGACAATTCATGGGAGGGAAAGTGTTCCCAAGGGACGTGTTGCTCATAAGCGGCAGTTGCTCTTCAAAATATAACTGCAAACAAGCATCTACTGTACTGGTCATCACATAGGGTCTGACTCTGAGGGTCTGAGCACCCACAAGTCCAGCTGAAGTCAGTGGATGCTGTAGGCACTTGGCCTTTCACTAAGTCAAGATCATAGAGCTTTAGAGTTATATGCAGGCGCTGCATCTCTGTAATTTTTAACATACAACCATATTGGGGGACAGAAGTAAAGTAAAGAAAGGCAGGGACTGGATTTGATGACTTCTTGAGGTCCCTTCCAGTCCTAGAATTTATGAATCTATGAAAAAGAGGCTTAGACCCTTATTTCTACATCATAGTTCAGTTTGACTGTTTCTAGAGGAATAAAAATAAGTAAAGGAGTATTCCATGGATAATAAATATTTAATTAAGAAAATATTCCCTCCCCATTGCTTTGTTTTTCTGGCTCTCATGTACTCTCCACTTTCTCACTGTTCCCGGCCTTCTTTTTTCAGCTCTCCTTTTTCTTGTTTGTTACCATGTTTCTCTAGGCTTCCCCCAGGCTACTCTCCATCTCTCTAGACATTCTGCTACCTTTCATTTGTGTCTGTTTTTTTTTTTTTTATTTGATTCTGTTTCTTTTTATATTCTGTATCTATTTCACTTTAGCTTCTCTGATTTTGTTCCGTTTCCTTGATTTCTGCAGCTTTTCTGGCTGAATTTTTCCTTGCTTCTTTATAGTCTTTTTACGTTTTACTTTTCTCACAGTATTTCTGCTGGCTGATGGTGCTAAACATCAGACAGTGGGTTTCACAACCTTTTCTGCAGACCTCACATGATTTGGGAGAGGCCTGATTAAAGGAGGATTATTTATCAAACCCTCAGGCATTAACTTTATCTGTTGATTGTATACACCTTTTCAGAATTAGTGTGTACAAATCTGCATGTACA
The DNA here is from genome assembly GCF_027887155.1 of Malaclemys terrapin pileata. Classification (NCBI taxonomy): domain Eukaryota; kingdom Metazoa; phylum Chordata; order Testudines; family Emydidae; genus Malaclemys; species Malaclemys terrapin. The sequence goes on from NC_071512.1 coordinate 83,062,669, forward strand.
CTATATAACTTATTAGCATGTTCTTGTCCAGCCAAAGCCAGAAAAATAATGTTACGTTTAGCTGTCCATTTTATTTTAAAGTTGTTAACCTTATTAATAGAACAGCCATTCTGTAATAGGACTATCCAAGAATGGAAAACCCATGTGACTTCAGCTCTTCCATTAACTGTTTTAATTTCTCTGCATTTTTAAAATATATTTCTGTCAATTTTTAAATTCCTCCAGTCTGAATGTGAAAAGAAGGGTGAGATCTAAATAGATCTAGTGTTGACTTGTTATGGGTATGCTGTTACTAAGGGCTTGTCTATGCAAAGTTTAGTCCACGGCAAACTGGGGCCTGAATCTACCCTGCATTAGCCTCCCAGGCGCTAACTAGATGTGTGGTCCCTGCTGACGCACACTAACAGTTCCTTAGTGTGCTTTGAGCTACCTGCTTTGAAACAGGAATAGATCGAAGAGGGATTTTAGCCACCCAACTCCTCTTGATATCAGTGAGAATTGAGTGGCTCAACTTTGTTCAACTCTTTGAAAAATCTAAGAGTTACAACTTCAACCCCAAAGCTCTAACTGACATTAATGGGATGTTTGCCTGCTTAAGGATTGCAGAATCAGGTTCTACACTAATCTGGCATGCTTTTGAGCACCTAGAGTAAACAGTGCCGTGGCAGTTTGCATTGGCAAAGTATTTTATTGTCTAATTGACCTCACTGTTTGTGTTTCCTAATATCTAATTTAACATTTTGCCTTAATTCAATATCAGCCTGTCATCAATCCATGCCCTTCCTTTCAAGATGAAATAGAGCTCTGTGATTATTTGTAAATCATCTAAGCTGGAAATGCTCAAGCTGGCTAATCATTCTTCAAAATGAATAAATCATCCTCCCAAACTGCCCATCTATTGCATTTTTTTCCATCTCAGCAGTATCCTTTCTGCAGTATAATGTGGTGATCAGAACTGCACACAATATCCCACATATGGCCTCACTATCCTTTTATGCAGTGCCAGAATGCCTACCATTGATAAAATATAATTCTCTCTTTTTTCTTTTTCCCTCCACCCCCACATCCAATTTCCTGTCCCCAAACCTTTCTTCACCTCTTTATAGCTGCCAAATATTGTACATGATGGTTTTAAATATTTTCCACAATCGTATATCCACTTCCTTTTCCTGGTCTCTGTTCTGTATTTTGCTTTAATTTAGATGTTAGTCTCCGTGCTTATTTTTGGTCCCTAGTCTCATTACCTTTTGCTTCTTTACACGGAACTGCATAAACTACTTAGCATCCTATAAGCCTAATTCTATCCAAATCATTATAACTTTGTTTGCTCTGTTCCTCTGTATTTACTACTTCTCAGCTCTGTCATCAGCAGATTTAGCCACTTTTGAAAGGATGCCCTCCACAAGGTCATTTCTCTATAAGCTCAGTTAAAGTGATCCATGTGTGAACACTTGTTGTACCTTGCTTGTTATGTGGAGTCTCTTCCCTGGGCAGGAGAGCTGCAGATAGGTGGAAGTTGGGGTAGATGAGGCCACGGTCCAGGATACACGCACAATATGAAAGCTCACAGTCCCTGCCTCAGGGAGCCAGCTTTCCCCACCCTCCAGGCATATCACCAATGTCCGAGTCTAAGGTAGAGTCTCAGTTCCGAAGGGAGGATTCTAGTGTGAAATCTTGCCCTAGTGAAGTCAATGGCAGTTTTGCCATTGACTTCATTGCATTCAGGATTTCACCCTACTCTCACTGTGAAAGACTGCTTCCAGCAATTCTCTGTCTTAAAGATCACTTGAAGGTATGTCCATAACATGTATGTTTACTCTCCCACTCTCAGGACAATAGTACAGGTATAGCTTAATATGCTAGTCTGAGACCTTACTGTCTTCTGTCAGCCAGAATACTGAGTGCTGGAAGCAGAGATTGCATCTGATTCTCCTTCTGTCTTCCATAGTCATGTACATAATGGACATGTAACGTGGTACCACTTCTATTTGGTTAACATTTTATACCCACTTTGAACTCACTTTGCACAGGTCCCTGTGCAAGGTGCAAGACAGTAAAGAATCAGACTGTTAATATGATGGAATGGAAGATATTGTATTGAATTGAATCCAACATGGCATAGCTTCTCCATTCAATCTGAGACTTGTCCTAGTAAAAAAAATAAGAAGTTTTCATAGTGGTGTTAGTAATAAAGAGGAAATGAGGGAGAACACGAAAGGGAGACTTTGGAAATAAGTTATTCCAGTGTTATTAGAATTAAGAAATGAAAGTGAAAAGGAGGACAAAACCTTTATCTTGGAAGGAGTAGATGTAATATGTCATGAGATGTAGTAAATACAATCAAATGAGTTGTGTTACTAACATTCAGAGAAGAAAGACAGATATAGTAGGAGTTTTATGGATAAATGGTTGAGTTTCATGTAGGAGGGAAGGAATATTATGAGGGAATTTCTGGACAGACTGTGACAGAAACTCCGTATTCTAGTATTTCCTAGGGATGTTGCTAAACCACAAACTACCAGTCTGAATGATTACAATGATTAGAATTGAAGTCAGAAAGTTTTCAGACATTTTCATAGGAAGGGATTGGATGTAGCACATTGTAAAGATAGGAGTACTCGGTGAAGTAAAGATCTGGATACTGAACCAAATCCGAACTCTGCAAAGGTCTAGTTGAGTGAATAGTGAGATAAATGGAATAAATAGCACCCATAAAAGGAAGCTATTCTTTTGAAAATTTAGCTCTTACTATCTGACCTTCTGTTCCCACCATAAGTTTCAGAACACAGGGTGGTGGTTAGTGACCCTAACTTTAATCTCATGTCATATAACCAGAAGTAGGAGAAATATTATGGCTCCTCACTGACTTAAGGCCTGAGTCTGTATTGCCTTATGCATAGTGTAGTCACACCTGTGCAATGTCAGCGCAAAGTGTTGTCATTCTCATTTGGTAGCATTTTACATCAATTGTGCACTCATTTTGCTGTACAGTAGATGATTATGTGAGGCAAAGCAATGCAGAATCAGGGTCCTCAGGCTCTGTCCTCTCATGTGCCAGAGCTGTGCATGGCTCACCTGAGAGAAAAAGCAAAGGTAGCTTTCTAACACGTTTCTTCTTGTCCAATCCTGGCCTACTAGTTTACCCTCTGGTGCAGCTTAGAGTATCTCAGGGTTTCTTTAAGTTGAGCAGGCATGTAAGATAGGGTGTTCACCCCAAACCAGCGCTGAAGGGGTTAAGTGACCCAGAAAAGGCTGATTAATATTCACAGTTACACCTGAAGGGAGGCTGGGGGATTTATAAATACTTATTTCTGCTGAAGCCCAGCTGGGGAAGAAGCTGGGGAAGGAATATAAAGAGAGGAAGTTGGTACTAGCAGGGGGCTTCAGGGAAAGAGTCTGCAGTCATTATCTGAGAGCAGAGAGCTGGAGGAGAGGAAACCCAAGCGGAGAATAGGCCCTGGGATCCTAGCCCTGGAAAAAGAGTCAAGACCAGAAGAGTTGCAGAGAAAGCAAGGTAGGGAGAAGCCCAGGGAAACAATAGTATGGAAGGGGACTTTGTAGACCTGGCTGCTAGTTATAGAGTCCCTAGGCTGGTACCCAGTGTACAGGGAAGGCCTGGGTTCCCCTTCCAGCCACTGGGAAGTGGTGCAGGACTGTTCATGGTGCCATCTAGACAATTGGTCTAGCAAGATTTTGGTACTCCAGAAGGGGGAATTATATAGTGACCTAGCTTGAGGGCTGAGTCACAAAGAGAGAGCGCCCCGAGTCCTGGAGTGTGAAAGGGGCTGTGGGGCAAATGAGTGACAGAAGGGGGCACTAGACTGGACAAAAGCTGATCCCCAGAGACCCAGCTATGAGGGGGAGCCCCAGTGGTGAGTAAACCCTCATGGATCTGTTATACCAGTTGGGGATTGGTCTCTATCATTGGGGTTTTGGGGTGGGATATGGAGGGATTGGCCAGATTCTCTTCTGATTTGTATCAGCTTAAAAAGAGGTAACTTCTGTGAGTTCAGTGGAGTAACTCCTGACATACATTGCTGTAAGTGGGAGAATCAGAAAGCTAGAAATCACCAGTGAATCTGGCTTACATATGTCTATTTATACACATACACTTTGTGACACAGGCAGACAGGCAGAGAGACAGTATGGCTAATGAGGGGCAGCATGAGGTTCATTTAGCTGAGGGCAAAATGAATTCTTTGCCTAAGTATTCCCAAAAGAAGGGGAAGGCAACATTCCAAAGACAGCAATACGTTCTCCTTGGAGAAAAGTTAAATGTTAAAAGGTTTTACCATCATACTAGAGCTGATAATTAGGCAATTATTACTATTAACTTTGACAAAGCACCCGGCTTAAATGCATTACATACCAGAATTCTGAAGGAAATGTCAAGGGAAATAGTAGTCTTCGGTGAATATTTCTGAGAGCTCACTGAGGACAAGTTAGTACCAGAGGACTAAAGGGTGTGAAAGTAATTCCCACGTTTGAGAAAAGGAACAAGAAAAGATCCTGGAAAGGACTGACCAATAAGCCTGGCTTCAGCGCAAACGTAGGTATTATTAGAAACATTGATAGAAACAACTGCAGTCCAGTTAGAATTGTATAACTTCAGAGTCAGCATGGATTCATAAAAGCAGCATTACCCTTGTTTACTAGGTCTGAATTCTTCATGTTACTGTTGGATTTGGGGGAACCATTTAACACTGTTAGAGTAATTAGGCAAAATCCTGAAGTCTCTTCTCAAAGTTCAGTTGTGACATGGAACTGTGTGTCTGCACAGGGCACAAGCTCCCACTTTCACTTCCCTGTTAGGCTTGCTTGGGTCAGGATTGTGGGTGCTATTGGAAGAACAGGCTCAACAGGGCTGTAACGCTGCCTCACAAGCAAGCAGGTGGGGATGGAATAAAGAGCAGGTAGAGGAGGGTAGGGAGAGAGCAGAGCCATGGCTCCATCCCCCCTTTGTATCACCCAGCAGAATTAGCTGCCCGTGAGGGAGAGAGTATGCTGATCTGACAATACGCTGACATACCACACTCTCTGCCCCAATTTGTGTAACAGAGGAACTCAGGAAAAATTGTGACTCAGAAGTTGCCTTTTTTTTTTTTTTTTTACTCAGTCTATGCTCAAACAAAACTCCTGGCCTAACACGGCCACCCTTACGTTTAGTACTTGGCTGCGTGTGCAGTTCCATTGATTTGATTTACTCAGTCACATTAGTCCATAGTTATTACTCTTGCAAAATAATAGAGGGAAAACCATTAGAATAAACTGAAAATTGGCTTAGGCACAGGAAATGTAGGATAATAGCAATAATTTTAAATTGATTAAGTAGAGATGGGTCTAAAGCCACTTCCTCACCCAAAATCTGTATGTCAAGCTAACACCACCACTTGGGACTTCTAGAGGATCTTTCATCTGAGGATCTCAAGGTATTTTCCAAAGGTAGGTAATTATTAATATTCCAGCTCTGAGAATCCTGCCCGTAATTACCACCTATATCTTACCTCCAGGCACACATGTTATTACACTTTTGAAAAGAGATGGGCCCTGGTGGCAGATATATGGTACCCATTTGATATCATCTAGAACTGTGCATACATACAAATGCAGAATTTGACTCAGTTATTTAAATGAGAAGCATAACAACTGAGCAGTGAGACCTTAGAGCTACACCAAAATGTTCTCATTTCTAGGTGAGAAAATCACATTATTGCAGGATTGTGAAGAAAGAAAAAAAAATCTTTTCGCTTTGAGGATTTTAAGAAAACAAAAAGCAGCTTTTACAGCTGGGCAAAAAATCATTTTTGCGTATTAGTGGGGTGAGACTGATTTACATGCACAAATTCCTCAATTTGGGCTTACAAAAAAGGGTCACGAGCACTTAAATAAATATACATATAAACAATTGCATATTCACATTGGGGGATTTTATGTGCTTAAATGTGTGCAGAACTCTCAGGTGCAGTGTTTCTCACACACACCTTTGGGTTGCAGATCTAAAAGTTTATCAAGCATCACTGAATGGATGCAGTTGAGGTACAATAACTTTAAGGCACCAGTATGGGAGTTAGAAGATCTGGGTTCAGTTCCCAGTGCAGCCACAGAACTTCCGTGTCTGCATCATTTTACCTCTCCATGCCTAATTTTCCTCATCTGTAAAATATTTTCCTGTCTTTCTTTGTAAAATATTTTGAGCTCACTGGACAAAAAGCACTTCATAAGTGATTGATATTTTTACTCTTATGTGGTTCATAGGCATTGTAATTAAGGTAGCTAAAATAACTCCAAGAAATATGGCAGAGACCACTACAGAGGAGCTTCACTTCATAAAAAATAGAGCTTTACAAACAGCTTAACCTCACCCTTTGGATAGGTAATGACTGGAACTCCTGACTTCACTGAGATCTGACCCATATTTCAGAAGCTGTAATTGCATGGTGCTAGCTCTGGTCTCGTTAGTTAGCATCCCTCATCAGGAAAAAGGTCTGTCTATACCAGGGGTCAGCAATGTTCAGCACGCGGCTCGCCAGGGTAAGCACCCTGGCGGGCCGGGCCAGTTTTATTTACCTGCTGACGTGGCAGGTTCAGCCGATCGTGGCCCCCACTGGCCGCGGTTCGCCATCCCAGGCAATGCGGGTGGCGAGAAGCCGCGGCCAGCACATCGCTCGCCCGCGCCGCTTCCCGCTGCCCCCATTGGCCCGGGATGGCGAACTGCGGCCAGAAGGGGCCGCGATCGGCCGAACTTTCCACGTCAGCAGGTAAATAAAACTGGCCCGGCCCGCCAGGGTGCTTACCCTGGCGAGCCATGTGCCAAATGTTGCCGACCCCTGGTCTATACTGTATTTATTTCACTTTTAAAAAAGATTGTGCTCATCTACGTCACTCTAGCTCATCTACGTCATGTGTCTATTTACCCAAAAAAATACCGAACTTAGTGAATGAATCCTGAATTTCTCCCCATCCAATGATCCAATCAAAATTAAGTCATCACTCCTTTCAACTCCTTTACAGCTACCTCTTCCTCAAAAGTCTGAGAGAACAGATAGGTCTTCCCCCGTTCTCCGAAAGTCAAGTTAATTTTGGATTTAAAAATCCAAAATCTGTGGAGCCTGAGTCTCTGGACCCCTGAATTGGGGGAGGGAGGGGTATTAGAAGCAGCAGTGCAGATTTTGATCTTGGTCATACCAATTTAAATCCAGAGTAACTCTTCTGACTTCAGTAGAGACCCTAATAAGAGATAATGGGGCTCCATATAGCTGTAGGGATCTTACTATGCACAGCAGTTTGCCAGGACAAGGCCTTAGTTGTCCTATTTCCTGTCCTCCAGTATTTCATTGGCTTCCTGTTCTCCTGTTTTAAAGTCACAGTAAAGTGGTACTCCATTCACTTACACTCGTTTTACTGTACTTCATATGGATTTTACAGAGAACCATACAATAGGCTTGCAAAACTCTAATCATCTCTTTCACCAGAAGAAAGTTTTTGTTTGAGTAAAGCTGGATAAGGGAATAGATTTGGGGTCTGTGCTGATAAATTCTTAGGACAATTCTGCAATATTGCACTATGGTACATTTAAGCTGCAGTGTTTGGGGCTTAATCCTTTGCCTTCTGTACCACTAGTTTAGGCCTTAATGCCAGTTACAAGGCATGAAGAGTCTCTGTTCGGCTTCAAATATTTGGTTTAAGACTTCATTTAAATGTGCTGTTCACCTACCTCTGTTTCACGTTATTTTATTTTTTTAGTGTTTGGTTTTTGTAAAGTTATCTGATTTTTTTCATTTAGAGTGCTATATACATTAATGAAATTGTTTGAGATGAAAACTCAAATTTTCTTTTTTACAGGGGAAAAAATAGGGAAACCAAAAATCCTTGTGTTTACCTGTGTGGGTCTGTGCACATACGTATACACAAACATCTCTACACAATGCACACACACTTTCACTGCAAGCATATTTGAACATGCTTTTAAGATTACTTAAACTTTTATTGTAATGTCTTGGTTGAAATTATTGCTAGGCAATCATACTTTTGACTGCTTAAGGTGGTATATTACTCTGAAGACAGCATCTAAGTTTCACTTATGCAGGGGTGAATGTATGCAGTAATGATGACAAGCCAGAATTCCCCAAGGGGGAACATGAAAAATGAGTGTGCCTAGTTTACATTGTTTTTTCTATTGCAAAATCCTAGCCTGGAGTCCATTATCAGTTGTTGAATGAAATAAGGAATGTTGAAGACTTTAGCTGATTATATCTCTTTCCACCATCAGTTGTCTTTGTGACATAGAGGCTATAATAATGGATGTCCTAAAGGATACAGTGTCTGTCCTAGAAAACATAAATATGTTGCTTAAAAAGCTCATTTCCATATAATGCTGTTACGTTGCTTCTACATTAAAATATATAAGTTGATTATGACTGTGTGGGTGTTGTAATATATGCCTTTCTAAACCACCTACAAGTAGTAATATATCACCCACTTCTCCCTGTCTGTTGGGTATCTCACTAATTACTTTTCCAGAAAAATACAGGAGGTCAGTTGCCTGCTACCTTTTATTATTACATACTCACCAGCAATAGCTTTGAAATGTTTGTCTGGTAAAAGAAATAAAAATGAGTGAGAAACACTAAATCCTGGGGGGGAAATATGTGTTTTAAGTGTTTGAACCACAGTTCAAAATTTAAGCATTAATGCTGGAGGAAATAATATGGAAAATATGATAATTGAAGGAAAATGAGAAAAGACAGGCCAGGGGAAACAACATAATGTTTTACCTCCAGTCATCCTATATGCTACATAATTGTTCGTGTGGTGCACAGGCAAATCTGTCAATAACATACTACTTTTCATGACTGTGTACACTGCCACCGACAAAAGATTTGAGTTTTTCATTATTGTCATGCAAACGTAGCCTGTCTGCGTTAATTCTTATCAAGTTTATCTTTGCACTTTATCTAGAACTGAAAGGTAAATTCAAATACTGATCCATATTGCATTCTTGTTTGCAAAGCTGATTCACACATATTGATGGCCATCGTAAGTGTTCTAATAGGAGACTTTCCTGCAGCTTTATGTAAAAAAGCAGGTTGTTTTCTCCTTTGACCAGTGGGGTTTGTGAAAAAAGTGTGCCTCCAGTCTCTTGCTCCAGAAATCCATGTGGTGCTCGCGTAATTGGCAAATTGTTCCATACCGCAGTTGGCAAGTGAATCATGTGAAGTATTGAGTGTTGTCAACAGGAACTAAAGGATTTCAGCACCTTGCAGGAAATACACAGGGTAATACTGCAGAACAGGTCCTAAGGGCCCAATCAGTAAGGTACAGACAGGGCCGGCTCCAGGCACCAGCTTACCAAGCAGGTGCTTGGGGCGGCCACTTCGGAGAGGGGCGGCACGTCCAGCTGTTTGGCGGCAATTCGGCAGACGGTCCCTCACTCCTGCTCGGAGTGAAGGACCTCCCGCTGAATTGCCGCGCAGATCGCGATTGTGATCGGGGCTTTTTTTTTTTTTTTTCTTTTTTTGTTTGGCTGCTTGGGGGGGCCAAAACCCTGGAGGCAGCCCTGGGTACAGAGCATCGCCTAGCTTCCATTGAAATCAGAGGGACTACTTGTGTGAGGAAGGGTTTACAGGATCAGACCTTAACACTTCAATTGGTTTGTGATGAAATGTTACAGATATGACATTTATTACAAATCTACACTTAGTAACAAATAATTCTTTATTATTTGTTAAACACGAATATTATGCTCAGCACAGAACAAGACACAAGCAAAGGGTCTGATCTTGCAAACACTTGCTACCTACCAAGTGTCGTGCTTACCAACATAATCTGTCCTGTAGAAATCAAGGGACTACATAGTGTGAGGAATACTGATGAATACCAGCTGAGGATCAGCCCCTAACGTGCAATACTAAGCATCTGCAGGATCAGATCCTTAAATATTCTTTTGTTTGGAACAGAAAATGGACACAATCTTGCA